>NC_053490.1:319751099-320061099 GCF_905171775.1 Rana temporaria | reverse complement strand
AATGACCCGAAGCACACAGCCAGGATAACCAAGGAGTGGCTCTGTAAGAAGCATATCAAGGTTCTGGCGTGGCCTAGCCAGTCTCCAGACCTAAACCCAATAGAGAATCTTTGGAGGGAGCTCAAACTCCGTGTTTCTCAGCGACAGCCCAGAAACCTGACTGATCTAGAGAAGATCTGTGTGGAGGAGTGGGCCAAAATCCCTCCTCCAGTGTGTGCAAACCTGGTGAAAAACTACAAGAAACGTTTGACCTCTGTAATTGCAAACAAAGGCTAATGTACCAAATATTAACATTGATTTTCTCAGGTGTTCAAATACTTATTTGCAGCTGTATCATACAAATAAATAGTTAAAAAAAATCATACATTGTGATTTCTGGATTTTTTTTTTTGATTATGTCTCTCACAGTGGACATGCACCTACGATAACAATTTCAGACCCCTCCATGATTTCCAAGTGGGAGAACTTGCAAAATAGCAGGGTGTTCAAATACTTATTTTCATCACTGTATATATATATATAAAGTGATCTCTGTGATGAAACGCATTGATGTGAAGTCAGATAGTGTGCGTGTCAAGCCCCCAAAAAAATTATACTAGGCCTTTTATGTCTGATATGTATTTTAAAAGGGACCCCATTAAAAAAAAAACAGCATGCCCCACAAATTCAATACCTGACTTGAATTAAGTGGGACCAGATTGGATTTTAAGAGGGAACCTCATGCAAAAACTGAGGTCAGGCACTAATGTGAACGAGAAGGCCTGGCTTGCAGTCTCCACTCTAATTCAGCCAAAATGCGTTCTATCAGGTTAAGGTTAGGACTCTGTTCAGGCCTGTCAAGTTTCTCCATCTCAAATTCGCTCATCCATGTCTTTATGGACCTGGCTTTGTGCACTGGTCCAAATAATTTGGTGAAGGGATTACGTTGATCTTGGCCCCTTAAATCCAGTGAAGGGAACTCTTAATGCGTACCAAGACATTTTGGACAATTTCATGCTCCCAACTTCATGACCTCAAGCCAAAATAACACCTTTGTGATAAATTTGAGTGGTAACTGAGAGCCAGGCCTTCTCGTCCAAATCAGTGCCTGACCTCACAAATGCACTTCTTGAAGAATGGTCAAAAACTCCCATAGACACGCTCCTAAACCTTGTGGACAGCCTTCCCAGAAGAGTTGAAGCTGTTATAGCAAAGGGTGAGCCAACCCAATATTAAACCCTACGAACTGAGACTGTGATGCTATTAAAGTTTTTGTGTGCGTTTAAAGGCATGTGTCCCAATACTTTTGGTAATATAGTGTATATTGTATAAATACACTTATACACCAAGAAAATAAGAAGATATAGATAACTACAGTAAACTAATAAACATAGAAACACTTGCCTAATGATCTCTGCTTTTGATTTTTATCAGCAACAGCTCCTCTAACAGCTCTCAAACCCTCTCTCTCTAATTTCTTCCTTTGGGGTTTTCAACCGGTCCTTAAAGAGACAGGAAGTGCTGATATATATTTAACTCTGTGATATTGAGTAGCATGGTTATTTACATACTCTGGCAGTAGAGGGCAGCGGATTCAATTTTTTGTTGTTTTTTAACCACTTAAGCCCCGGACCTTTAGACAGCTAAATGCCCAGGCCAGGTTTTGCGATTCGGCACTGCGTCGCTTTAACAGACAATTGCGCGGTCGTGCGACGTGGCTCCCAAACAAAATTGGCATCCTTTTTTCCCCACAAATAGAGCTTTCTTTTGGTGGTATTTGATCACCTCTGCGGATTTTATTTTTTGCGCTATAAACAAAAATAGAGCGACAATTTTGAAAAAAATTCAATATTTTTTACTTTTTGTTATAATAAATATCGCCCAAAAACATATCTAAAAAAATTTTTTTCCCTCAGTTTAGGCCGATACGTATTCTTCGACCTATTTTTAGTAAAAAAAATCGCAATAAGCGTTTATCGATTGGTTTGCGCAAAATTTATAGCGTTTACAAAATAGGGGATAGTTTTATTGCATTTTTATAAAAAATTTTTTTTTACTACTAATAGTGGCGATCAGCAATTTTTTTCGTGACTGCGACATTATGGCGGACACTTCGGACAATTTTGACACATTTTTGGGACCATTGTCATTTTCACAGCAAAAAATGCATTTAAATTGCATTGTTTATTGTGAAAATGACAGTTGCAGTTTGGGAGTTAACCACAGGGGGCGCTGTAGGAGTTAGGGTAAACCTAGTGTGTGTTTACAACTGTAGGGGGTGTGGCTGTAGGACTGACGTCATCGATCGAGTCTCCCTTATATAAGGGATCACTCGATCGATACGCCGCCACAGTGAAGCACGGGGAAGCCGTGTTTACACACGGCTCTCCCCGTTCTTCAGCTCCGGGGAGCGATCGCGACGGAGCGGCTATAAACAAATAGCCGCGCCGTCGTCCCGGATCGCTCCCCGAGGGAACCCGACCGCCGCATGTAGCGGGGGGGGTCCCGATCGGACCCCCCACCCGCTAGAAGGCAAGGACGTACATGTACGCCCATTTGCCTGTACGTGCCTTTCTGTGGACGAACATATACATGCGGCGGTCGGGAAGTGGTTAATCATACTTGTGTTACCTAGCTGGATACAGCATAGGTCTGATGCTGCATCTTCCCCCCGTCAGCTATAAGACTGATCAATCAAACATGGCCGGTCATTGGGTTCTTACAGCTCAGTGAGCAGAGAGCTGGTGACTATCAGTCACCGGCTCTGCCCCCCCCCACTCTTAATGGAGCGCATGGCTATGTTGGGGCGCGGGAGCGGCTGGTTCAGCTGCTAAAAGGCTGAGCCGGACGCAGGTCCAAGCATGTAGGCAGATTCTGACCATATTGTCTCAACCTTTCCCGCGGCTGGACAGGCTCTGTGACATCAGCCGACAGCGGGCTGCAGACCGCATTTTACTAAAAACAGGTCACAGGAGTGCAGAAGGAAATACACTCCTGTAATAAACAGAAGTACAGGCTGGGCCATTTATATGGACACACCTTAAAGTGGAGTTACACCCATAAATATAACATTACATCAGTAGTTTTAAAAAAATGTCATTAGTCCTTTACGAAAAAACATTTTTTTTTTTAGATGCCTTCAAAGTGTTGTTGCTAGGCAGAATAGTTAATCTTCCCACTTCCTGCACCTAGGTGCTTAATGCTTCCTAACCTACACAGCACAGACTCCTGGGAATGTAGTGGGTGTAACTTTCCAGGAGTCTGTGCACTCCCCAGTCTCAAAGAATCATGTGACTTGGACAGCACAGGTGCTGAAACCTGATCTGACACTGCTTGTGCAGCACTGACCATGTTCGAGATCTGCAAGGCTGAAATCCAGGAAGTCATACAGTCTGGCTTCATGATGCCCACACTTCAGATGGCCCCAGTCAATTTCTATTTTATAAAGTGTCTAAATGCTGTAACAACCTAACAAAACGGACCTTAGTTTACAGGCCAACTTTACTAGAATACATTAAGCTTGTGTATTACAGGGGTATTTATATTTAAAAAGTGAAATTGTGGCCGGAACTCCGCTTTAATAAAATGGGAATGGTTGGTGATATTAACTTCCTGTTTGTGGCACATTAGTATATGTGAGGGGGGGAAACTTTTCAAGATGGGTGGTGACCATGGCGGCCATTTTGAAGTCGGCCATTTTGAATCCAACTTTTGTTTTTTCAATAGGAAGAGGGTCATCAAACTTATTCGGAATTTCACAAGAAAAACAATGGTGTGCTTGGTTTTAACGTAACTTTATTCTTTCATTAGTTATTTACAAGTTTCTGACCACTTATAAAATGTGTTCAATGCGCTCTCCAGTGACATGCGGCGAGTGCTACGCTGTGGGTTCTTGCTGAATGAAGCTAGGACAGCCACTGATGTTTCTTCATTAGTGACAGATTTCATACGTCTACATTTTGGCAAATCCAACACTGAACCAGTTTGACGAAACTTAGCAAGCAGTTTGCTAACTGTAGCATGGGAGATGGGTGGTCTCGTAGGCTGTCTTGCATTGAAATCTGCTGCAATGACCCGGTTACTGCGTTCACCAGACATCAACACAATTTCTATTTGCTCTGCATGTGTTAACCTCGGCGACATGTCAATGGCTGTAAACAAAGAGAAACTTGTAAATAACTCATGAAAGAATAAAGTTACTTTAAAACCAAGCACATCATTGTCTTGTGAAATTCCGAATAAGTTTGATGTGTCACATGACCCTCTTCCTATTGAAAAAACAAAAGTTGGATTCAAAATGGCCAACTTCAAAATGGCCGCCATGGTCACCGCCCATCTTGAGAAGTTTCCCCCCTCACATATACTAATGTGCCACAAACAGGAAGTTAATATCACCAACCATTCCCATTTTATTAAGGTGTATCCATATAAATGGCCCACCCTGTACAACCAAACAAGCTTTGGCTGTACTTCTCCTTTAATATTGTTATAGTATTAAAGTGTAACTGGAGATTTTCTTAAAAAGATAAATTCTGTGTGCTCATCTGAGTGTTGGCGGTGTGGAGCAGCTCTGGGGGATTTCGCACATTTTCTGAACGTGCCCGCATATAGCTATATTTTGGGTGGATGTAGTGAATCTATTGAATTCTATTACTTCTGCACCTCTATTGGTCTCAATGTCTGTTTGATTGTTGGGTCTGGTAGACACTACATTGTCTGATCAAGTGTTTGCTAACACAACATTCATTTATGCAAGAAAAGCCCTTGCTCTGCACTGGAAGAAACCATGTTCTCCCATGCTTCTATACTGGAAACAATTGATAAATAATAATCTTCCATTGTATAGAGACACCTATATAAATAGGGGTTGTCCAAGTAAGTATGACAAAGTCTAGGAAAAGTGGCTGGACAAAACATATACAGCATCTAATTTCCATGAAGGCAATTAACTGAGATATAGGTGGTCCTAAAATAGGGATGCTCAGGGCCACTAGGGATAGAAGGGATTGATGTTTACCACTTCTTTTCTTTTTTTTCCCCCGTCTTTTCTTTTTTTTTTTCTCAATACAATGGGCGCAGATTGACACCTAGGTGGACGAATGGAATAGCTTAGATTTAAGCATAGACAAAATAATCTTTTGTTAATTATTCTATTTTCTATTTTGAATCTTTATTTAGAATTGATAGTTGCTATGCAGAGTCATTGGATCTTGAAATTGCATTAATATATAGCTCCAATGTGTATGATGTCTTGTGTTTTGTTTGTCTGTTTATTATGAAATTGAATAAAAAGACTTATAAAAGAAAACGTGTAGAGATATCTCATTAATGGAGCCCCCGATTGGCAGAAAAAGCATGATGGAAGTGCTAATCCTTTCTCACTTTATGCAAAGATAAAGGGCCGGATTCAGATACATTGGCGTATCTGTCCGGCCCGCGTAACATATCTCCAATACGTTACGCCGCTCTAACTTTGGGCGCAAGTTCTTTAATCACAAAGAGCTTGCGCCCTTAGTTAAAGCGGTGTAGCGTATGTGTTGCGGCATAAGGCCACGTAATTCAAATGGGGATGTAGGGGGGCGTGTTTTATTTAAATTTTCCTTGACCCCGCGTTTTTTACGTTTTACTTGAACGGCGCATGCGCCGTCCGTATAATCTCCCAGTGTGCATTGCTCTAAATGACGTCGCAAGGACGTCATTGCTTTCGTCGTGAACGTAAATGACGTCCATCCGTATTCGCGAACGACTTACGCAAACAACGTAAAAATTTCAAAACTCGGCGCGGGAACGACGGCCATACTTAACATTGGCTGCGCCTCATAGACCCAGGGGTAACTATACGCCGGAAAAAGCCGAACGCAAACAACGTATAAAAAAAAAACGCCGGGTGGTCATTCGTTTCTGAATCGGCGTAACTCCTCATTTGCATATTCGTCGCGTAATAATACGGAAGCGCCACCTAGCGGCCGGCCTGGAATTGCAGCCTAAGATCCGACGGTGTAAGACACTTACACCTGTCGGATCTTAGGGATTTCAATGCGTAACCTGATTCTATGAATCAGGTGCATAGATACGACCGTCGGAACTCGGAGATACAACGGCGTATCAGTTTCTGAATCTGGCCCAAAAACATTTGATGGAAAATACACTCAAATCAAAAAAAAAAACATGATGTTCATGATGATGCATAGTGGTTTCATAAAAATCTTTTTTTTTTTCTTATTTAGAAAATGTCTGAAAAAGCTCTTTTTAACCTCTTGCAGGTCGGCTCGGCTCCCGGTCCTTTCAGGGGGAGAAATGACTGATCGCATGTTCATACAATGTATGAACAGCAATCTGTCATTTCCCCTAGTAAGTCCCACCCCCCCTTCAGTTAGAACACAATGAGGGAACATAATTAACCCCTTCCTCGCCCCCCCCCTTGTGTTAACTCCTTTCATGCCAGTGACATTTTTACAGTAATCAATGCATTTTTATAGCACTGATCGCTATAAAAATGCCAATGGTCCCAAAAATGTGTCAAAAGTGTCCGAAGTGTCCACCATAAGGTCGCAGTAAAAATGGCAGATCTTCGCCATTACTAGTAAAAAAAAAATATTGGGAGCCACGTCACACGATAGCACAATTGTCAGTTAACGCGCAGTGCCGAATCGCAAAAAGCGACCTGGTCATTGACCAGCAAAATGGTCCGGGGCTGAAGTGGTTAAAAGAAGATCAATAATACTTACCTGTCTAGTGGCTGTGAGTCCTATCTTCACTCTATTGTACTGCACTGTAATTTCACTTGCCAGGTCTATAGGTCAATACAAAACATGGATACATTTTATGGACATTTTTTATTGGGAACTTTTTACATTTCTATTTTAGTGGCAACAGAGTCACTTTTAATAATGCTTAATGAAAAAAAGAGTTTAATATAGAAAAAAAAAAAGCATATAGGTGTTTAATAGTTTTATACAAATAACATGTAAAAGATGTTAAACATCTTTAAAAGCAACAAAACATCATTGTAAGAAGTCACTAATCCATAGGTAATAATACATACTATAATGACATTCTATACTCTCTTGTTTCTGTTGTGACAGAGATAATTGTCTGCTGAAAAACATAAAGGCGGATGTTAGACAGCAGCTCTGACATGCAGCACTTTACACCCTACCGAGATAAATTGGCTCAGTATTGAAAAGAATGGGGATTATCCTCCATGAGTCAAAGAGATGCATGGGTACGGTTTTCAGACACTAAAAAGTCGTTGATGATAAAAATCTTTCTGTGGGTGCTGCTAGCTCTTTTCTCTGCAGCTGTCTTTGGAAACCTTAAAGGGATGGCCAGCTAAGACTAAATCATCTGTCTATCCCATGTCTTAAAGAAAATAATGAAATTCTCACTTTACATATATATAAGCTATTACGTTTTATGGAAAAAGACATGTATCCAAAGCTATGATTTATAGAAATGTCAGTTTCTTAGTTTGTCAAATTCTGAATGGCACAAAGGAGTAAAGGCAGTTCCAAGAAACCTTAAAGGGGTTGTAAACCCTCAGGGCTAGATTCAGCAACAAGATACGGTGGCGTATCTCCAGATACGCCGCCATAATTTCAAATCTGCGCCGTCGTATCTTTACGCCGATTCTCAAAGGCAGATACGTTTAAAAAATAGGATTCCTCCGCTGACGTAACTTGAATACGCCGGCGTATAATTGTGTGCCATTTTTTACGCTGGCCGCTAGGTGGCGCTTCCATCGTTTTCGGCGTAGAATATGCAAATGACCTAGATACGCCGATTCACAAATTTACGTACGCCCGGCGCTATTTTTCTATGTCGTTTACGTTAGGCTTTTTGGGCGTAAGGTTACTCCTGCTATTAGGAGGCGCACGCAATGTTAAGTATGGCCATCCTTCCCGCGTCAAAATTTAATTTTTTTACGACGTTTGCGGAAGTCGTTCGCGAATAGGGCTGGACGTAATTTACGTTCATGTCGAAACCAATACGTCCTTGCGGCATACTTTGGAGCAATGCACACTGGGATATGTACACGGACGGCGCATGCGCCGTTCGTAAAAAACGTCAATCACGTCGGGTCACCAAGAATTTACATAAAACACGCCCCCCTCATCCGCATTTGAATTACGAGCGCTTACGCCGGCCCCATTTACGCTACGCCAACGTAACTTAGAAGGCAAGTGCTTTGTGAATACAGCACTTGCCTCTCTAACTTACGTCGGCATAGCGTAAATACGATACGCTACGCCACCGTAACATTGCGCGCCCCTACCTGAATCTAGCCCTGCGTGTTTTCACCTTAATGCATTCTATGCATTATGGTGAAAACCCTTCTTTATTTCAGCAGCTCAACAAGCCCCCCTTATACTTACCTGAGCCCTGCAATTCCCACGGCGTGAGCAAGCACATTAGCTCCGGACGGTGTCTCGTGTCCTGATTGGAAAGAATGATAACAGTGCAGCTATTTGCTCTCGCTGCTGTCAATCAAATCCAATGATGCTGGCGCCGTGGGGCGGAGCCGAGTCCTGCTGTCTGTGTCGACAGACGCAGCTGGACACGGAAGCACGCCCGACAGACGCAATGGGACACTCAAGAAGAGGTTTGTATTCCTTGTAAAATAACAATGGCATCAGATTCTAATGTGCTGATTATTATTTCAAAATTAGCCTTTTGGTGCTGGGTTTTCATGGCTAATGCAAGAGGCTTTAAAAGCCAAATCAACTGTAGTGTCATAATTCCTATTGTTGATTCAAATCCTGCTGCACACTTGGGGCCAGATCCACGTACCTGCGCGCATTTTTCCGTCTGGCGTAGCGTATCTCAGATACACTACGCCGCTGTAACTTTCAGCGTATTTTCTGTATCCTGAAAGAATTTGCGCCGTAAGTTACGGCGGCGTAGTGTAACTGTCGGCATAAGGGCGCGCAATTCAAATGGCTAAGTTGTGGGCGTGTTTTATGTTAATACGTCTTGACCTGACGTAAATAAAAAAAATTCTGAATGGCGCATGCGCCGTCCGTGGGGGTATCCCAGTGCGCATGCTCCAAATTAACCCGCAACAAGCCAATGCTTTTGACGTGAACGTCATTCTACGCAAAGCCCTATTCGCGAACGTTTTTACGCAAACGACGTACACGACGGAAAATTTGACGCTGGCCCGACGTCCATACTTAACATTGGCAACGCCTCATATAGCATGGGTAACGTTATGCCGAAAAAAGCCTTACGGAAACAATGTAAAAAAATGCGCCGGCCGGACGTATGTTTGTGGATTGCCATATCTAGCTAATTTGCACACTCGACGCGGAAATCGACGGAAGCGCCACCTAGCGCCCAGGTGAAATATGCACCTAAGATCCGACGGCGTACTAAGACGTACGCCAGTCGGATCAAGCACTCATTCAGTCGTATCTTATTTTGTAGATACATAACAAAGATACGACGGGCGATCTTAGAAATTACCCGGCGTATCAATAGATACGCCGGCGTAATTTCTTTGTGGATCTGGCCCTAGCATAGTATTTACAGGCTTCAATCTCGACTGTTCCACAGACTTGTGACGTCTAATGGTTTAAATTCATAACTGCCCTTGAATTCCACAGGTGTGTGTCTACACTATTTCTTAATATAGAAGTTCAGGATTAGAAAAAAAAATTACCCTCACCTAGGTGGATGCAGCATTGATCGGATGCTGCATCTGTCCCCCGCTGCCTCTACACCGAGAGCCGAGCGATCAAAGACTGCTGATTTATCGGTTCTTGGTCTTCACTGAGCCCATGCTCTTCTCCTCCAGTGCTCACTGGAGTGTCAGGTTGTGCAGGGGTGGTGGTGGCTGACTCAGGCTCTCAGTGGCTCGCTGAGATGATGAGCCAGCTGCCGGTCCAGGCATCTGGGTTGATCTTGACTTTAAAGTCAGGAGAAATGTCAGCCGGCAGCAGGCTTTATCCAGCTGTTGGCTCAATACAAGTCACAGGAGTGCAGAATGAAATGCACTCCTGTAAACCCCAGGAGAAGAAGGGTCAAAAGAGCTTTGGCTATGCCTCATTTAAATAGTATATAAAGAAGTGCCCACACCAGCATGATGCCAGAGAAAACACCTGAACTCCTACTTCTGTTTTTGATTCCTGTTGACAACTTAGCTTGCCTCTGGCCACAATTCATGCCTTCTGCTTGCCTATAACCTCTGTCTTTTTTATGGGTGTCCCTGTTTACAGCCAGCCCTAACCTCTTGCTTGTCTGACCAAAAACTGAGTATCTGGATGGCTATAGTGTTACCCTGAATAGAGGAAGGATTTATAAGCCAGGTTGTGGTGTTGGGTAACCACTCCCTGTGATGAAATGCATTGGGTCGTGGTTATGCGGCGACCGGAGGTGACGCAGAACCGGACGCGGAAGTGACTGTCTGTGATGTCCGGAGGTGGTAAGACTTTCCAGTCTGTCACCAATCTAGGTGATACCTGACCCCATTACTTTAATATACGTAAACTTTACTTTAAATGTGTGGGTGGCTTTTTACTTTTTAAATCAATTTTACTGGTTTGGTTACTGTACCATTGGATGCATTATTTTTTCTTTTCTCACAAGTAAATGGCCATTTATGAATTCTGTGGAGATACAGTGTGATGTTCTGTATATTTATATATTTTTTTATATACCACAGCGCTACTCTGAAGTGAAAATTATAATTGATTAATTTTATATGCACAAGTGTGATTAATTGTGACACACTTTTTTGGGGGTTTGTAGATATTTTTGTTTTCTATTTTCACACTTTTTCATTTTTTTGCAGTAGGTACCTCACACAGCACAAGGATTTTTTTTGTATAAATAATAATAATATGTCCTAATTAAGTACCACTGCCTGTGTCTGTGATTAGGCAGTGAAACTCTGCCTCCTGAACTCCACCCACCACTTGACATGCACTATTAATAAAGCCTATACTCCTGCTGCCCAGTGCTGACTTTTAAAATCCACCTACGTGATGTCACTATGTAGGTAGCATGCAGTCATTCATTCTCCCTAGCAGCCCTCCAGTAGAAATCAGGACATCTCAGGAACATTTGGTGCCATGATGCTCCTTGTCGGCAACATACCCTGCAAAGTAAACAATCCCTGACCATGTCCTAATGGCACAGCGGGGGAAAGCTGCCTACAGGTGAGATTCTAGTGAATGATCAGAATATGAAACATCCCCATAAAACATCCTTAAAACATGTGCAATTTTGTTTCAGAGTCAGATGACCACAAAAGCTGACTCTCCACTGGGGTTGGTTATCATAGCTGGTGAACAGCAAGCACCAACGCTAGCCTATTTTTTTTTTTTTAATGATCACTTATCCCAAGTATTTTTCCTCCTCCTAACCACCACCACTGGGCATTTTTTTCCTCCCACCGACCACTGATGTTGGCCATGTTTTCCTCCCATTGACCACAGACACCACCAATCTTCCTCCCAGATAGCAAGCAATTGAAATATAAGTTTGAAAATGACTTGCTAAGCTATTGCTAGACTTGCCAGGTCTTCCCAAATTTGTTGCACAACTGCAGCAAGTCCGCATTACATGACTCCAGGTCAACTTTTTTTTGCAAACATTCTTCAAGTCTTCTGAAAGTTCTGGTTCAGTTATGTTGTGCAATAGTCATCTCACCACAGGGGTCACTGTGGCTGAGTTTGGAAAAGTGCCAACTAGAACTTGTGCTTCAAGTGCTCTGTAAGTGTCCAACTTGCCAGTGAAAATGTGTAGCAAGTTAACAAGACTTACTATTCAAAACTGCCACGAATGTGTGCCAATTATCCTTGCTTTCTGGTGCGGCCAGGGATATAAGGGGAACCAGGACACATACCGCTGACTGCTGCACCTTCAGAAATGCGCCAAAAACATGCATGCAGAAACGCATCCGGAAAGGATCTGGAGTATGCTTTTGTTATGTGAACCAACCCTAATGCCGCGTACACACAGTCGGAATTTCTAACAACAAATGTTTGATGGGAGCTTGTTGTTGGAAATTCTGACCGTATGTAGGCTCCATCGGACATTTTCTGACAACAAAATCCGTTTTGGTAAATTCCGATCATGTGGGGACAATTCCAATGCTCAAAATTCCACAGATGCTCTGAATCAAGTACGAGACAGAAGCTCTCGGTCTGGTAAAACTAGCTTTCGTAATGGAGATAGCACAGTCATCACGCTGTAACAGAATGAAAAACACAAGGCTGAAAAGCGCGAATCGTCTCTCACCAAACTTCTACTAACACGACTGGTATTGAACTTCCCTTTAAAGTGTCGTTGTATGTCTTGTATGTCAACGCGTTTTTGGCGTTCGGAATTTCCGACAAAATATTTGTGACTGTGTGTAAGCTAGACAAGTTTGAGCCAACATCCGTTGGAAAAAAATCCCCGGTTTTGTTGTCGGAATTTCCGATCGTCTGTACGTGGCATAAGACTGCATAGTGTTTTTTTTTTTTTTTAAATCCCACAAACAATAGTGTCCTATTGGTAATGGTAACAATAATTTTATTTCCATACTTTTATTCCATTCACAAAAAGTTGGTCATCGATCTTACCTGTTGAAAATAAGCAAGCTACAGTATCATATTTTAAAGCAAAATAGTAAGCTAAATTACATTATGTCTCTTTGTAAATTGTCAAAGTATATCTTCTGAATATATTTTGCCAAGTCATTTGACAGGAAACTGACATGCATGGAAAAGAAATGGCCAATTACCAATAGAAATCTTTAAAAGTTGGCAAGAGGGGCAAAATCTTAATAAATGTCAAAAAAGCTTAAAAATTCTACCTATAAATAATATTTGAAAAGACAGGTTGATACACACACTGTCAAATCCACTGACACACTTCAAATGTGAAATCTCAGTTTCCAGTCCAGGAGAAATGGAGAAACTATGAGGACGTACTTTTGATTTAGAAATTTAGAGTGAAAACTATATTAATACTTTTGTATTTTTTTCAGCATAAAACAATCACAAAGTTAGTAAGCTGATATGGGTGAAGTTGTGTTCAAAGCATTAGTTGTTTTACAACTGTGTGGACACAAAGACAGTCATTCTAGAATTCAGGTTTATGTTATGCTACCTTTTGCTGCATAACTACTGTACAAAATGTTTAAATAAATGTAATTTAGTACCTTTGCAATGCATGATCATTTCCCTGCTGACTGCACAGTAACTGTTATATTCTAGAACAGGGGTTTTGAAGAGCGAGGGCCACTTAAGTGACTTGGTAACCGGTCGTGGGTCACAAGTAGCGGAGCGGGTGGATGGCAGCCCACTCTACTCTATAGAGCCCACTTTACTCTTTTTTTTTTTGCGGATCGGATTAGAGGTAGGCATTTGTTAACGGACACAAGTCCATTTACATCTGCCACTCCTTAGTGGTGAATGGAGGAACTGATTGGGTCAGACTGACTGTGTGAAAGGGGCCTAAGGCTGCTTTCACATTGATGCACTGTTTACCCGCACCATGAGTGCAGCACAGTTCACCTGTGGCTTTCCTGCAGTTTAGCTGTACTATGCCTTAGGCTTCTCAATAACATAATTTCATTTTTCTCAAGAACTTTCTCTCAGGCTCAGTTCCAATTCTAATGCCGTGTACAAACGATCATTTTTCGGCATGAAAAAAACGTCATTTAAAAAAATTGTCATTTAAAATGATGGTGTGTGGGCTTCACCAAATTTTTCGGGTTCTGAAAAACGTAATTTTTTTTTTCGAACATGCTGCATTTTTTAACAATGTTTTTAACAATGTCGTTATTCGGGTTGAAAAAAATGATCATGTGGGGGCTAAAACGACGTAAAAAAAAACGCATGCTCAGAAGCAAGTTATGAGACAGGAGCGCTCGTTATGGTAAAACTACCATTCTTAATGGAGTAAGCACATTCATCACACTGTAACAGACAGAAAAGCGTGAATCGTCTTTTACTAACAGGAAATCAGCTAAAGCAGCCCCAAGGGTGGCGTCATCCGCATGGAACTTCCCCTTTATAGTGCCTGGAGCACCCAGAGGCGATTTAGTTTGCATGTGCTGCGCTATATAAGTTCTTCACTCACTCACTCACTCAGTGCCGTTGTACGTGTTGTCCGTCACCACGCATCTTCTCCTGCATCTTTTCCTCTGCGGAACGGCTGACACAGCCCAGCCGTGCGACTAGGCCACAAGCCTGGGCCTAAATTCACAGAGAGACCAGCCATCCAGAAGGAAGCAAGACTCCAGCATCCAGCCCGTGTTCCCGGAGATCGAAGAAGCAAACCAGCTGACAACTGAAACAGTGGAACATTCTCGTCCGGAACCCTTGTGCTGTGGAGTAGTGTTCTACCAACGCGCCCTTCTGAGGAGAATTCAGGCGGGTTGGGTGAGAGAGTACATGCTCGAGTTTTGACTTCCACTTAGACAGACACCTTAGTGCCACCTCACAGGCCGCAGACGCACGTTCGGCCTCCGGCTGTAGTTCAGAGGCCCAGTTAACTGCTTAAGTGTTCATAGGAGTGACTGACGCTGACAAGCGATCAGCTCACCAACGTTGCTGTTTCCAGATACTTTGTTGTTTATTTCCTTTCACTGATCACCACTTGTGGATTACAAATTTAATGTGCACCGACCGGCCGCAATGTAGACATTAACTGTTCTGCAGAACTGCTCGCTAGAGGGAGCTCGCGAGCATAGACTTCCTACTTTAGCTTAAGGTAAATAGTATTGAAGAAGGGGGGGAGTTGAAAGAATGGACTTTATAGGCACTTATATATAAAAATACAAAAATTTAATGGTACATAGGAAATAAATACAAATAAAGAAAAATTAAATTTAAAATTGAACACAGTATAGGTTATTGAGATACAAAGGAAGTGGGCCGTGCTGAGTAGTTCTCTTGGTATGGAGACTCTGAAGGCCTTCAATTGGCACGTTGGTCCACTCTTTGTTCAATCCTTTAAACCGTGTATAAACGTTCCAGATATTGCTCTACTAGTTTCACGGATAGATTCCGCTTCATCGGGAGCTTGGAACTGCAACATAGGAAATAAATAAATCATCAATTACATCAAATACTAAGTTATTAAACCAGAGCACTGAGTGTCCTGAAACCAGAGGATCAGGGCAGGGCACCCAGTGTTCCATGTAAGATTTACTCACCATATAAAATGGTTGATGGTTCAAAAATGGGGAGCTCTTCGTGCAGAGGTATCGACCTGCGGAGGAATCCACCTCCTGAAAGACCCAGCCGGGTCAGAACATGGATATGGAAACCCAAATGACAGGCGCTAGTGACACCCGGCGGACCAATCCTGGGTTAACCTAGGGGGGACCACTGGTACTGTAAGAAGGAAAAATACCCAAAAATAGCACCAATGATAGAAAAATTATATATACACACTGGCAAGAGAATCCTTACTAAAGGCTATGCATAAATCACAAATCAAAAATCAAAAATCAAAGATCATGATCAAAAAATATTGGTGGATAATTGGTTTAATACAGTGATTGGAGTTGTAGTTAGATTAAATAGTTTAAAACATTTCGGTTAATGTCTAGAATCTATACAACTAATTCTTAGTAGGAAAGGTCTTAATAGGGGGGAAAAAAGGGGGGGGGAGGGGGGGCAGCAAAAAATTCCCTTAAGCCAAAAATGGCTAATAGTAACAATGTAAGAAGCTGCAAAATATATTAATTAATGTGCCATGATGTAAATTTGAATTTTGACATCAGGCTAGCATTATTGGCTAAAGTTTAGAAAGCAGGGGGCTGAGAAGGCTAATTCAGCAAGAGAAAGTCCCAACCAAGTTAAAAAACGAAAATAGACATAGAATTGCCTGAAATGGATAAACAGCACTATAAGCCGCTGCAGTGGAACAAAGCACACAACAGCAGCGTAGCCGGAGCCAATCTATAAACCAATAATATTGAAAAGTAAATAAAAGGTGAGCCTAAACCATAAACGCTCTATGAGAACCAAATGGTAGAGCTAGAGTCTGAAAATATTGTCTTACCAGTGTGTATAGACTTTTGGAAAATAAAGGTTTCCTGGCCACCGCAACGGCGAATCAGCCTGCAGATCAGCTCCACACTGAATGAAGTGTCACACAGACAGAATTCTCGCCGCTCCAGGTGAGCCTCTTGATGATCAGGGGTTGTTGAACCACCAGGGTGCTGGCGATGCGGTAATAGCAAAAAACAAAAGAACAA
Source organism: Rana temporaria (assembly GCF_905171775.1). NCBI lineage: Eukaryota > Metazoa > Chordata > Amphibia > Anura > Ranidae > Rana > Rana temporaria. The sequence goes on along the minus strand of NC_053490.1, from coordinate 320,044,919 downwards.
AAGCTGGACAGCCGCACTCCAAAATTTTCTTTAAAAGAGATGTCTTTTATTTTCAACTGTGCATACAGTCACTGCAAGCCCACAAAAATCAGTATGGCCAACGTTTCGCACTGGCGTCAGTGCTTAGCCATGACTAAGCACTGACGCCAGTGCGAAACGTTGGCCATACTGATTTTTGTGGGCTTGCAGTGACTGTATGCACAGTTGAAAATAAAAGACATCTCTTTTAAAGAAAATTTTGGAGTGCGGCTGTCCAGCTTTTGTTCTTTTGTTTTTTACTGAATGAAGTGTGTGCTGCCTCGTTTTATAGTGGCCCCCGAGCGCTGTGCGTCAGACCGCCGTCTGACGTCATGCGTTCCGGCCAGTATAGGCCTATCGCGCATGCGCCGCAAAGCGCTAGCGCTTCTGGGAGTTGTAGTAAACAGCTCCAGAGCGCTGATGGGCGAATAGGACCTAATCGGGCCGCTCGTTTGGCGGAGCGGTCCCTGATGCCACTATGCCTAAAGCCTGACGTTGGTCCGGAGGACCAGTGGAGGCTAGGCAAGTGGCTCGGGTGGCCGCTAGGTTAGGGGAAGGTCCAGGTGTCAGCGGGACTGCCAAGGGAACCAATTGTCGACTCCTCCTTAGGCCGGCCTCCATACTAGGCTCCCCAAAGAGAACTTGATTATCTTTTAGCAATAAATATATGTCAAAATCATTCCAAAAGAGGAATCAAAAAAATATATACATAACATATTAGATGAAATATAATATTGGGTAACATTTAAAGCAAATGAAAATTAATCTTTAAACAAAGATTTTTAATGTGAAAATTCTGAACATAATGACACTACTATACATATATGTGTCAATTCAGTGACAGATTAAATTGTTAATCAACGATTATGGTTGCTTGTGTACAATGAAAGAGGATGCTGTGTAGAATTCCCACATATGTGATCAAATCTAGAATATATTGAATCAGAATTGTGGATCTCAAGGGGAGGGGATTTGTGACAGGTACTACAATTGGAAAAAGAAGTACCCGAGATGTTTAATAATGAGGATTATTGGTGATCAATACTACAGCGATGTTATACTGCAATCCAAATATATATAAACAGAACTATACATTATTCTAACTTCAAAGGAGATTGCTGCACTCATAGGGTATGGACAAGTGTCAGACCACCCTTCCTGAGTAGTCTTTTGCAGTGTCTTTATAAAAAACATTTGTACGAATGCATTTCATTAATGCCTGGGGGCACAGTGGCCCCCAGACGTTCTATCCAGAACGTTTCCTTTTGGAGAATACGCTGGTCCCAGTTTCCCCCTCTGGGGTCTTCAGGAATAACATCTAGGACCATAAATTTGACTTGAGATACATCAAACTTATGGTATAGGCCTAGATGTCTACTCACAGGGGTTGTCATTTTGGCGAATTGCGAATAGTATATGTGATCGTAAAGTCGTTTTTTAAATTCTCTAAATGTCTTCCCGACATAGAAAGCTCCACAGTTGCATAGCATCAAATAAACTACGCCTTTGGTGCAACATGATGCTTGAAAAAGGGGTTTAAAGGTTTCCCCATTGGGCAGCTTAAATTTGTTGCCCTCCAAGATCCAAGGGCAATATGAACATTGCCCACATTTGGTAAGGCCTCTGGCAATACTCTCAGCGGGAAGCTTTGGTTTGTATTCACTTGCTGTCAGTTTGCTGCCCAAAGAGGGGCACCTACGAAAGACCATTTCTGGTACATGTCTGACGTATTTGCCTAAAGTTGGATCCTCAGAGAGGATATGCCAGTGTGACTCCAGGCAACTGCGTAATGCCCCGTGCTGAGCAGCAAACTTGGTAATAAATTTAGTTGTTAATGGTTGCTCATCCTGTTTAGGAGGTGGATAGAGTAAAGAGCTTCTATTTTTCTTAAAAGCTTGATTATAGGCTTTCCTCAATAGTATTTTGGTATAGCCACGCTGGAGCAATCTAGTGCGCAATTCCCTGGCTTGATTTATAAAATCAACATCAAAGGTGCAGTTTCTCCGTAATCGGAGGTATTGTGCATAAGGGATGCTGTGCACCAGGGTTTTTGGGTGCGCACTGTCCGCATGCAGTAGGGTATTCCCTGCAGTATCCTTTCTGAACAATTTAGTGCTGACATTGTCATATGGATCCCTGAAAACTAACACATCAAGAAACGATATAGAATTCAGGTCCCAGTTATACGTAAATTTAAGATTAAACTGATTAATGTTTAAAACATTAAGGAATTCCTCCAGTGACTGTGGCGTGCCTGTCCAGATGACAAAGACATCATCAATATATCTATACCAGCACGCCAGCTGGCATAGATATTGTTGATATGCTTCATTTCCAAAAATTTCACGCTCCCACCCCCCCAAGTACAAGTTAGCGTAAGCCCATGGCTACTCCTTGCACTTGGAGGTAGTGGGAGCCGTGAAAAGAAAAATAGTTATGTCTCAATATATACAATAAAAGGGAAATGATAAGTCTTTGAAGTTTCCACTCCCTGTGGTCAATCTCCATAAGGAACGTTTCTACTATCTTGAGGCCTTTGTCATGTGGAATACTAGAGTAGAGTGCCTCCACGTCTATTGTGACAAAGATGGCATCATCGGGAATGGTAAGTCCATCTAGTTTTCTCAACAGGTCAATTGTGTCCTTGACATAGGAGGGGAGACTAATGACATGTGGCATAAGGAAAAAATCAACGAATCGGCTCGCATTTTCTGTAATAGATCCTATGCCGGAAATAATAGGGCGCCCTGGTGGAGTTTGTTTGTTTTTGTGGATCTTTGGGATCGAATAAAAAATGGGTTCCCTTGGAAAGGGTATATTGAGGAACTCGTAGGTTGACTTATCAATCAAGGCTTCAGAGAATGCTGAATAAATCAGCATTTTGAATTCTAGTTTAAACTGGTCGATCAATGCTTGATCAATCAATTTATACCATTCCCCATTGTTCAAAATGTCATAGCACATTTTCTCGTATTGACCGCAGGTCTGCAGAACAATGTTGCCTCCTTTGTCAGAGGACTTAATGATTGTATCCGTTCGTGTCTGCAGATTTTTGAGTGCATTTAGAAGATTTTGTGGTAGATTGGGGGGTGGGGATATTAAAGGTAATTTCTAAATCTCTCTGACCGTGGCCATAAGAAAGGCTGCTATCTGAGGATGAGTGTTTAAGTCTGGAAAATGATCAGACTTCTTTTTAAACTTTTGAGTTTTCTTGCCATATACCTGAGCTGGTTCCTCTCTAGGTGTCGGGTTAGAGGTCTCACTCTCGTCCAGAAGGAGAATGAGATCTCTAAGAGCTCTGAATTCTTTCATAGAGTATTTTTTAATTTTTTCTGACAATTCTTTTTCCTCTCTTTGTCTCTTTTTGTCGGGATCAAAAATGAATTTATACGTCAATTTGCGTGCAAACAGATAGAGATCTTTAATCACCTCATACTTATCAAGATTAGAATTGGGGCAAAAGCTGAGGCCCAGTTTGAGCACGGTTAATTCGTCTTCAGATAAAGGATAGGGGGTTAAATTAATGACACTTAGTTCATCACACTGGGCTAGTTCGAGGACATCTCCCCTAAAGGGATTTCTACAAGATGAGGATTGGCTTTATTTGTGTTAGATGATCTTACTGATTGTATATTATTAGCCGCTGGGCCACTAGAACCTCCCTCAGCTCCACGGGGGATGTCTGAAGTCATGGGGGGCACTTGCGTGTTTGATTGAATATGTAGTTGCTGCATCGCTTGTGCTGTGCCCCCAGGCTGTGCCCCCAGGCATTAATGAAATGCATTCGTACAAATGTTTTTTATAAAGACACTGCAAAAGACTACTCAGGAAGGGTGGTCTGACACTTGTCCATACCCTATGAGTGCAGCAATCTCCTTTGAAGTTAGAATAATGTATAGTTCTGTTTATATATATTTGGATTGCAGTATAACATCGCTGTAGTATTGATCACCAATAATCCTCATTATTAAACATCTCGGGTACTTCTTTTTCCAATTGTAGTACCTGTCACAAATCCCCTCCCCTTGAGATCCACAATTCTGATTCAATATATTCTAGATTTGATCACATATGTGGGAATTCTACACAGCATCCTCTTTCATTGTACACAAGCAACCATAATCGTTGATTAACAATTTAATCTGTCACTGAATTGACACATATATGTATAGTAGTGTCATTATGTTCAGAATTTTCAGATTAAAAATCTTTGTTTAAAGATTAATTTTCATTTGCTTTAAATGTTACCCAATATTATATTTCATCTAATATGTTATGTATATATTTTTTTGATTCCTCTTTTGGAATGATTTTGACATATATTTATTGCTAAAAGATAATCAAGTTCTCTTTGGGGAGCCTAGTATGGAGGCCGGCCTAAGGAGGAGTCGACAATTGGTTCCCTTGGCAGTCCCGCTGACACCTGGACCTTCCCCTAACCTAGCGGCCACCCGAGCCACTTGCCTAGCCTCCACTGGTCCTCCGGACCAACGTCAGGCTTTAGGCATAGTGGCATCACGGACCGCTCCGCCAAACGAGCGGCCCGATTAGGTCCTATTCGCCCATCAGCGCTCTGGAGCTGTTTACTACAACTCCCAGAAGCGCTAGCGATTTGCGGCGCATGCGCGATAGGCCTATACTGGCCAGAACGCATGACGTCAGACGGCGGTCTGACGCACAGCGCTCGGGGGCCACTATAAAACGAGGCAGCACACACTTCATTCAGTGTGGAGCTGATCTGCAGGCTGATTCGCCGTTGCGGTGGCCAGGAAACCTTTATTTTCCAAAAGTCTATACACACTGGTAAGACAATATTTTCAGACTCTAGCTCTACCATTTGGTTCTCATAGAGCGTTTATGGTTTAGGCTCACCTTTTATTTACTTTTCAATATTATTGGTTTATAGATTGGCTCCGGCTACGCTGCTGTTGTGTGCTTTGTTCCACTGCAGCGGCTTATAGTGCTGTTTATCCATTTCAGGTAATTCTATGTCTATTTTCGTTTTTTAACTTGGTTGGGACTTTCTCTTGCTGAATTAGCCTTCTCAGCCCCCTGCTTTCTAAACTTTAGCCAATAATGCTAGCCTGATGTCAAAATTCAAATTTACATCATGGCACATTAATTAATATATTTTGCAGCTTCTTACATTGTTACTATTAGCCATTTTTGGCTTAAGGGAATTTTTTGCTGCCCCCCCCCCCCCCCCCCTTTTTTCCCCCCTATTAAGACCTTTCCTACTAAGAATTAGTTGTATAGATTCTAGACATTAACCGAAATGTTTTAAACTATTTAATCTAACTACAACTCCAATCACTGTATTAAACCAATTATCCACCAATATTTTTTGATCATGATCTTTGATTTTTGATTTTTGATTTGTGATTTATGCATAGCCTTTAGTAAGGATTCTCTTGCCAGTGTGTATATATAATTTTTCTATCATTGGTGCTATTTTTGGGTATTTTTCCTTCTTACAGTACCAGTGGTCCCCCCTAGGTTAACCCAGGATTGGTCCGCCGGGTGTCACTAGCGCCTGTCATTTGGGTTTCCATATCCATGTTCTGACCCGGCTGGGTCTTTCAGGAGGTGGATTCCTCCGCAGGTCGATACCTCTGCACGTAGAGCTCCCCATTTTTGAACCATCAACCATTTTATATGGTGAGTAAATCTTACATGGAACACTGGGTGCCCTGCCCTGATCCTCTGGTTTCAGGACACTCAGTGCTCTGGTTTAATAACTTAGTATTTGATGTAATTGATGATTTATTTATTTCCTATGTTGCAGTTCCAAGCTCCCGATGAAGCGGAATCTATCCGTGAAACTAGTAGAGCAATATCTGGAACGTTTATACACGGTTTAAAGGATTGAACAAAGAGTGGACCAACGTGCCAATTGAAGGCCTTTAGAGTCTCCATACCAAGAGAACTACTCAGCACGGCCCACTTCCTTTGTATCTCAATAACCTATACTGTGTTCAATTTTAAATTTAATTTTTCTTTATTTGTATTTATTTCCTATGTACCATTAAATTTTTGTATTTTTATATATAAGTGCCTATAAAGTCCATTCTTTCAACTCCCCCCTTCTTCAATATAATTAGGATGTGGCACTATATTATTTAAGGATGTTTGATTGCCATCCAAGGGCAAATGCAATCAGTTTTTTCAATAAGGTAAATAGTACTATTCTTTGGTTTAAACCCTTATCATTAATGTTAGTTGCTGGTTCCTGCAAGGGCCCTTGCGGAATCACAGTGAGGTATTGTCTAATGCCGGGTACAGACGAGAGGATTTATCCACGGAAACGGTCCTCCGGACCGTATGCGCGGATAAATCCTCTGGCGGATTTTGATCTCCTGGTTGTACAAAATCCCAGCGGAATTCCGTCCGCGGTGACGTGTCGCGCCGTCGCCGCGATGATGACGCGGCGACGTGCGCGACGCTGTCATATAAGGATATCCACGCATGCGTCGAATCATTACGACACATGCGAGGGAGGGAATCGGACGGTTCGATCCGGTGAGTCTGTACAGACCACCGGATCGATCCGCTGAAGCCGATTCCAGCGGATAGATTTCTTAGCATGCTAAGAAATGTTTATCCGCTGGAAATCGGTCGGCCCGAAAAAATCCGCGGAAAAATATCCGCTGGGTTGTACACACCAGCGGATCTATCCGCTGGAACTGATCCGCAGATCAATTCCAGCGGATAGATCCTCTCGTGTGTACGGGGCCTTACAGTTATCTATTTGTGATCTGAACTTACATTTGCTTCTTCAAGTTCACCCAAAGTAAACTTACCTTTCTGGTTTAAATATATTCACTGTGTGGAGCGTATTTTTCTCGTCTGAGGGACCTTCCATGAAAGCAGGTAATACTATTGTTTTATTGTCATTATTTGTTGTGTGCCTGCTATTGTGACCCCCAGCCAAACAGAGGTCACAATACCTTCCCTACCAGACTTCTGATGTGTCAAGGGAGGGTTCGAGCTAGTTAAACAGGGGTGAGTAAAACCAAAAGAGAGTAGATCCCAACAACAAATCAGCGGCTCCTCCGGGGGTAGCGATACACTGGATATAACTTTTGAGAAAAAAATGATGGACTCTAATCTTGGCAGTCTTGACTTTACATTCCTGCTCTGCACAACCCCTGCAGACAGTTACTCCTCCTCTGCACAATTCCTGTAGACTGTTACTCCCAGGACATTTCTCCTCCTGCACAAACTTCACTGCCACAGCGTTTTTCTTTCCGCCCCATCATCTTGAACTGCACCAGGGACTACTCTGAATAATCCCTGGCTGTTGCTAGACTTGCTGAATTTTGACACCCCAGGGGCCTGCAGTACCCCTTCTTGATGGCCTAGAGACTTAGCAGCATTAAAGAGTTGGTGTGTACTACTGATCCCAGCTGGTCCGTCTTGTAAACCCTGTGCCCTTGGGCCACAGCGATTTGACACAAACCCCACAGTTTCTCCTCTGGCTTTGCACCCAGCTCCCCTGGCATGCCTCTTCCAGATATCCACTGTGTTGCACTCACAAACTTCTCCTGCCCTGAGTCCTTGATGAAGAATTTACCCAGACCGTGCATACCAGCTTCTCCAGCTCCTCTGTTCCAAGACACCTCTCCAAGATTGTCTAAGGAGAGGCTCCTTCCCAGCTCCTGAGCTCCTCCGCCAAGGCCTGCACCCCCCCAGATGGGGGTGGGCCTCCTGCTGCAGCCTAACAGTCCATTCTTCACTTGACCCAGCTGACAACTCCTCCCTCCAGTGGGCTGGACCTGAGTTTATGTAGGAGGCCTGCCCCCTGCCAATTCCAGTTTACCTAGCACCTACCTATGGCAGAGGGCAAAACATCAGTATGTTTTTTTAATTGCACCACTAACTCTATGGTTGCATAATCAAACATGCATATAGGACCATTTAACATCATCTTCTGCAAGTGATATGAGTGTTTGGAGTGAACAAAGGTACAGTTGGTTTAATTGTTTCCGTAGCATATCAAACCCAATGACAGCCCAGTACTAAAGTCTTGCTGTCTCATTGAACGATCTGTTGGCAAAAAAATGGAGAATGACAATTGTGTCTAGTTCTAGCTCATAATGGTTCTTTCTAAGTAGTAGCAGTGTTTCGTGATGAGGTCCTTAATAACAACAGCATATGGACAGGCTGTGTAGTGATTTGTTTGCTTCTTTATGAAGTCAATTTGCTTAATTTGATGAACTTATCATGTTGCAGAAGTCAAAACGATCAATTATTCTGCAAATACTAATATGTAACTTCTGATTTAATTGTGCTTTGTGTCATTCATAATCACTGATTCACTGATGACTAGTGACACTTGACTCATTCTTCTTTCCATAACAAGAATTGTTGTACACATGTGATTATGTCTTCTAACCGATTAAAGGTTGCTAGTGACATTTGAAGGAGGCTGGTCAAGCATGAAGTGGTTAGCAAATGATCATTCTTGTAAATGATCCTTGTAAAAACATACCTTTAGTAAATTTGCATGTTTGTGCTTATAAAATGGGGAACTGGACAATTGCAAGTGTTGGCCCTTCATGTGGAAAAACAATAGTGAACAGCTGGGAAATTTCATCTCGGTCATTAAAGGGTAAGTAAAGGTATTTTTTTTATATAACAAACATGTTATACTTACCTCCACTGTGCAGCTTGTTTTGCACAGAGTGGCCCCAAACCTGGTCTTCTGGGGTCCCTCGGCGGCTGTCTCGGCTCCCCCTCGCAAGTACGCATCACCTTCATGCGATCGAGCTTGCATGGTGATGAGTTCTTGCGGGCATGCTCCTGTGATACAGCCGGTGGCCATAGCCGCTCACTGTATCACTCGCCCCCCCCGGGGCGCCGCGTCATTGGATATGATTGACAGCAGTGCTAGCCAATTACTGCGCTGCTTTCAATCAACCAATGAATGAGCCGAGAAGCCTGGCCGAGAAGCAAGCGCATTTACGACGCAGGACTTTCGAGCGGTCGGGTAAGTAAATGGGGGGCTGGGGGGGCGCTAATCCACAGATGTTTTTTCACCTTAATGCATAGAATGCATTAAGATGAAAAAACGTTTGCCTTTACAACCCCTTTAATTTCTCCATCTGAACAGGCTTGGCCAGCAGATATGGATGAAAAACCTTTTCCCTCCCCATCCAGAGTCTAAAGAGCAGTCAGGCTCAATGCTTTTCTGTAAAAGGGATCTGGGAAGCTGTTTAATTATTCAAAGTGTTTTTGTGACTCACAGGTGACACCCCTCTGCTTAACCCCCCCCCCCCCACTGGTTTCTGGGCTCTCCCACTTCTCATGAGAGCCCAGGGAAACAACAGCCTTCTTGTGATATCAATAAAGTTAAATGAGAAGTATGGCCAATGCCTTTTTGGTAATGCTTCTCTTCTGGGTCACAGGAGTGCACTTACTTTTGCACTCCTGTGATCAGAAATCAGTCTACAACAGGCTTTAGAGACCCGCTGCAGACTATGGAAGGATCCCGACAATGTGGGGATCCACCCAGATGCCTGACCAGCAGTTGGCTCAATCTCTAAGCATGCTGTAGCATGAGCCAGCCAACTCCACAGCCCTGCAATTCAGTGGACACTGGAGGGGCAGAGCAAAGTCACCTCTCTCTGCTCAGAAAATATCAAGAACTGAGGGATCAGTGGTCCTGTGGTCACTCAGTTCTCAGGTTTAGCGTCAGCGAGGGACAGCTCCAGCATCGGACTGATGCTGCTACCATAGAGGTGGGTATAGATGTTTATTTTTTTCAGAACCCAACACTTCTCTTTTAACCCCCTGAGCGGTATTCCAGAGTCTGGCTCGGGGTGGGATTTCAGCACCAATAGCGGTATCCCCGAGCCAGATTCTGGATCGCATTGCAGTATCCACAGGCAGAGGTTATTTACCTTGTCCCTGGATCCTGCAATTCCTCCCCGCTGTGTAATCGAGCTGTGTCTCCTCACTCGATTCACACAGTGCAGAGTGCCGCCAAGCTCCGTTCCCTGCGACGTTACGACGCACAGGGGCAGAGATCGGCCGCCAAATTCAAAAATTAAATACATAGTACACATACAGTATACTGTAATCTTATAGATTACAGTACTGTATGAAATAAATACACACCCCCTTTGTCCCTAGTGGTCTGTCCAGTGTCCTACATGCACTTTTATATTATAAATGCTGTTCTTTCTGCCTGGAAACTGGAGATTGTCCATAGCAACCAAAAAGTGTCCCTTTACATCAAAAGTAGTTTTAGACCAGCTAGAAAACAGCAATTATAAATTAGAATCACTTGCAGAATTGAGCGATAGCGATTTGTGGGGAAACAACAAACAATAAAAGTAATGACAGCGACAATTCTGCAACTGAGCCAATTTTAGTGTATTTGATTTGATTACATTATTGAATAATTTTTATTATAATTACATTATTATTTGTTTTAATTATTTATAGTTATTTATTATATTATAATTTATGATTTTGTTTTTCAAACTTTATCATACAGTACCAGGGATGTCTACTAGACTCTTGTTTGGACAGATTTAAGTTTGTTATTCCTAAGAATTACAGGCCTACAATATAAAATGCAAAATTTCCATGCAAAACAATTGTACCGCTTTCAGCACCTAAAATCCTGTCATAATCAAACCGCCAGGGAGGTTAAGTAAAAAACCTTTATAAAATGTAATATATAAATATAATGAAACAAATAAAACCACAAAAAAATAAAATAAAAGCCCCCCTGCCACCCACGCACATACTATTGCAAATGTAGGGCTTGCATATGTACATAAATAATTGTTTAACACACATTAGGTATTGCTGTGCACGATGGAGTAAGATAAATAATTTTAGGTCCCTCCATTTATGGTTACCTCTAAATTGATGAGCTGTAAAGGTATGTAAAGTGTCACATATTGATTATTTTGGATACCATAAGGTTTTGCCATTTTTTATACAAAAGAAGAGTGGGGGAATTGAATTGTATTTATGTGCACTAAAAATTATATTAACGTATTCTTTATGAAAATCTAGATTGGAAAAAGAGCTGTGAAAATATTTTGAGATATTAAAAACTGTAACTACTATCTTTTAATTTCACAGGGCCTATGGCCCAGATTCACAGAGAGCAAGGCGCACATTACGCCGCCGTAGAGCAAGCACTGTACGCTACGCCAACGCAGCACAGAGAGGCAAGCATTGCATTCAGCAAGCCAGTGCACCCAACGCTGAGCCAGCGTGGCGTGGGTTTCGAAGTCACACGCCGGCGTAGGTTGAAGTGGGCGTGAACCCATGCAAATGAGCTGTGACCCCATGCAAATGATGGGCCGAGCACCAGACAGGTACGTATCACGAACTGCGCATGCGCCGTGACGTGGACGCAAGCACAGCACCCCCGTGCGCCTGCTCACAACCACGCCGGCAAAACTGCCTAAGCTACACCGGATCACTGCGTACGCCGTGAACATAATGTAGGCCCAGCCAGACACACGTCCAACGCACAATACGCCGGCTTGTGTTCCCTGGTGCAGACCTGTGCATGTCTGTTGCTGGGTTGCACCTCCTTTATGGGGAATAACTTTACACCGGACGTACAACTTACGCGCATCTCGCGTAGCATGCGCCGGGGCACACGCACGTTCGTGAATCGCTGTATTTCCCTCATTTGCATGTTTGAATGGCTAATCAATGGGAGCAGCCCCATGCGTCCAGCCTAAATGTGCGCCCACCCTACGCCGGCGTGTGCAAGCTACGTCGGCGGGGTGTAGCCTGTTTTTAGGCGCATATTAGTTTGTGGGTCTGGCGCACACATACGCCGGCGCACATTTGCACTTACGTCGGCGTAACGTGTTATACGTCGGCGTAAGTGCTTTGTGAATCTGGGCCTTTTTGTTCAGAAAATATATGTTCTCTGTTTTTTTGGTAGTTTTGTAGTAAAAAAAAGCACATTTTAAAATGTGTGTGAGAAATTTAAAACAAAATGATTCAGAGGGGATGTAGGTAAATAATATGTGTATTTTACTTTTACCCTTTGACTCGCATTAAAAGACTTTCTCTGGTATTTATGGTATATATGGTATTTAAAAAAAATTGCATTGAAACATGGCAGTGCCAAAATATTTTTTTTTTTTCTTTACAAAAGATTTCATATTGTCCTTGAATTAGGCCATAAGAAAGACACTCCATTGCTATATACTTCAACAAGGTTCAGAGTTATGTTTAGAGGATTTTTATTTCTGAGTTCATTGTTGCTTCTGCAAACCAGAATTTGCACAGTGAGGAAAAGGGATTAATCTCTACCCAATCATAAAGATTTTAGCATGTGTACTGAAGGGAAATGCAGTCAAGGGAGGCAGGTGAGATAGAGCCTTTAAATCGAGCTTCAAGGGTCATAGATTGGTGATCTGATGTCAGAGAGAAATTCAGGGGGTAGGTAGCCTAAATCCTACCCCATCACTGGTTTAAGGCTCTTACGACTTATGGTTCCAGAGATACGGGGCATGTGCAGCCTGTCAAAAGCTACATAAAGAGTGGCCAGTTTAAATACAACTGGCACACTCTGTTTGCAGCATACTGAGAGGATGAGCTCACAGTGCCTCTCCTCACTTCTTGTCAGAAGCCCTGAGCTTAAGGGACAGCTTGGAGTCTTGGACCAATGGTAAAGTACCATTAGCTCCAGCTGTCCAATTAAAATTCTGCATGTCTCTCACTGCAGTGTCATACAAGGATCATGTCTCTAAAAGACAAATGCTTCCTTCCAGCCCAGCCCTCTTAAAGTGGTTGTAAACCCAACTACACATCTTGCACCTACAGGTAAGCCTAGATTAAGGCTTACCTGTAGGTGCAAGAAATATCTCCTAAACTCCGAACTCCTGCACGGTTTAGGAGATATTTACAATTGAGACGAGCGCCATAGACAACTATGCAGGCGCACCGAGTGTGCCGTTTTTCATAATGGCATTAACGCGCGCATGCGCAGGGGTGACGTCATTGCCGCTCCGGGCAATCACAGTGCCGGAGCGGCGATAACAGGAAGCAGCGACAAGGAGACATGGTGCCGGCGGTGGACGGGCAGAGGAGGACTTTGGGGGCTTCGATGGCAGGTAAGTGACACATAATGAGCTAGTATGCTGTGCATACTAGCTCATTATGCCTTTCTCTTGCAGGTTTTTTTTTTTAAATGGAAGGGTTTTTCTTACTCTTTAACTACAAGGAAATACATGTGTTTATGGGTATAAGATTTACCCACAATCCCATGTTTTTCTCACACAGTTAGGAGAGAGAATGAGAATCTGCTGCTGTTGAAAAGGTACTGTTATAATCAATATAAATCATATATTATTATGCTATATGTTATAACATAATAATTTATTATTTATTTATTTACTGTGAAATTACTGGTTTGAAGTTATAACTTCAAACTTCAGTAATTTGTCTGTTAAGCCACCTGCTTGAGTACAGTTTTTGAAAATATAATAAATTACCATAAAAACAATATATACCGTATTTATCGGCGTATACCGCGCACTATTTTGCCCTGAAAATCAGGGCAAAATCGTGGGTGCGCGGTATATGCCGATACCCGCTTTCCCGCGCCGAGTTTTGAATACTGCGCCGACATATACCGAGCGCAGTACACTCAGGTATAGTCGGGCAGTCTCGGCTCCTTCCGCACTCACGTCTTGGACGTACAGGACGTCACCACGAGAGTAGCCGAGCCTGCCCGACGATACACGAGTGTACTGCGCTCGGTATATGTCGGCGCAGTATTCAAACTCGGCACGGGAAACGAGCGGGGAGGACGCGAGGACGCCGCAGAAGGACGCCGGACCCGACGAAGAGGACACCCGAAGCCGCAGCAAACGCCGGACCCGACAAGGCCGCCGATGGATGCCGCTGAAGACACCAAAACTGTAAGTACAAAAAATATTTTTTTCACAGGAATCCGGGTCAAGTTTAGGGGTGCTATACGCGGGAGCGCGCTATACCCCGAAAAAATACGGTAATTTTTATATGTATAATACTTATGGTAATTAACCCCTTGTTAACCCCTGACACTTCTCTCCTACATGTACTGATCATCATTTTTTTGATAGAATATTTCTCAGAACCCCACAACATTATATGTATTGTTTTAGCAGACACCCTAAGGAATAAAATGGTGGTCATTGCAACTTTTTATGTTTTTCATGAATAAAAACAAAAAAACAAAAAAAAACACTAAAGATAACACAATTTTTTTGTATAATGTGAAAGATGATGTAACAACAAGTAAATAGATACATAACATATCATACTTTGAAATTACGCACACTCGTGGAATGGCGAGACAAGCTATGGTACCTAAAAATCTCCATAGGCAACTCTTTAAAAAATGATAATGGTTACCAGGTTAGAGTTTACTATTTGTTTGTTTTTTAATTTATGAAAGTGTCTTTTTTTCCCCCAAAAAATGTGTTTAAAAGACCACTGCACAAATACCGTGTAACATAAATATTGCAACGATCACCATTTTATTCTCTAGGGTCTCTGCTAAAAATATATGTATAATGTTTGGGGGTTCTAAGTAATTTTCTATCCAAAAATATGGATTCTAACTTGTAAGCAACAAATGTCAGAAAAAGGCTTAGGCGTGAAAGGGTTAACAGTCCAATTTTCATGGACAGTCTCAGTGAAAGTGTACGATAGCAGCACATATTTGGCTGTTGCATTAATCTTTTGCTTTTACAATTAGCTGGCCTTATATACAGCAGTAGCACCCTTGTCTTATTAATTTCAAATTGGTTCAAAATTATTATTTTTTTCAAGTAGCTTTAGCAGCAAAACACCATTTTTTTTAATTGAACAGCAATAAACCCCCGTTGACGGGCAGAAAATCCAGTAGCTTTCTGTGGCTTTCCCTGTACTCACTGATGCAAAACTGTCCTGCCACTGACCAATTTCTATTAAGATGATACAGCAGAGTAAAAATGACCAGCAGAAGGATAGAATTGGCTGAAATGCACAAAGAATAAGGCTTCATTTCCATGGACGTTTTTGGACGTTTTTACAGCCACTTTTCTGAGCGTTTTTTGCAGCTTAAAAACAGCTCCCCATGTTAGTCTATGGCCTCATGCCCACCATGACGTTTTTGAGCTGTAGATGGCTGAGCCGTTTTAAAGCTGCAAAAAAAAAACAGGACCAGTGCATTCTGAAGCTCCAGCTTTAGAGCTGTAAAAACGCCAGACGTTAAACGCTCAAAAATGCGCAAAAGCGCTCAAAAACGCTAAAAAATGCACAAAAACGCTACCGCAGCGTTTTTGAGCTCCAGCTCAAAAAAAATAAAAGAAAATTCTAAATAAATAAAAAAAAACATGGACAGGCGTTTTTAAACTGTAAAAAAGGCTAAAAAAAGTGGCTGTAAAAACGTCCATGGAAATGAAGCCTAAGAGTACAGGTAGGTGCTATACTGCAAGAATTAGGAGGCCACTGATTAAACAGTGTAAAAATTGCAATTAACAGGACAATTTTAAATAGCAAGGCTAGGCTCAAATGTCCTGTGCTTTCCCTACAACAGCTTCCAATTCATTTGCATTATTACTGTTATGATAAAAAGATATCGTTGCGCTAAAATCAACCCAATAAATATAATAAAAGATACCACCTGTGAAAAAGTACAAGTGCTAATAGATAGGTGCACAATGTGTATATCCAAAAATGAAATACACAAATAAATCAATAAAACAAATGTCCATAACTACGTGCAATGTGTTTGTCTAATCAGGGACACTGCAAGGTGCTTCCTAATATGCAGCAATCCCTGCTGATCACCAGCTGGCTAACAGACAGATCCAGGTATTCGGTGTAGTTCTCCTAGTCCAAGATTGCTTCAAACAATGAGGCTCTCAAACAAATAAGAAAGAGGTGAACATAGCGTAATATGCTTATACTGACTTGTAGATCTAAAATGTGCAGGCAACTCACATGTAGTCAAATGTATTGCATCGCATAATGTGTATATCCACTTAGGTGCCAGATACACATCTATTGTAGCTGCAGCTTTTATCATTTGATTATCCATTATATATTTATTTATTCATGCATTTATTAATTATATTAGCGCTTTAGTTATTCCTATTCAAAACTCATTATTCCTTTTATAGTGAGGGGGGTGGCTCATCCAAAAGTCCTCTTATTGGTCTTTATAAGCCTGCTGACCACAGTTCAAAGGCTATTCAGTGCATTATGGTGTAAAATTATCCCTGGCATATCGACACAAACATTTGCTTGGATTGCAACTCTCCAACCCACAGTAGTGACACACCCAAACTTCATTCCCACTTATGTCTATTACATTGGGAAAGAAAGATAGATGGGAAGGTTTATTCCATTAACTGAGATTTCAGTTCAGTACACAATCATTTACAAGGACTAAAGATTTCTGGCAGGATCAACAAGTATTTTCTATACTTGCAGAAAATATTCTTAAATGTGCTTAAAAAAAGAAAAAAAAATCCAATAACCACAACTAAGTACTGGTAAGCTGCAATATAATAATTTTTAATTGGGTTTAGATGCACTTTACACAAATCATGTACCATGAGTTTAAACACTCTCTAATATATACAATTTACCTTTGTAAACAAATATATTTATACAAATATTGTTTCAAAGTTTTGTCTGTAGGGAGCTATTATGGTCAGTGTTCTATCCGCAGGAAACGTAAGAAAAATGTTTTATAATAGTTGGCTCTCTATGGTATATTTTAACTTTTTAGGCATTTTTTGTATTGTCTCTGCTTATATATTAGTAGAATTTGAGCCATAAACATTTCATAATATGAGTAAAATCGATATTTAGGAGACATGTTCAAAAATCAATATTAAATGTTCTTTTCTTTAAAAAAGCTAGAAAAGAAAAGCAGAACCCAAGAGACTAACAAAATGTAATTACAGTGTGATCCGCTGATGAATTCTTTCTTTACTTTGCTGACATTCTGTTGTTAATATGCATATTCAAGTTGGCATACATTAGATATGTGTATCCAACAGCAATATTTAATAGTAAATTAGGTAGGAAATTGTATTGCATATCCAGGGGATCAATTATTATCCAGCATTACAACACCATCAGCATTACTGGAGCTGAAGTTAAAAACCAAGAGAGTTTTCATTAAAAGTAAAGGATAAAAATAAAATGAACTTTAATTTATACAATATTCAGTTACAACAGGAAAAGAACAGTCACTGTTAAAGAGTCTAGTAATTGTTTCTTGATTTGTGTATGATTTACCGGCCAAGACAAAATTACATTTATAGTCTGTTTATTGCCTTTTCATATTAGCAGCAGGATGTCTACTGCAAGAATGAATCAGAGAAGTATTTCCAGCAAATACCTTATTTATTATTGTATAACCTGCGACTGTCTCACTATAACCCTTTTCTCAATATATAGTTTCTAATTCACAATGAACCATTACATAACATTATACAGCAGAATTGCTTATAAAATATTGCCATTATCCAAAATATTTATGGAGTATTATCATTTAATGATGATGATGTGTCTCTGTAGATATGACTTGATATACAGTATGTAGCAAAGCTGGTTGTTGAAACTCACACCATGCAGTTTATCCATGCAGACAGGAAACTTTGTCTTCCAGATGTCATTTATTACTAATATTGCTGGGGGAATTCAAACATCTTAACAACCAGTTGCAGAGTTCTAGCCCTTTACTTCTGCCATACTTGATCAGAAAATAGAATAATTATTCTCTGAGGAACAGCAGGTGAAAGTGTTAGCCTCAACAGATATGGTGTTTAAGATAGATATTGCACTATACATTAAAGTGAATTTAATTTAGTTTTGTAACACAGGGGTTTGCGGCAATACATTTATTTTGCAGCTTTGTAAAGAATACATTTGTATGGATTTTTAGATCTTTTTAATAAAAGTAGATTCTAGCAAGGTAATTTAAAGTAGTACATTGACATTATGCTACAAATGTAACCCTAATGCCGCGTA
Source organism: Rana temporaria (assembly GCF_905171775.1). Classification (NCBI taxonomy): domain Eukaryota; kingdom Metazoa; phylum Chordata; class Amphibia; order Anura; family Ranidae; genus Rana; species Rana temporaria. The sequence continues at coordinate 320,026,898 of NC_053490.1, read as the reverse complement.
CAATACGATCGGTTAAACCGATGAGAATGGTCTGATGGACCGTTTTCATCTGTCAAAACCGATCGTGTGTGGGCGCCATCGGTTATTTAACCAGCGGTTAAAAAAAGCCAACTTGTTTTAAATTTAACCAATGGATTCCTAACCGATGGGAAAAAAACAGTCGTTAGTAGGCACAACCATCGGTTAAAAATCCACGCATGCTCAGAATCAAGTCGACACATGCTCGGAAGCATTGAACTTTGTTGTGTTTTACGTCACCGCGTTCTGACACAATCGTTTTTTAACCAATGGTGTGTAGGCGCGACAGACCATCAGTTAGCTTCATCGGATGGACTGATCGTGTGTATGCAGCATTAGTATCCCTGCATTGATTCAACAGTAATGCAGGTATTACTGTTAATAAGTCCAATCAAGCTGGTATTGGCTTTTGGGGACCACATGGATAATGTTCTTTAGACTGATTTGTCTTTTATTTGGCCCTTAACTCTTCACAGTGGAATGTTTCTTCTTTTTTGTACTGTATCCAGCCGCCATATTGTTGGTCATCCTCCTTTTCGCTTCAACTTTTCCCAAGCATAATTGTCTGTTACACTGAACTGGTTCTTCTGATATGTCCAAAAAAGGACAGTTTAATTCTTATCTTCTGGAATTCTAAGAAACATTTAGCCAGATTCACTTAGTTTGGCGTAGTTTAAGCCGGCGTAGCACAGCTCATTTGCACTACGCCGATGTAAAATAGAGAGGCAAGTACAGTATTCACGAAGCACTTGCTCTGTAAGTTACGTTGGCGTAGCGCAAATGGGCCGGCGTAACCCCGCCTAATTCAAAGTAGGCTTGTAGTGGGCGGGCTACATTTAAATTAACCGTGACCCCATGTAAATGAAGGCTGTTCGTACAGCGCATGCTCAGAATCACGTCGCAAAAACTCAATGCTTTCGACGTGAACGTAACCTACGCCCAGCCCCATTCACGTACGCTTGTCAAGGATTGACCCCTGATCCAACCTCAGGCCTAACCCATTCTGCCGTTTGATTCAAATTAATATGGTGAAATGTGCAATCCAGACAAAAAGATTTACATCTCACCTTTCCAGCTTCTCAGCCCAACAGGAAGTGACTGGGCTTGCCCAGTTAATTTTATTATTGGTAAAATTACATCACAAAACATTATGCATGCTGATTGGTTCACATTATACATTCACACCCATTCTTCCCTCCCAATCACCCACTGACCCACCCCTCACCCTCCTCTTTACACGCCCCCCCTGTGAGCACATGTCTAAGTCTTTGTTCAATACTCAAACATAGGGATTCCCGGCCAGCTTTGCAAGGGTTTTCTCCTCAAACCCATGTAAACTTATAGGAAAAGAGTAGGAGGAGAAGTTCATAGTTAGCATAGACAGTTCTTGTTACAAGACTCAAAGTTCCTTCAGTCATCCAAAAGGCAAGGGTTTCCTTTCAAAAGTACAAAACAGTCCCGAGACACAAATTACTTTGGTGGGGAGGGGAAGACAGGGAGGAGGCTTGAGCACATTAGAGGCACAATGAAGGAGACAGAAGGAGGAGGGGGAGGGGCGGTTGAAGTCCACTTTATAATGCAGTAGAAAGGAGGGGCTGGAGAATCAGGAGTGATTGGGGGGGGTGGAGCTGCTTTCAATAATTCTTTTGTTTCTCCATTTCAAATGGTAACTTTTACAACTTAATATCTGTTTCTTCATATTTTCAATGCTGGGTTCATAACTTTAAAACAATATCTGATATAAAATCATCAAGGAAAATAAGCAGTATTGTGACATACCCAAACATACATACATATGCATAATGCATATAAAAACAAATAAACAGTATAAGGAATATAGGAAAGAGAAACATTTCAGTGATTCGAATAATAAAAAATAATTAGCCTAATTTGAAAATAGGAATTTTACCCTAATCCATCACAGTCCCCCCTTAAAATGACTATTTTATCAGTACTGTCCATACATTCTAAATGCTTGTTCACTATAGGGCCATATGTTTAGGGTCATGCGATTTTAACAAAGACGTTTTTTGCAGTGGCCTCTAGGTGTTCTGTTAAACCTTGGATAATTAACGAACCTCTGTTGACCATAGCAAACATAATTAATCCAATCTACATTCCCATTACTAAGTTACATTTCATAAAAGCACCCATTTCACCTAATTACTATATTCTCCTTATTGGGCTTTCAATCATAAACGTTTTAATTTTACAGAGGAACATTAATTTTATATTGGGCTATTTCCTAAATATTTTATTTCCTAAAGGAACTTATTCATATTGAATTACACTAGTTTTCAGAACCGATCATACAGTATGAATACTCTTGTCGCATGACTGGTTAAACAAACGAATATACAGGAAGTTTCACTGTTCCCTTACATGGATCCGGGTATAAAGGCACAATATCCCTTCCATTAATACATTCGTCAATCCAAAGCCTAAAAAGTGACCTTTTGATTCATCACTGTGGCTCTATCATACTGCATCATCTGTTCATAGTGTATCTATAATTTCACTATTTTAACCAACCTTTTCTTTAGTTATGCAGATTAACACCATATTTTAGTAAAATAATAGAGAGAAATAGAGAAAGAAATAAAGAAAGAAAGAAAGAAAGAAAGAAAGAGAGAGAAGGAAAGAGAGAGAGAGAAAGAAAGAAAGAAAGAAAGAAAGAAAGAAAGAAAGAAAGAAAGAAAGAAAGAAAGAAAGAAAGAGCTCCAAAAGTACCAATCACCTCTTACTAAAGAAAGATTTTACCCTATAATAAACCTTTATAGTCCAGTTAACATAAACTCAGATATTTTTGCCTTAAAAAAAAAACTCAATGAACTCTCAAAACGTTTTAGGCTTAAAAATGTTTTCACTTAAAAGTCACTTGTTGGTTTCTGGTTTCTGCAAACACACAGAAGGGCAATTTTACCACCGTGTGTCAGGCTGTGTAACCTGACCTCTAACAGCTAAGGTCACATTCCCTCAGTGCTTCTCTAAAGGAAACATCTGTTCCCCCCCCCCTTTGCCTAGATTGTACAAGATCTATATGATATACCATGGGTGAGTGAGTGAGTGAGTGAGAGACTTGTAAAGCGCAACACATGCAAACTGAATCCCCTCTGGGCGCTGTATCCATTTCATGGGTAAGGAACCCCTTGACCTCAGAAGAGATGGGTTTTAATCTTTCTCCTGAAGGCCAAGTGGTCCGACTCCAGTCGGATGGTGGTTGGTAGTGCATTCCACAGGCGAGGTCCCTGGACTGCAAATCTTCGATCTCCTTTGGACTTGTATCTGGCTTTGGGTATCTGGAGTAGGTTTTGATTGGTGGATCGCAGAATGCGATTGGGGTTATGGGCTTTTATTTTTTCGCATAGATATTGGGGGGCATTGCCTTGAATACACGTATGTATTAGACAGAGTGCCTTGAAAGTGATTCTGTCTTTTACTGGAAACCAATGAAGGGATCTCAGTGAAGGTGAGATTGATTCCCATGGTTTTTTTCCAGTCACTAGTCGAGCGGCCGTATTTTGAACGACTTGCAGACGAGTGATTTGGTATTTGGGGAGTCCTAGATAGAGGGCATTTGCGTAGTCAAGTCTGGAATTGATGATTGTTCCCACCACGACTGCAATGTCATCTTTCGGGATAAAGGGCGTGAGTCTGCGTAGTAGGCGCAGCAGATGGTGGGACCTGCTGACTACTGACCCTATTTGTGCATACATTGTCATGTAGGTATCGAAAATGACTCCTAGACTTTTGACTTTGGTGCTAGGGGTGATAGTTTTACCCAGAATGGGCCGGGGAGTCCATGTTGATGCGGGGTGATTTTTCTGGTTAGCGTGAAACAGGGGAAGTTCTGTTTTTGAACCGTTGAGTTTAAGATAACTGTTTGTCATCCAATTATCTATTAGAGTAAGGCATTTCTCTAGTCCAAGAGAATGATCCTTTTTGTTGCAGATGCGGAAATACAGTTGTGTGTCGACTGCATAGGAGTGGTAAAGTAACTTCTGGTTACTGATGATTTCAAAGAGAGGGCGAAGATATATATTAAACAATGCGGGCGATAAGGGAGATCCCTGAGGGACTCCGCATGATACCGTATGTTTTTTCAGAAGTGAAAGACCCCAGTTTCACTATTTTTGATCGGTTTTCCAAGAAGGAGCAGAACCAGGGTAAAACACCTTCAGCGACTCCGGCTACTTCAGCTAGACTAGCCAGTAGTAGTCTGTGGTCTACAGTGTCAAAAGCCGCTCTTAGGTTCAGCAGTATCAGGAGACAAGATTCTCCTTCGTCTGTGGCCTCTAGAGCGTCATCCCATATTTTGAGCAGCGCCGTTTCTGTTCCATGACCCGGACGGAATCCTGATAGAAACGGGTCGAGTAATTTATGGGTGTCTAAATGCAGTTGCAGCTGTTGTACAACTACTTTCTCCATTACCTTGGAGAAAACATTTAGACCTGTTATGGGCCTCCGGTTGTTTGGGTCTTTGGGGTCGAGGGTAGTTTTTTTTAGAATTGGTTTTATTGTACCTTGTTTCAGCAAGGTGGGCACCATGCCCTCCTTGAATGATTGGTTTATGAGCTGCGTGATAGCTGGTGCCAGTATATCGGCACTTTCTTTCAGCAGTTTAGTGGGGATGATATCATTGGGTGCTGTGCTGTTATGCAGAGTCTTCAAACTATGGCCCTCCAGTTGTTCAGGAACTCCAATTCCCATCATGTCTAGTCATGTCTGTGAATGTCAGAGTTTTACAATGCCTCATGGGATGTGTAGTTCCGCAACAGCTGGAGGGCCGTAGTTTGAGGATCCCTGCGATACACCATACAATGTGACTACAACCAAATTGTATAGTTTTTCTCATTTTTAACCCTTTTTTTAAAAAAAAATTCTGCCAAAAATCATGTACATTACATTATAACATGACATTTCCCAACTACAGCAGCGACAAAAGATCGTTTAGCAGACAAATCTCGTGAAATCCACAGATCAGTTCCTGCGCATGAACTGACCAGCGTTTTCCTCCGAGAAAATTACTCCAACCAACCAGAATCCCCACTCTGTCGAAAACGTCACATTATAAAAACGTTTAACACTTGTTTGTTTTTATTTTATTTTTATTTTTACTATTTTTATAATTTTTTTAGATTGGACATGACTTTCATATTTTAATATTTTTCCTGGGGAACCTTATAATAAATTAGAACAGTCTATTACCCCAATTTAACAACCAAACCCAAGTTTAGTATCTGTTGTAAACATTGCTCAATCCTCAACTTATTATTAATTCTTACAACCAGATCTGTAGGATTTCCTGTTAAATACTAAATACCATGTTGTTTACCATTATCTGAATTTTATACAATTCTTCACACAATCTCAATCAATAATTTTTCTCTTAAATCTTTGTTCTGATCCCATGTTTGTGCTTTGACATATCATAATACATTTTTAGTTGTTGGGGATAACATATTCATAAACATTTACAGGCAGTATTAAACTTAATTTTCTCATTAAAGAACTTCTTTACACTCTGACATTAATTAACTTATTACCCTATGTAATATATCGCAGTGATTATGGGACTCAAAACCTGTAGTTACTTTAAACTTATCCGGGACCCCCCCTTTGGGATCTATATATACCAAAACCTATATCAACTATATTCCAACCCACAAATCCCAGTGGTGCCATTACCATGTATTTGAAAAAATATATATAGTTTCATTCAGATGTGGGTGGCACAGTCCATCATATCTCATCTCCAGAGAATGTTTTCGACGGAACTTCTTAACCATCATATCGGTAATTATCGGTACCTACATCAGAAATGCGAGAAAAACTCGTACATGGATATTAGTTAACAATTTTCCAAGAGCGGTCACATAATTTCTCAAAGTATCAGACTGTAATTGCAACTGTCATAGCCTATAATAACCTAATCTAGAGACTGTCTCAAACAAGATTTCAAAAGGGCATAAAGAATGCTCCCCCCTTGGGGCCACTTTCCCACTAAACCTGAGGGTGGCATGGCATGGTATGTGGAATAAAACCATTTAAATGTGATATGTAAAATGTTCTAATGTGATACCTAGAATCCCCTCATATTTCTTTTGTGATTGCAATGAACGCAAGGACTGTAGCAATGAACGCAAGGACTGTAGCAATGAATGCAAGGATTTACTCACTCTCTACCACCTCAGCTACCCCATGGAGCCATCAACATTCAAGGTGAATCAAGGCATTGGGGTCATGGCATCCAGGGCAGCAAATGAGTGGATTCTACCTCCAGGTAGGTCTGCCACTCTCTTCGTTCCGTGCTTGTCCAATGAGATGGCATGATATGAATCCCCCCCTGGACAAGCGGACGAAGAGAAGAAGGGCCGGTGGGCCGCAGAGCACAGAATCCAGTATGGGCTGCGGGCAGGAGAGGACACCATCTGCGTTCAGGATGGGGCAAGGCCTCGAGCATTCAGGCGGGCCCATGCTTCCAGGACAGCAGGGGCAGTGTTCAGCATACATTTGGGTGGAACATGAGGGAAATGAAGGGACAATAATCATAGTAACATGCCCTGGGTACCACATTACAACAGCTAAACAGGCAACAAGCCCTTTATGTATCAGGTCATGAATCGCATTACCACCGTCAGGATTAGTGTTGCTCACGAATATTCGCATTGCGAATATTCGACTCGAATATAGCATATTCGAGAAATCGCGCTATATTTCGAATTTCGCGGTGAATATTCGCAATTCCGAATATTCGCATTTTTTCAATTTGATTTTTAAAACAGATCACATCCTATCGACGTCTAAAAGCATTGCTGGTATGATTAGAGACCCTGGGCCGAGTAGCTAAGCTGAGGCGATCCTATTATGTTGCCAAATTGAAAAAAAAAAAATTGCGATTTTTCGCTATTGCGAATGCGAAAATGATTGCGAATTTTCGATAACTGTGGTAGGAGAACTCTGATTGTCTCTGATGCAAAAGGGGGGGGCTTTGTGTATGTGTATGTGTATGTTATGAATATTTGTATGTTTGATATTATTATTTTTTGTAAGAAGGAAAAAATTGCGCATACCTTAAAAAAGGGGAGAATACAGCAGCAACTCAAAAATGTTATACAACATAAATTAATACAAGACAGAAAATGGAGTCGCTCTACAAGAATAAAAAATATGTCTAGTGACAAGACATGTGGGCAAATTATAAAATAAGCAAGCGCAAATAACTTGTGAAATACACAGTGAAACAAATATATAAAGAAATATAGTCCCAATAATAGAAAAATAATCTTTCATAAAAATGTCTTTGATATGTGAAGTGAAAAAAAGTCCAAAGCATGCAGCATGAACGTGTTCAATCTTCAAGGTGTTTGATTGACAAACGGCTGTGACAGATGGATAGAGTAAAGAATCACCACCAATGCAAAACACTTTTTATTTTCTATTGTAAAATATCAAGAATATTCTGAGCCAATCAGAGTGCTCCTTCCGCATTTGCCGAATATTCGCAATTATTTTGTATTGTAAAATATCAAGAATATTCTGAGCCAATCAGAGTGCTCCTTCTGCATTTGCCGAATATTCGCAATTATTTTGTATTGTAAAATATCAAGAATATTCTGAGCCAATCAGAGTGCTCCTTCTGCATTTGCCGAATATTCGCAATTATTTTGTATTGTAAAATATCAAGAATATTCTGAGCCAATCAGAGTGCTCCTTCCGCATTTGCCGAATATTCGCAATTATTTTGTATTGTAAAATATCACGAATATTCTGAGCCAATCAGAGTGCTCCTACAGCATTTCTCGAAATTGCGCAATAAATATCGCATTCGCATGTTGCGATATTTCGATAAAATATCACGAATATTCTGAGCCAATCAGAGCGCTCCTCCAGCATTTCTCGAAATTGCGCAATAAATATCGCATTCGCATGTTGCGATATTTCGATAAAATATCACGAATATTCTGAGCCAATCAGAGTGCTCCTACCGCAGTTATCAAAAAATCGCAATTATTTTCGCATTCGCAATAGCGAAAAATCGCAATCATTTACTTTCGATAAAATATCACGAATATTCGAATTTAGCGAATATATCTCGAATATTCGAATATATATTCGAGATATATCGCGAAATCGAATATGGCATATTCTGCTCAACACTAGTCAGGATATGTAGGAAAGGATGTCTCAGCTAAGGTGGCAGGGAACCCAGTGAGAAATATAGACAGGTCCCAAGCTCAGCGGATGGAACTAAGCTACAAAGGTAAGTTACCAAAAATCCTTCTCATATGTAAACATAACCAGGCGCCCATGCTAGGAATACAGCAGTCTGTCTTTTAAAAACCTTTCTCCTAAGCTTTTTTCCCCCTTTCCCTCAGCAGGAGAGGGGGGGAGATGAGAAAGAAAGAGAGGGAATTAATTACTTTCCAGCACAGAAAGAGTAAACTAAGGAAGGGGGAGAGGGGTGAAGGGGGGGGGTGAATGAGCCCAGGGCGGTCAGGGTGTGGGAGTCCGGACCTCCCACATTCCTCACACACCCAGTTTGTGCCACCATTACAGGGAGGGGGCAGGATTTTATCTTAACTTCCCCAACAGGAACACTAGCTATGCAAAGCGAGTTAGCTTGTGCCAGTCAGGAAGACAGCTGAGGACTATTTTAAAATGGCCTGGGCTGTCCCAAAACCTCACATTTCTGTGAATTACTGAGATTTTTAAACAGATAAATTCTGACAAATATAACTTCACATAGATCTACATATACACATATATATGGAACAGCAATAAGCCGTGTCTCAACAAAAGTAATGACTTGACCTAGTGTTCCTTTCAGACAGGCAGCAGGGAAAACATAAACATACAAACAACAAAAGAAAGGGGGGGAATTGATAGCTGCTGGTAGGGACAAGACAGAGCAGAAAACTAAATGCATTTCAACTTTAAAGGACTGTAGCTGACGACAAAAACAGACAATAGATGGAGTCTGACAAAAAAAGGTATACTAAACACACACCAGACCTATGTGTAAAAACCTGTGCACTATGTGTAATTACTATGGCTTTACCTCGGCCACTATATCCTAGCTTCTCCCAGAACCTTACAGAGAAACCTGATCTAAGCTAGTCAATAGGGTTTTTTTTGTGTAATAGCAAAGAGTCAGCGAAGACACAGACAAGGAGGAGGGGGAGGGGGGGAAGGGTGGGAGGGAAATCCCAGAGCCTGTCCCGATTAGAAAAGGAGGGAGGGGGGGGGGGATGGGAGTGAAAAAAAAGTTGAAAAAAACAGTCTGCAGCGTGCATGCTCCTCTCCCAAGATATCTGGGCTGCTCGCATCCCCATAACAAAAATGCATGTAAAAACGCACGGACAAACAATAAGACAACACAGAACACGACTCTTTCAGCGATACGGAACACAAAGCTGATAAGGCAACTGTGATTATATCAGCCTCTTAAATCCCTCCGTGCTCCTTTCGTCTGTATGGAGGTAAATATTATACACACAAATATGTCTGGGCATCAAAATTGCGTTCTCTTTATTCACACAAATGCGACAAGGCAACTGCGACTCTCAAATTGCTCTGTGCAAAGAGAATTTGACCTCCACATCACACATTTGCATGTATAATACCATGATTGATTAACCAACCCTCCTGTAGTAACCACCCCTAGGGGAGGGTGGAAGTATATCATTGGGGCAGGATAAGGAAGGACATATGATACCACTTACAAGGCGGATCTGAGCCTCAGCTCATGGATGGGCATAGAAATGAGAATCTTACAGGTTGACATCTAAAAGAGCCTAACCAGCTCTAATCATTGAAACCTGTGGACTCCCTTATAGCTAAATATGAGAGTCAGAGTGTCCGATCCCCGCTCTGAAGTGATAAAACACAAGCAGAGTGGATGACAGGGGCGGGCACCTGACATGACCAATCACGTCGTCTGTGTCACGTCACGGCGCATGGGCGTATGACGTCACGACGCACATTCGTGCGCCACCCAAGTCAGACGATGTGCACGTTGAAAGGCACAGACCACCACTGCCGGCCCCACAACAAACAGAGAGGTGTGATTGGCTGCAAAACGTCACACGTCAACGTCATGTGACAGGGGGAGGGAGGGGCGCCTCAGAGACAATGAAACATGAGAGCAGAGTGGGTGACAAGGACGGGCACCCAGCTCGGCCAATTACATTGTCTGTAAGGCGTCACTCGGCACTCACGCTGGAACGCACGCACCACCAATCACAGCGCCACAAGAGACCAAGAGGTGCGATTAGCCTAAGGCATCACACATCTACGTCATGTGACACGGAGAGGGAGGGGCACCTCGAGGCCATGTAAACATAGAACTGCAGACCTCGCCTGAACCAAATAGGCGCAGAACGAAGGTGCGCCATCTAATGGATAACAAAGAAAATGCATAGGAAAGCATGAAAAATGTTTGACTTAGCACCGCCATCTAAAAAGGAATAAATGCATGGATACACATATATGAGCATTACATAAGATGGAATATGCACAACATGAATCACTGTCCATAAAACAACACTCCTGGCAAGAATAGAAGAATGGACAAAAATGATGGTACCTGAGAGTTAAGCTAGATTTATAAAGGAATTAATGTCCCATTCAACATTCATGCCAAAAGGCTGATAGGTACGTAACTCATAAATCCAGTATGTTCCGAGACGGGACACTCCCTGTATAAAAGGGAAACAACGTGATTTCGTAGGTTACGCAGAGATTCTTCGATCGTTCTAAGCGAGTTACGCCATCTACAGAGTTACGCCATCTTTCCGTTTAACAGTGATTAGGGGCATGGAAAAAGAGGAAAGGATCTGTCATGGGCGGTGACGAGGGCGGCGTTTCATGCATACGCATCTTTTGCACGTTTGTGGACATGTGGAAAACACTTTTAGACCTATCTGTGTGATACACCTGTGATTATCCTTTTGCCTGATTAGCCAATTAAACAATTAGCTTTGAGGGCGTCTACACAATTGCTTTCTATGTTGAATAGAGTATAAATTCCTTCTTTTGCTATACATAACCAGCTATGAATAAGCACTGTATGAGAGTGTGAAACGTGTTAGCCCTTTTTCCTGATTTTTTGCTGTGACATCCATGTTGTGACCAGTTTTTATTAAAAGGAACACATTTTTATTTTTGGAGTGTGGCCGTCCCGGTTCTTTCTTATACATCTTTCCGTTTCACAGTGATTAGGGGCATGGAAAAGAGGAAAGGATCCGTCATGGGCGGTGACGAGGGTGGCGTTTCATGCATACGCGGAGTGTATAAAAGGGAAACGATGTGATTACGTAGGTTACGCGGAGATTACTCGAGCGTTCTAAGCGAGGAGCTACAGAGACGAAGGTAAGAAATTACAACATGGGATCAGCAGAGGCCTAGAAACTTGAGAGCCATGGGATGGGGGTTTTGTATGTTGTTTGCACCCTTTTAATGCTATTATGTATCTTGGGGACCAAAATGGTATTTTGTTCTCCAAATGCTTGGACACATCACAAAATCTATATGTGAAGAATGCTCTACCTCTTTTTAATTTTAGTCTGGTGTATTCAGATCATGCAAGTATTGTTCTGTGTTGGTTGGACAGAGGTAATTAGGTAGTGTATTATGTCATCAATGCTGAGGGGCATGATATCTACACATGAAATAGTGCCTTGATGATTGCTATCATTAATAATAATTGTGGATGGTTATAGATGCCACGTATTTAGTGAAATGGAACCAAAGGGTCTGAATGTAAACTCATTTTTTTTAAAAACAATGGGGCAGAGCTGGTCAGCATTTTAGCAGCAGGAGGCACTGTGTTTGTATAGTAGCTCAAAAATGATTGGACACATATTCTGACAATGTCAAAGCTGAGCCTTTTTTAAATCGTGTTTTCTGTTTATTTATCTTTTGTTAATCTAGACATAATTTTCTAAAAACAAAAACAACCAGAAGGATAAGGATGGAGCAACTGCAGCTTGCAGACAACATCATGCGGTTAATCCACAAATACAGAGAAATGCCCATCCTATGGAATTGCAGGGACCCTGCCTATCATAAAAAAACAGAGAACGGCAGCACTTAATCAGATAGCAACATACATGCCGACTTAGGTTCCAGACTGCACAGACAACATGGTCAAGGAGAAAATGGCAAACCTCAGGAACACATACCGAAGATCATACAAAGAACAACACAAAAAAAATCAGGAGCAGCAGCAATTGAGCCAATGGAGCCCAAGCTGTGGTACTTCAAGGAGCTCGATTTTTTGCGGAATCAAATGGAGTGCCGGGAATCACTTTCAAGTCTTCCTTCCAGCCTTCCTTCGACGCTTCCTTCCAGCGGAACTTCCACAGATCCCCACACCCCTGCAGAGTCCGCCGAGGGGGCTGGCTGACATGGACCCAGATCTGGCGATCTTCAGTGAGGTATAGTAATTTCCAACATATTTCTTGGCTGCTAATTATTGTTTGTTTATTGAGTTGATATTGTAAACAAAAAAACAAGCTTGGAAACAAATACACAAGTCGTGGCCATAAAAATAGGTGTCAGGGATGCCAAGTGCAGGGGTCAGAAGGAGAGTCTGTTCAAGTTAAATGAATAAAAAATGAACCAGTCTAGAGCATTAAAAAGTGTGTGATTTGATTGTGCAAAATATTACATGTCCCTTTTTTTGACACAGGAAGAACAGACCAGCCAGGAGGTGGCAGCTCCTGAGGAACCTGTCAGCCAGGCGGAAGGGGTGAGTGGCAGCCAGGAGGAGGCCAGGCCCAGCCCAGTGGAGTTCAGCAGGTCCCCAGGCCCAGGCTCAGCACCATCAGCCAGGTTCCTCCCCTCCAGAAGAGGCGACCAGGCCTAAGGAGACGCATGAGGCAGGTGCATTACACAGCGCCCCCTACAATCCATACCAGACCCGTATCCAAAGCACGCTACCCGGCCGGTCAGGAAAGGGTGTGGGGACGAGCGAGCGCCCCCCCCCCCCTCCTGAGCCATGCCATGACCTAAGGGCCTGGTATGCTCCTGGGGGGGAACCCATGCCGTTTTTTTCTTTGAAAATTGGCATGGAGTTATCCCTCTCAGGAATGCATGCCGAGCGACGCTGACAATTTTTCTTTTTTGTTTTTGTTTTCCCGTCGCTTTTTTTTTTTTCACCCGTCGCAACTTTAGTGTCCCGTCGCAATCCACAAAGCCCGCCGTTAATTACGTTCGCGCGCTGCACGTCGGGAAAATTACGTCACACGCATGCGCATTACGGCAGGCGCGGGAGCGCGCCTCATTTAAATTTTAAACGCCCCCCGGAGAGGAGGACCGCCTTGCGACGGAGGCACTTAAGTTACACAGCGTGTAATTTCTAGCTAAGTGCTTTGTGGATCAGGCACTTAGGTAGAAATTTTAAGTCAGTGTAACTTAACTGCTGAAAGTTAAGTTAGGCAGCTTTTTTGGGAATCAGGCCCTAGATATTTAAAATGACGAATGTGCCATGTCACAAACAAACGAGAGTTTTACCTGAACGAGCGCTCCCATCCCCTCATTTTGTCTGAGCATGCGCGGGTTTTTAGTACGATGCTTTTGTGTACTAACCATCGAACATGTCCGACGAACAGCATGCTAAGAAATTTTTGTCCGCTGGAAAACGGTCGGCTGGACAAATGTCCGCTGGAAAACGGTCCGATAGGCCGTACACACGACCGAACATGTCCACTGAAACTGGTCCGCGGACCAGTTTCAGCGGACATGTTCGGTCGTGTGTACGAGGCCTTACTTTAGCACCTGAGATGCTGGACAGCTCCCTGCCTAATCCCTTGGACAACTTTACCCTACATATTATTTCTAGCAAACTTTGAAAGTCTTGCTTTCCCCATGATCTTCCTATTTAAGCCATGCCACTGCATTTCCTGTTTTACAGATTATTGTGATCATCTTCAGCCAATGTCTTGCTTCATCACCTACCAGAGGGACCTTGATTTGTATTATGTTGTGTGATCCTTTCTAATGCTTTAGCTACTGGCCTCCATGTCTGATCTCTGACCATGACAATATTGTCCTTGCCTATACTTACTGTACCATGTGTCTGTAACCAGGTGGACTCTCCTCTTAAACCATGTGGTCCATCAATGTGAAAACATTATGTTCCACATGATGGTAGAGGGCTATAGTGTAAAAAATACGCTCATTGCCATCACCTGTAGTATGTATGCAAGTAGGAAATAAAAATAAAAATCTGACTATATTGGTCAGATAAGGAGTACAAAACCATATACAAATAATGAATTTTATTGTACAATCAATCTAAAATGTATGTATGTAGTATGTAAGCATATTTGTAATTTAAAAATAATTGTATTTTGTGTGCTCATAAACTGAACCTACCATACCCATATGTTATTGCCATACTTGATATACTTAAGGCAGAGACTGAAAATTTCTAAGGTGCAGTCTACAGCACATGTATTGAAAAAGGCCAATTTAGCTAAGCTCTGGGAAGTGGATAAGGGCATAATAGTGCCCTGTATCCATGGAGCTCTTCTATCTGGTGGAATAGTACAGTGTCTCCCTTCAGTCCTGTGTGACCTTCCCCTGGATGGCATCCTGCCTCACTGATGTTGTGCCTCTCCTTCACTTTCTTCCTCTGCTATTTTTGGCAGCTATGTATGGTCAGAGATCTCATCATCACCCCCTCCCATCATTGGAGCAAACTTGGTAGTAGGCTTAAGCTGCAACAACATCTGCGCTGATTGGTTCTCTCTGCCTGTTGTCATATCACTCTATACTCCCATTCAGTGGCGGCTGGTGCTCAACATTTTTGGGGGGGCTCAAACAAAAGAAAAAACAATTGCAGCCTCACTGTGCCCATCAAATGCAGCCACTGTGCCCATCAAATGCAGCCACTGTGCCCATCAAATGCAGCCACTGGGCCCCATCAATTGTCACCACTGTGCCATGCCATCAAACGCAGTCACTGTGCCATGCCATCAAAGGCAGCCACTGTACCATCAATTGTCACCACTGTGCCATGCCATCAAACGCAGCCACTGTGCTATCAATTTTCACCACTGTGCCATGCCATCAAACGCAGCCACTGTGCCATGCCATCAAACGCAGCCACTGTGCTCATCAATTTTCGCCACTGTGCCATGCCATCAAACGCAGCCACTGTGCCATCAATTGTCACCATTGTGCCATGCCATCAAATGCAGCCACTGTGCCATGCCATCAAACGCAGCCACTGTGCCCATCAATTGTCGCCACTGTGCCAATTGTCACCACTGTGCCCTTTAATTGTCGCCACTGTTCCCTTTAATTGTCGCGAATGTGCCAATTGATGCCACTGTGCCCTTTAATTGTTGCCACTGTGCCCATTGTCGCCACTGTGCCAATTGATGCCACTGTCACTGTGCCAAATGTCGCCAGTGTGCCCATTTTTGCCACTGTGCCAATTGATGCCACTGCCACTGTGCCCACCATTGTCGCCACTGTCACTTTGCCAATTGTCGCTGCTGTGCCCTGTAAAATGTCCCTCCCCTACCTTTCTGGGGTCGGCCATCCTCCTTCCACGTCCCTCGATGTCTTCTCCCGACCTCGATGACGCTTCAGCCAATCAGGTTACCGGTAACCAGAACCGGTAAACCTGATTGGCTGAGATGCCTGTCAGTCTCATCCAAGGAACGCCCCCCCTGTACGTCCCTTAGATAAGTATCTGGAAGCTAAATAAAGCCTGAGGGCTGTACTCAGAAAGCCTATCCGCTGGCTCGGATAGGCACTTCCACACAGCCAACCAGCTGCCGTTATTCAGATGGCCGACACTCACCATTCGGCCAGCCATCTGAATAGTCGGCGGCAGCGGCAACGATACATAGATTCATGCAATGCATGAATCTATGTATTGTAATCAGTGGCGGTGCAGGAGCGAGAGGGGGTGGTGCTCCGGCGCCCTCTATGGATGCACCGCCACTGCTCCTATTGCTCTCATAGTCCAGTCATAGAGTGCAGCGTCATTCGTGCATGCACAGTGGGCACTCGGCTGTGAAGCCACAAGCTGTCACAGCCAGGTGCCCATAGTAAAGGTGCTGGCACCACTTAGGGAGGACGCAGGGTGAAAATGGTTGGGGTGAGTGCACTGCTGGATCGTGGGGCAGGTGAGTGGCTGTTTATTAAACATCAGCAGCTGTACTTTTTGTAGCTGCTGAGTTTTATTAAACACAAAAATTAATGGAACTCTGCTTTAAGCCCATTCTACTGTTAGACCGCTTTCACACTTTGGCGTCAGTGGTAAAGTGCTACTATTTTTAGCGGCGCTTTACCATCAGTTTTGCAGCACTATTCAGAAGTTAGCGGGGTGCTTTTAACCCGCATTAGTGGCTGAAAAAGGGTTAAAATTGCAGGCAAAGCGCTGCTGCAATGGGCAGGGGTGCTTTAGGAGAGATGTACACACAGCTCCTACATCGCTTCAAAGATGTCGCCAGCGCACCGCTCCAGTGACAAAGCCCTCAGGCTTTCACATTGAAGTGAAGGGACAGGCTCTTTCAAGGTGCTTTGCATGCACAATTTTTAGTGCTGTAGCACCTGCAAAGCGCCTCAGTGTGAAAGCAGCCTTAGAGAAATGTTGACACACATACTTTAAATTGCTATTGCATACATGGAGCCTCTGGGTGTGCAAAGGTGTCCTAAGTCTTTCACAGTCCTGATAATGCCAAAGCATATTTAAATTTGTAAGAGCTGACACCTCCCCCACAGGTAAAAAAACCTGGGTTAAGATGACACCATTTTTTTTTAACTTTAGACTAAAGTTTTCAAAGCATAGGTTTCCTTTCCAAATGTGATAGGTTAAAAAATAATTACAAATTTGAATCTATTTAAAACCAATGCTTTTGAATGTTTAAAAACACACATGGGGCTAACAATTTAAGGCCAGAGCAAAGAAATATTACAGTAAAAAAAAAATATCTTAATTCTCTAGCCATTTCTTCTTTTTAGGCAAATACCCCATCCTCATTTCTCCTTAAACCAGTTTCCACAAGCCTGCCCCAAAAGATTAAATATTGTATTTAAGCAAACAAACATCATACTAAAAATTAAGATCCTGAAAAATCCTACTGTCACAGTAGAAAATCCAGAAGACCTTGCACGCTAATAGTTTTTTGTACAAATCTTCCCCTAGAGACAGAAAAATATCTGCCAATTCCTTGAAATCCCATGTTATTGCCTGTGTGTTTACACAAGAAATTAGCTTCAGATTATTGGTATGCTTTTTTGGATATTTGTCCCATGGGCATTACTATACGTGCTCATTATACTGAGCATTACATTCTTTGCAATAATAGCACAAACCACAGTTCTTGTATTTCATTGCATTTAACGCAGCATACTGTATACAGTATAGTTGGAATAGAGCAGAACATGGTTAAGACCTGTCATATTTTTGTTTCCCTGTCTCTGTCTTGTCAAGGACATTTCATTTCACTTCCTGTCCCAGAGATATAACATGAAGTAAAAGGAAATATCTGCCAAAATTAGGACAAATCCCTTTACAAACTGGTTGTCACCATAACAAGTGTCCCTCCTGTACCCTTGACAAATGCTGACTTTCTGTAACAGAGACAGTGGTCCCCATGACAAACAGAGAGGGTCACAGGACACAAGGACACAGACAACTATAAAAACCCGATAGGAGTTTCAACACTTTCTTACTCTAGTAAAAGAAAAAAAGTTTTTGCTTCACATAAATTTAAATTACCCACTTTTGGAAAAATAGCTAGGGCACAATTATTGTCATATCTTTAGATTTGTGGCTCATCTGTAAAGCCAACCTATTATGTTTGTACTTCACCTCAAGGTAAACCTTTCATATAATTATTGGTGTTCAAATATTTTGAAAATGAGGAAACCCTACTAATTGGGCTTTTGAAAATGCTCAGTTTTTTTTGTATTTATGCTGACCATACCAGTGAGTGTCAATACTCAAAAAGACATGGCGCTTCAACCACCAACTCATAAATACTTTCTCAAAGAATGAGACAAACATATTTACATTTTTTTTATAATTGTAATATGTGTATTATTTTGTTATTACACATTTTTTATCATATCTGACAGTCAGTTACGTGACTGTTTTCCATATACAGGGGGTCCCCAAGTTACGAACATCCGAATTGCGAACGATTCCTACTTACAAACGGGAGGCTGCGTGGCCACTTTTCGACCGTGGGCACATTTGACAGAACCTTTTCGACGGCGGGCACATTTGACGGAACCTTTTCGACGGCGGGCACATTTAACGGAACATTTTTGACAGTGGGCACATTCAACTGGACCTTTTCGAAGGTGGGCACATTCGACGGAACATGGGAAAACTACGTACAGTATCTGCCGTTCTGCGCATGTTGTTCCAACTTACAAACATATTCAACTTAAGAACAAACCTACAGTCCCTAGCCTGTTTGTAACTCAGGGACTGCCTGTATTGCAAGGCAATATAGACCCACCGAAGCAGTTTGGATTCCAGGATGAAGAGATTTATATTTTAGTCCAGGAAGTACTTTTGCTGCATCTGCAGTAGAGTAAGTTGATCAGCAGGACTTGATTTGTTGTTCCTCTATGAAAAAGCTGCCTTTTATATGTCTCACTGCATAAACATAACCACTTGGATAGTGTAGGTGTCAGTGGTCCTCCAATGTACAGTGTACATCCAACTATCTGTGACCAGGGGCCAGATCCACAAAAGAGATACGCCGACTTAACTCGATTTTTCTAAATTTACACGGCGTGTATCTTTGCGCCCGATCCTCAAAACGAGAAGCGCCTGAAATTCGGGCTTTTCCGTCCTACCTAAAAATATTACGCCGGCGCATTCTCGTGCGCAAATTACGCTAGGCACGCCGCTTTATTTGATAGGCAAAGATGCAAATGAGGGAGATAGGGCGATCCACAGAATTAAGTGTGTGCGCCGTAGATTACGCCCTGTGCGCACCTGTTAGTTTTTTGGTGGGAATTTACACTTTATAAAAGCAGCCCTAATTTTACACATGCCGTCTGAATGTCTGCTGAAGCAACACCATTCAGGAAGAGCTCAGCACACACACGTTCAGGACTGAAATCTCTCTGCCAAAATGCCAGGACCAGCAATGATACTAGCTGCATTAGTTGATATAGAGACACAAAGAAGGAGGAGGGCACAGAGGAGGAGGAGGAGGGCACAGGAGAGGGTCTACCGCCCACGGCAAGATTTGTTTGGCATGCCTGCTTGTGAAGTTTACCGCAACTACAGATTTACCCGTGAGGCCATCCTGGAATTAACAACAATACTTCAGGATGATCTTACCAGCCCAACCCAACGCTCCCATGCACTGCAGCCACTCACCAAAGTACTGGCCACTTTGCATTTTCTGGCAACTGGCTCATTCCAACGCACAAGTGGAGGCGTGGCTGGGATGGCACAATCCTCCATCAGCAGGTGTGTGCACCAAGTGGTCCCTGCAATCCTGCGGCGCATGGGAAATCAGTTTGAAAAACCCACCCAGGAGGATCAGCGTTTAAAGTCCATGACCGACTTTTATCACATTGCCAGATTTCCACGCACCATCGGGGCCATTGATTGTACCCATGTGGCACTACAACCACCCCATGATACTGAGCACATGTTCCGGAATCGTAAAGGCTGGCATTCCATCAATGTGCAAGTCATCGTAGATGCCCATGGCCTCATCTGGCACGTCTGTGCTAAATTTCCTGGATCCTGCCATGATAGTTACATTTACCGGCAGACCCAGATCTCAAGAGATTTTGACCAGAACATGTATGGAGACAGCTGGCTGATTGGTGAGTGACATGTGTGTCAGGTATGTCCCCCCCATGATGCTGACATCACAAGGGGCACATGCATGACTAATATCCTCCTGTCTTTTCCCTTACAGGTGACTCAGGATATGCCTTGGGACCTCATCTAATGACCCCATTCAGGAACCCCCAAACCCCAGGAGAGCAACGCTACAACCAGGCGCACATACGAACCCGGGGAGTGGTTGAACGGACCTTTGGGCTTCTGAAGTCCCGCTTCAGATGCCTGGATAAGTCTGGGGGTACCCTGCTGTATTCCCCTGACTTTGTGTGCCAAATAATTGGGGCATGTTGCATACTCCACAACTTTGCCCTCAGAAGGGGACTGCATATTGACTTATGTAATGACCTGACCCCTGACCCAGGCAATACTATCCCAACCAACTCTACCCGGTCTGCTGAGGGCACAACAGCTAGGAGACGCCTTGCAGAAGGCATTTTTTCCCAGTAAATGTACATGATTAATGTCACAATAAGAATGTATCTTTTCCCTGTAAATGCACATCAATAAAGTCACAATGATAATGCATGAATGCACACCACTGTGGTTCCTTGCACAGACACATCACATGCACATCGAATTGGATTAGATCCAAGTCCCCCCCCCCCCCCCTTTGGGACTTGGGAGCAGTAACGCCACGCCACGGCTCCAATTATGTCACTGTGCATTCATACACCATTCAGGAACCTGGGATTGCACTTCTCCCTGGTCCTGGGGATCCCTTCTCCACCAAAACTGAGGGTGACAACCTTAATTTCTTAGGAATGCCACCCCCCCACATTCACACATCATTCACACACATAAACCAAATCATAAGTACAGAAGACCAAATAAAAAAAAAAAAAATGCATAAACAAAAAAACAAAAGTATCCCAGCAAATTTATTAGCGGCGGCGATTGCTACGCCTTGACTGGGCAGGGGCACGGGCAGGGGCACGGGCAGGGGCACGGCCACGGCCACGGCCACGCCGTCGCGGAGGATGTCCATTGTGGGGGGGTTGAGCTGGGGAAGGAGGAGCCTCCTGGGGGGGTTGAGCTGGGGAAGGAGGAGCCTCCTGGGGGGGTTGAGCTGGGGAAGGAGGAGCCTCCTGGGGGGGTTGAGCTGGGGAAGGAGGAGCCGCCCCTGCTGGCCTGCCCTCCATGGCCCCTGCAATGCGAGTGAGACAGGCAGTGAGGGCAGCCGCATTGGCCTGGCCAGACCTTGTATTGTCCTGCACAGCCTGGGTCAGGGCACTCAGCTCATGGGCCACGCGCGTTGTGGCGGTCTGTATGTCATTCAAACATGTAATGACCGCCGTTGAGTTGGTGGCCACATCACCGAGTGCCTCCATCATTTCACCCTGGCTGTGCTCCATCTGCGTCAGTTTTTCCAGAATTTTTCCAAGAATGCGGGTCTGCCGGGCATTGTCCTTCACCACACTGGCCGACAGACGCTCGCCCACAGCCACGGTCTCCTGGGTTGTCCCCCTGGCTGCCGCTGAGTCTTGCGGGCCTGGAGGAGGGGAGAGAGTGACCCTGGTGACTGGAGGCCTGTTGGGGGAGAAGTGGGAGGGGCTACCCCTGATGGTGGCCTGACTGGTGCCAGCCTCAGGGGTAGTCTCAGGGGAAGACTCAAAGGTCATCATATCAGTGGCCAGGAGGACTTCCCGGCCAATCTGCATATTTTCCTCCTCCTCCCCCTCATCATCCTCCTCCCACTCAACCTCCTCCCCCTCAACCTCCTCCCCCTCAACCTCCTCATGAGTGGAGGTTTGGCCAATCCCCTCCCCTGGGGAATCCTGCCCTTCTTGGGACTCATCATCTGCCTGTCTTGGGGGTGGTGCTGCAGCCTGGCCCGATGGGCCTGCAACCTCCTGGCCTCCAACCTCCTGGCGTGTAACCTCCTGGCCTCCAACCTCCTGGCGTGTAACCTCCTGGCCATCTGTGGAGGACACAAAACAATCACATGTTTGAGGAACCACACACTTGGCACATCTTCCCTTCCCCCACCCACACATGCTAATCAACAGAGACTAAACCAAAAAACCT
This sequence comes from Rana temporaria, assembly GCF_905171775.1. Taxonomy (NCBI): domain Eukaryota; kingdom Metazoa; phylum Chordata; class Amphibia; order Anura; family Ranidae; genus Rana; species Rana temporaria. The sequence goes on along the minus strand of NC_053490.1, from coordinate 320,005,006 downwards.
ACCTGTCCTCCTAGGAACATCTGACGTATAGCCAGGCAGGCCCACCACCTGCTGTGGGTGGAAACACTGGGCCACTGCCCATTCCTCCTCCGTCAGTCTGACTGGGCAGGGTCCCCCTCCTCCAGTGCCCCTGGTATGGGCGTCGATCCTTGCCATCTTAGTCCGGACGACGCTTCTCAGATCATTTATTTTTTTCTGTATGCCAGCGGGGGTCCTAGTCTCCCCCCCCCCCCGCCGCATTGATCTGGTCCGTGATCTTTTTAATAAGCTGCCTCCTCCTGGCCGGGGTGGTGTTCTGGCTCTCAGGGCCATGCAGAAATCGCCCATATTTCACAATGCCCCGAGCAAGAATTTGCTTCTCTCCCAGGGTGAAATTAAGCTTCCTGCGTTTAGGGGGCATCTCATACACCACCCAGCAACAACAAACACACCCGACAAACAATCGACAATACACACCCAAAAACCTGACAAAAATCTATACCACAAAAAAAGAACCAAAATCTAAACACACAAGGACACAGCTAATAGTAATTCAAAAAGAAACACGCACCAACAAACAAACAAAAAACAAACACCAAAAAACAAACACCAAAAAACAATCAGCAAAAACAATAACAAACAAATTAAATAAATACACTTCTCAAAAACAAACAACAACTAGACTCTCCAACTCCTCAAACACTTTTCTCACAAACACAACTTACCAACACACAAACAAACAGAGCAGAAGCAAATTGCTCATGGAAGGGGAACAATGGGATATACTTTAGCAAGGGAAGTGTGTGTGTGTGGTGCTTTTTAGACACAGGGCGATCCTCAAACTAAGTACACTTGGCCTTTTACCTATCTCACTGATTGCGCCGAGATCAGTTCTGCACATGCCCAGTGAGGTCCCGATTCGTGCGCGCATGCGCAGTACGGCCGGCGCCTCATTTGCATGGGGTCACGGCTCATTACAATGAAGCACGCCCACTTCCTTCCCACTTGCAAAAACCCCGCCTTACGCCTCTGAATTTAAGTTACGCTGGCGCACATTTAGACGCAAATGCGCTGTGGATACGGCACTTACGACACCAACTTAGGGCAACGTAACTTAAATCACATAAGTTAGAACAAACTAAATTTGCACCGCTGGCTGAGGATCTGGCCCCAGGTGTTTACTTTATTACCCAATGAATTTTCAGCACACTTTCAAGCAGATGCGTATTTCCTCTTCAATCTCAAATGATTGTCTTCAGATCTAACAAAATTGGCAGAATTTAGCAATCAGCAAGATGTCTATAATGTGTTAGATATCAGAAAAACCTGGCAGACTAATCTTCTAGCTGGCACACATTTATTTTTCATTAAGAAATGGGCCCAATTCAGTTACTACCAAGGCATATGTTGTGGAGTTCCATTTTAGAATGATTTAGTTGTCAGAAAAACGCACACTTTCTCCACACCAGGGAGAAAGCCTTGTATTACGGTGTGTAGTTACAGACAGAAGAACAGGAAGTGAACATTTCTCAGAAGTAATAAGGACATTTAAAAGCAAAATGGAAGGATGAGGAAGTGAAGGAGGACTGCACTAAGGTAAAGGAAGCTATTTAGGGGGAAAAAAATTACCTTTACAACCACTTTAACTCTGGCTGTCATTTTGGTAGAGATTGTGGACAGATTTTGAGCAGATTTTTTTTGTAAATATTGTGCACAAAGGAGTGGCATTTTCTTCAGTAGTTCAAGATAGGGACCGGTTATCCCCTTTGTTAAGGATAACTAGGTCCAGTCTTCAGGAAGGATAAAACAGCCACATCTAGGCACTATTTTCTGCCTCTTGTCTCATAATTTCACCAATCTGGGATTGGCAGGGATCATTCTTCAGGGCAACATTCCAGTACTGGGGACAAACTGTAAGTGAAATCTGACTAAGCTGGCTGCATTTTTCTAGTTTGAAAACTTGCATGCTCAGCTGACCTACAATTTTGTGTATAGGCTTTGTTGTTAACTTAATGATCCACAAAATTTGCCTGCGACTTTGATGCTTCTTGCCCTTGATAAAGTGTTTCCCAGCTAAACTGTTGGCAAAAGACTAATTGCTTTGGGTTACTACACTACTCCATTGTACTTTGCTTTATCAATGAGCCCACTGCATAGATAAAAACATGTATTTATGGCCTGCATACAATACCTGTCGCCGAGAATGTGTTTCCAGCACGAATAGGTGAATGGGTACGGGTACGATGTACCCCATATTCATTCACCTAGGGTGGGGGGCCGGTATCTGGGGGCCCCCTTATTAATGGGGGCTCCCAGATTCCGATAAGCCCCCCGCCCGCAGTTTCTGCCAACCAACGGCCAGGGTTGTCGTGAAGAGGCCCTGTCCTTATCAACATGGGGACAGGGTACTTTGGGGTTGGGGGGAGCAGGGCGCCCCCCCTGCCCCAGAGCACCCAACCCCCCCATGTTGAGGGCATGTGGACTGGTCCGCTCGCCTGGTATGCTCGCTCGTCCCCACTCCTTTCCTGACTGGCCGGGTGGCGTGCTTGGAGACAGGTCTGGTATGGATTGTGTTTTTTTTTCTTAACTTTGTAAAATGAAAATACAACTCTCTTGCTTGCAGGAAATATATGTGGGTCAGAAACAGTGTTCTTCAAATTTTTGGACAAATTCTAGCTTTCCTACATCAAGAGATGGAAGAGACCAGGAATTTTAGCATCGAACCATCAGGGAATGTTGTAATTGAGCTTGGATGTTCTCTCTATATAATTTGTAAATTTCTATAAATATCAGGAATTTTCAATTGTCAAACTTTATCAGAAATGTATTGTGTACCAAAAAGTGTAATTCCACTTTTGTACTAAATTGGGATGACACCTACACTTTGGTTGTTATATTAGTTCTTGCTCAAAAATCTTTCTCCTTCTATGTAATGGAGGGGGGAAGGCTGTGGAGTTATGTACACCTTAAAGAACTTGGCATTATCAGACTTTGTCTTCAAGAGAGTGCATTGCATGCCTACTAGGCCTTCTGTTCTAGGTGTTAACGCTTGACTTTCAAGAGCCATTTTCCTAAACTATTGTGATAATTTCCGCATTTTGCAGCCTGTACGTGAAGTTAACATTCTACTTTTCAGTGTGCCTCCTATACTACAATCAAGAAACACCTGAGAGACAGTAGGACATTCTACTAAATGCAATGTAAAACTTGTAATGTTAGCAAAAGAAAAAGTATCTTTTTCACATTCCCAACTGAGTGGCTTTCGAAAAATAGAGATCCCTTAGCATACCAGTTACCACAGCACTACTGATGGTAACTATAATTCTTTCTAGTTCTGTCTTTGCAATATATACCTTGCTTCTTACATACCGTACTTATGCAGTTATCATACCTACATCTGTTTACTCACCTATTACTATAGGCATATTTCCCCTTCCTTCATTAAACTCAAATCTCTTTCATTTGGTCCTACCTGTTCACTGAAGGAGGAAAAACATCTTGTTGTTCTTGTTGCTAATCACATGTTTCTTCTTGCATTACATTCTTGTTGACTCAATCAGGGCTATCCTCTGGAGCTATATTTGTTTTTAAATACCATAAACGAGTACACATTAGTAATCAATCCACCATATGCGCCCACTGCAAAACTCTCTTACAGTGTAATTGAGGTTGCACAGTAGATATTATACAAGTAGAAGGAGGCTTCTGAAGTGGACTCAGACACCATACTGCCCCAGGTTATTTATTGTTGTACACTGTGGTTAATGTTGCAAAAGCTGCTTCAGAAATTAAGGCTTGGTACATTTGGGTCTGTTACCAGCTGGGATGAGAAATATTGGGGAAACAAATTGTCTAGGTTACTTACAATGCCACAAGATTTACAAGCTTTTTTGTGACTGCTAAAAGATTGCTTGTCTTTTAAAAGTTATGTCATCTGAGGAGAATGAGCTTGGGCCTGAAGCACTCCTTGGTTCTAAAATATTATAAAACACACTCTCCCTATACTCTGTTTACAAGAGATGTATTTGGTAGGCTCTAAAGTATTACCAAAAGTTTAAACAAATGTATCCCAGACAGAGAAGGCCCAATTGCTAAGCAACCAATATAACCCATATATTGTAATCCATTTTAAAAGACAAGCAATCTTATAGCAATCTTCTTGTCAGGACATTTGGGGTTAAAAGAATACATATAAAATCGCACATGTTATATGTTTCATAGTGTTCCATATTCATGTATATGATGAACTGAAGGACAGCCATTTTTCTCTGTTAAAGTTTAGACATAGGTTCTCAGGCATGAATAGACATTGTCCTTAGGTTATAAGGAGCCTATCTGTGCCATCTCCCTGGTTGTAAATCACAGGTTTAGGACTACCAGAAAGATAAACAAGATGAAAGGCCTTACACAGCATAACACAAAAACGACTGGTATTGTCTTTATATAATGAGGCCATGGGGCTTATTCACAATGTCGGTGGGATTATATATTATATATCTTAAATAGTATTGTTTCTTTGTAATGCCTTAACAATATATGTGTATTAGTAATTTATATATTATAACTCGTTAAGCACATATATATTATTATCCTTACAAATGTGAGTTCACAAGTGGCATTGAGAATCTGTATTTGGGAAGCAAAGGTTTTGCCTTGAAAAGTACACTTTCAAGGTTTTTACTTCTTCTTAGGAATTCCACAAATAAGTCTAATCTAAGGTGGGTAAACATCCCAGCCCACAAATTCACTAGAAATGCCAAGATGTCTGACAATTGTTTGACATATAAAATGATTTATGGTGCTATACCAAGATTTAAGTCAAAGGGGGTCATAAATCATGATCAACTCTGGTCGACCCTATCATTGGGAATAATTCCTTATACACCACTGCCCCCTACAGGTTAATATTGGCATTGTTCAAGATAGTCATATAGTTGGTTGCTAAGGGCAGCTGACCTAACATAGCATCATGTGACATCATCAGTCACGTGATAGTGAAATACACACCCACTTCTTTTTGGAGATAAAAAGTGATTACACTGGACAGGAGGGATCTCAAGGATGGGAGCTGATCTCTGGATGGCTGAAGCTGGAAGTCTGAATCTTGAGCTGATCTCTCTCTGAGAGGGTCTCGGAAGGAAGTTGGAAGGCAGAGATTGAGCGCAAAGATGTAGGGGGTTCAAATAAGTCCTTCACTAGGACTTTCCCTTCTCAAACAGAAAGAACTCTTAATTACTGGTAATGTATAATTTTGATTATTTACCTTTTGGTAATTAGAAGGTTTTCACATACACACAACTAAGACCATTTAAATATACTTGGCAAACATAATTTGGGAGTTGGTTATTTCTAACTGCAGTATGAGATAATTGTATTCCAAATATTAAAGACATACACATTATGTTTGTCTTTGAAAAGCTAAGTGCCAACAATGGTAAATTGGTTTTAGAGTGAGTGTGTCTGTGAAAATATAGCTAATTACTACAGTCCGTGCAAAGCATGGGAAGGTTATATTACAAGTCACCAGGTCTTAAATACACCAGGATGATTTAAATAAGAGCTATGAATATACCTTGTCATATAATGTAAATATCATCTGAATATTCAAACATCATGTATCTCTGATTGTAGAAGCATATCAATTATTTGTTTTATCACAAATTGTACCTTTATTTAGTTAATAAATATATATATTCATTTGTGTTGCTTGTCCTCAAAATAGCATGGATAAAAGAATTTTAGATATCTTGTATTGTAGGAAAAGTGTATATCTCCCAAAGCACAGATTTATATATTTCCATAATTACAATAATATTTTATATTTCAGTATAAACATTCTGACGGTATATGTAGGCTCTATGCCGAGATACGTCAATGGTTCTGACATTATGCTTCTCATCGTCAGTATTTCATTAGAAGTACCCCCTTTCTGATAGGGGACATAGAGCTCAATTAGACACAAGAAAAGCCTTTGACAGTGTGAGATGGTCTTATCACTTCCATCTGTTACCTGATTCCTCTAGATATGGTTAATAAAAACATATACAACTCTGTTTGAAACTTTAAGTAGCCATTAAATTGAAATATTTAGCAAATGTAATTAAATTGCTGATAAAATGCCAAAAACGCTTATGTGATTTTTCAGCAATTGTTCCTATTTTCAAAAGGAAGTGAACAGTCACCTGGTATGTGTCATATTATCATGACAGATAATCTGAAGAAAAGTATATGGTGCGTCCTAGGAGGTATTACATTTTGGTGACCTAAACAAATACTAGCTGACCTGCCAACATCTACCTATTGCCATCCACAAATAATTCTCATAGATGCTTGTTGACTAAAACCAGAATGTTAAACTGTCTTCTGTGGTTGTATAATCAGCCCTAACTATTTACTTTAGGACATTATCATGTTGTGTATTTGATCTGATTAGTTGTTTGCCTGTATAAGTAAAGAGTTAGGCTTTGTGCTACTGACACTGCATACATATTCAATTTAAAAAAAATCATTGGTTGATTACCATTTTCTTATATATCTTATTCACCACTTTCAGACTATTATTGGAGATATAGTGGTCAATTTCATGATGGAAATTGTGAGGTTTCAGCTGGAACAGGTGAAGAGAACTACAACATTCTATGCAGCTCTGATTACATAATGCCAGAAACATAAGAAGTCTACTGTATGAGCTAGTGAAAAAATGCTTGTGATCATTCGATTTTCACAAACTCTCTACTGCTTTAATTTCTGCAATAATAGCAATTGTATGTTAATAATTTTAATAATAGTCATTTAATTTTTTTTTTATTTACATTTTTAGTAATTTATATTTTAATAGCACTTTCATTTATCCAATAATAAAACATACACTACAGCTGGCTATATAACATCAATACATTTTTTGTTCAGCCATTATGGCTGAATGAAAAAAATCTAACAGATTCCTTCATACTTGGTGTACAGCTATAGTATTCAGACAGCCGGCACCAGAAGAAAACCTGAACAGCAGTGACATCTGGTTAGCTGCATTTGCAGTTTAACTGACAATGTTTTCCCTGTCTCCTTCGATTTCTCATTCTATGGTTATCCCATGGGAAGGTGCCAAAATGGCCACCCAAAAAGCAATTTTTTTCAGAAGATAACCAGGTGAAAATAAAGAGAATTAAAGCATTAAAATAGGAACCTAATACAACCACTTCATCTAAAGACTGCTAAGCTGCAATAAATTACATATATTGCTTTTCGGATTATATACCCTTTATACACAATTACATTTACAGCAGTTTGATATACTCACTGTAAAATGGCAAAATTTGCACGTAGGTGTGAAAAAGCCCCAATCACGAATGTGTCAAATAAAAACTTAAATACAAAAATGTTGTTATTAATATACATTATTAAGTTACCGTACAATTTGAAAACAAGTTAGATATTAAGATCAAAACTGTGATGGAGTACATAAATACATTTTTGCCATACTATAAATTCAGTATGCATCATTAGCAAACTAGAAAACAGACTAGTTTTAAATTGAAGACATCATATTCCAGGCATGCCGCTTTCTGTACAGTAATAACTTAATCACATTGATGTCTGCACTGTCACTTAAGGGATGCTCTGAACAACAGTACTTACAATAAACCTTGGGGATGACCAAAGATCACCACTTAAATTGCAATCTAATCTAAAAACTCTGGTCTAATCATGTGTAAAATAATATATCGTTATGCTTAAAGCTTTGGAAAAACATTCATTTAACCATTTCTATATTCTTATATAAAGCTTACACTGAAACTGATAATATCAAAAAAAGCTGTGAAGCCAAAAACGTATCTACCGCCAGTGACAAAATTAATAGGATTGTGCGCTTACCAGAGGGCAAGCATAATAGGCTTGCGGCTGAACCCCAGCCAGGGTCTTTACATAGGAACCACCAACGACTTCAGGGATAGTACTCCTCCAATAGAGACCAGGTTGTTGTGGAATTCCCAGAAAGAAAAACTTACAATAGTGATGTACCGTAATGATTAAGCAAAAACCAAGTAAAGCATAACGGAAAAGAGAAGAACCACCACCGACAGGGAGCACCATAAAAAATGCGCGCTTACCAGACCGATAAGCTAATGATCCCTTTCGGCTGAACCCCAGCCAGGGTCTTTAGATCAAACTGTCTCCAACTTAGCAGCCTCAGAATTCTCCCAATATCCTCAGCAATGGTGATATCACCAAAAAAATATATAAAATCCACAATAGTGACGTACCATTAAAAAATTATTGAGTTTAATAAAAAGTAGTACACTTACAGATTAAGGTATGAAAGCAATCTTAAAAATATAGAGCCGGCCGGCTTCCACGAACGCCCGTCCTCATGGACCGTAACGCGACACGTCAGAGCGGCTCCTTGCCCGACGTACGTTTCGTCAAATAATGACGTCGTCTGGGGAACGGGCGACACACTGACGCACCACGTGATATAGGGAAAAGACGAGACCAAGGCTCGCAATGAGTCGCGGTCTCCTAGTAACAAGTTGCCGCGTAATGCAGACGGAGCCAAGCCTCGCTATGGCTCACGATCAGCAAGCGTCAAACCGTCACGTGATGTAAGTGGAACCAAGCCTCATTACAAGGCCGGGTCCGAGGATAAACATCTACGGTGGCCCAATAGGGTCCCGTCAGAATGCATATATGTACAAACTTAATAAACAAAACCCCGATTTGAGTCAAGGAGTAAGGCTTCGGATTAACCCATCATATGTATTAAGAAAGATGGTGAAAACTTATGTAATGCCAAAAAAACGTTGCCTACTTTTAGATTAGCAGCGTGTTAAGATGTCGATGAAACTATTAGGCAAATTAACCCCATAGCCTCAATGGGCATACATTATGCAGTTAATATGAGTCAGCACGATCATGGAAAATACCAAAAGGTGTATAATGATTAAGGGCTAAGATAAAAAGCATATATAAATAAAAAATATATAAAATTATAAATAAAAACGACCAATGGAACAATGAGTGGATTGGAAGTCCATGCATATAATGGGCAAAATTTAAATCGCGGCCAGGTATGCAAGAGGCACCAAATCCAGGGACGATAAAATTGTTGAACATAGAGGGAGAGAAAAAAAAGGGGGAGGGAAAGGGGGATTACATGGAACATAATAATGGGCCTAGAATTACATATGTACCTGCCCCATACAAGTCTATTAGCAATTCGAAGCCCAACCTTGACCCAACTTGAGTTGGGGTTAATTTGCCTAATAGTTTCATCGACATCTTAACACGCTGCTAATCTAAAAGTAGGCAACATTTTTTTGGCATTACATACGTTTTCACTATCCTTCTTAATACATATGATGGGTTAATCCAGTGTTTCTCAATTCCAGTCCTCAGGCCCCCCCAACAGGTCAGGTTTTCAGGATTTCCATTATTTTGCACAGGTGATTTGATCAGTTTCACTGCCTTAGTAATCACCACAGCCTTTTCATCTGAGGGAAATCCTGAAACAACCTCGTCTCTATTGGAGGAGTACTATCCCTGAAGTCGTTGGTGGTTCCTATGTAAAGACCCTGGCTGGGGTTCAGCCGCAAGCCTATTATGCTTTCCCTCTGGTAAGCGCACAATTCTATTAATTTTGTCACTGGTGGTGGATACGTTTTTGGCTTCACAGCTTTTTTTGATATTATCACCTACATTCCAAGCTTTCTGAGGACTCTTTAGTGCTGGACTTATTAGCTTGGTCATGTTTATATTGTTCATCAAGTTCAATCTCTCACCTATCAGCGCAACTACAATATTTTTTCCTATGTATTTTTGTGTGTATATCACTTTTTTGTTGCAGCTTAATTTTATTTAGCATTGTTACACATTTTTTCAGCACGGTATAACCTTTTGTCTATACTAGGGACAACTGGTCACATCCACATCCCTGTGAAATTTTTGGAAACATTTTAGGAGAACCAACTCTCCCACCAGGTAATGGGATGTTAATAGACATGTAGTTGTCACTGAGGTGAGCACACAAATATATAATGAGAAAAATAAATGTTATTGTACATTACATCAATAACATAAAAACATAATAAATCGACAAAAACACTAAGTAGCATATGGCAATTGCCAGTGACAATACTTTTTTTTTATATCAGATTTTATTTTCCATTTTTGTATATCACAACAACATATACATAAAAACAAAAACAGAAAAGAAAAAAAATATATAACATTGAAATCAACTCATAGATATTCATAGCATAACAAAACCAAAAAAGGAAAAAAAAAACCCTATTCCCTTTCTTCCCCCTCCTCCCATACGTCCACGTGGATTCTGGGGCTCGTACGTCCCAACTCAGTCCCGTATCCATGTGGTCAAGCCCCAGTTTCCAGATAGTATCAAACCTCTTAGGCCGCGTACACACGATCGGTCAAAACCGATGAGAATGAACCGACCGTGTGTACGGCCCATCGGTCTTTTGTCCTTTAGACCAAAATGTTAAAACTTGCTTTAAAATCGAACCGATGTAATGCTGACCGATCGGTCCAAACCGATGGTTAGTACACAAAAGCATCGGTTCAAAACCTGCGTATGCTCAGAATCAAGTCGACGCATGCTTGGAAGCATTGAACTTCGTTTTTTTCAGCACGTCGTTGTGTTTTACGTCACCGCGTTCTGACCTGATCGGATTTTGAACTGATGGTGTCGGACCATTCTCATCGGATGAACCAGTCGTGTGTACGCGGCCTCAGATAAATTCCTCAAAAAAACATGTCTCTCATAGGAAACTGACCTATTCAGATCAAATATCCAATCAGATTCAGTCGGCGGGTGAGGGGAGGTCCACCTTATGGAAATTTGTTTCTGTGCCACAAAAAGCGCTCTTACAATAGTAAACCACATTGGTGGTTTAAGCACTAGGATATAAAAATAGCCCAGTAGACACATTAAAGGATCCACTGGAAGATTTAGATCTAAAATCCCATTAAATGTACCCACAACCTCTGCCCAATACCTCTGGAGTTTCGGGCATCGCCATAATAAATGAATCACTGACCCCGAATTGCAACATCTGGAGCAAGCCGAGTCAGTTGTTAAGCCAATTTTAAACAAAATTTCTGGGGTTCTGTATGCCCTATACAGTATATAAAAAAAGTGTGCGGTATACGCCGATAAATGCGGTATGTAAAAAATATAAAAGTTGTGGCACCCAAACCATCTTAATCAAATTTATATGGCCTATTACTGAAAGTAGACCAAATCCTACTTTGGATTTGAAATCTTGTCAATAATGGGGCAATATTGTCCACTATATATGGCAAAGGGAATGGTTTGTGGGCATTTTGATGGCAAATCCTTCAGGAGAAGCATAGACTTCTCCCAGTTAATAGCAAGCCCTGAGAACCTAGCAAACTCATCCATATAGCTCATATGGCACAGAGGACGGAAGATTTGATAAAAATAAAACAACATATAATGCTACCTTTTCTTCCATATTTCCTGTTACCAAACCCGTTACGTCTCAAGCCACCCAGAGAAGGGATGCCTAAGATTCAATGGCAATGGCAAAAAGGAGGGGTGACAAAGGGCACCCCTGCCTTGTGCCACAAAATAACCTAAATGAAGAGGATTGCATGCTATTAACCCTAATCACTAGGGCTAGAGTATAGCAAATTGAACCCATTGACAGACTATACCCCACATACCAAATTTTTCCAGAACGGCCCATAGATAGGGCCCTTTGACACTGTCAAATGCCATGATGGCATCCAGTGCCAAGAAGGCCTGATCCGTATGAATAACAACCAGAATCTGCGTATTAAGATACTGTAAGCTCTCCTAATATTGACAACTGTTGACAAATGTTGGGAATAAAGCCAGCTTGATCAGGATGAATAATGTGTTATTATCTTTTTCCATCTATTTGCTAAAACCTTAACTAGTATCTTCAGATCTGTTGACAATAAGGAAATAGGCCAATATGATTCTGGAAAAAGTGTATCTTTATCTTTTTTCAGGATAACCAAAATCGCGGCTTTGGACATTGAGTCCGGGAGACGTCCTTCCACTAAAGACGAGTTTAATGTTTTAAGTAGGGTAGGTAACAACATTTCACCATATTTTTTATAAACTTCAACTGGAATTCCATCCACCCCTGGTGCTTTATTGTTCGCAAAGCTAGCCACTGCAGCTTCCAGTTTCAATAGGGTCAAGGGGGCGTTAAGCATCTCCAGAACTTCCTGTGATACTCTTGGGAGAGTAATCCTTTCAAAGTAAGCAGTCAACTCAGCAGAGGTATAGTTACCCTGTGATGTATAGAGATCTTGATAAAAAGAAGAGAAGACAAACAAGATATCTCCTGTGCTAGTGGACACTTGCCCCCCCTGATCCCTCAGAGCCGTTACAGATGTCATGCCTGATATTTTATCTGCTGCCTCCCCTTCAGCCCAGGTCAGCAGTTTCTGGAAGAACTTTTTTTTCTGGCCCTATCTACCAGCCGTGAGCTTAACTTAATCTGTGAGGTTTCCTAGGCTATTATATTGATTGAACTGGGATCTAAAATAAATCTGGCTTCAGCCACTAGCGCCTCCCCCTTTACCTGTTCTAGCTCTCTACGTGAGGATGTTTTAATGCTACTAACTTGTTTAATCAAAAGTCCTCTCAAGTAGACCTTAAGAGCTTCCCATACTATTCTAGGAGGTGCTGATCCTACATTCTGGGTGATAAACATCCCCAGGTAGCCCAGCAGGACTCCATCCTGAGGAATTAAATGCAACCAGAATGATAAGAAAAGGGAGAAGGCAGTCTCTAGCCCCCCTTTTCCTCATGGGAAAGCGTCGGGAGGGCAGTTTCAATTTCCCCCTGGGGAGCCTGTCTTGGGAGAGGGGTACAGGTGACCTCTCCAGGGTCTCGTGCAAAGCCCATGAAAAGCGGGTTTAAACTGGTCAGAACCAGCCCATTTGGGGCTATAAATAAGGGGTTTCCGTAGCTGCTAGCTCATTCGCCTCAGAGGACAGGAGCTGTGGTGTCCCCCCCCCCCTCCCCTATTAATATTTGTCGCGGCTGTTATGTGGTAGTGTCACCTTTGTAAACAAATAACAAAGGGGGACTAGCTGTTGATTATGCTTTATAATAATAATAATAATAATAATAATAAAATATATATATATATATATATATATATATATATATACATACAGCCCTCAAAATTTCCACTCGCCTGCTAGCATTTGGTGAGTGGATTTAAGCTGGGGGCGAGTGTTAACAGTTCTGCATGACCAACAGTCCAATCTGTGCCTACACTTAAAGCCACGCTGCGATTGGCGGTCGAAGAGGAAAGGTGCGTGCCCAGGAAAAGTAGTCGGGTGAGCATGCACACATGCAGAGCAGTACACAGGTGCTCTCCTTACAATTCTTGTTAAGCCATGGGACCTGATAGTATGACCTCTCTGAGCCTGGCTTCCCAACCTGACCAATGTAGCTGGAGAGCAGAGAGCAGGAAGGAACAAGTGAGCTGGAGGACTGCGATTATCACCAACCTGGGTGTCCCAGGTAGGCAGTGCAGCACAGCGTTCACCAAGAGTTGCCCTGACAAGTATGCTGTGCGGTGTCAGTGTGCGCTGTGTTATGGTGTCAATGGCTATGCAGGTGTGTGAATCTCGGTGCTCGATTGTACTCCCTTCCGCTGTGCTGCAGCTCCTCTCCTCAGTGCCCGACAATGAAAGGGGGGAAGTGGGGACATGCAAATGTGGAGCCGCACACAGGGGCTCCTGATTATGAGAGTGGGTAGAATAGGAGAGGGAGAGAGAGAGGAGGATGAATGGGTGTTGCAGAGGAGACAGCAAGAGAATGGGGGGAATAGACCTGGTTCTAGAGAAAAGGCAGAGGAGGAGGAGGGAGTCCTGTACATAAGAAGAGGGGGCCAGATTCAGGTAGAAGTGCGGCGGCTTAACGCATCGTAGATACGTTACACCGCCGCAAGTTTTCATCGCAAGTGCCTGATTCACAAAGCACTTGCGATGAAAACTACGCCGGCGGTAATTCAAAGGGGCGTGTGCCATTTAAATTAGGCGCGCTCCCGCACCGGACCTACTGCGCATGCTCCCTTTTGAATCACGCGCCGTGCTTTGCGCGACGTAACGTAATTTTTTCGAACGGCGAGTGCTGTGTAAAGTTAAGGCACCCAAAACGACGACTAACTTTGCGACGGGAAACTAGACTAGCGGCGATGTAGCGAACGCGAAAATCCGTCGTGGATCGCCGAAAACTCCTAATTTGCATACCCGACGCTGGTTTACGACGCAAACTCCCCCCAGCGGCGGCCGCGGTACTGCAACCTAAGATCCGACAGTGTAAAACAATTACACCTGTCGGATCTTAGGGATATCTATGCGTAACTGGTTCTATGAATCAGTCGCATAGATACTCTGAGAGATACGACGGAGTATCTGAGATACTCCGTCGTATCTCCTTTGTGAATCTGGCCCAGGGAGAGCAATATTTGCAGAAGTAAAAAAGTCCATGTGCCTCTGGTTTGCCCCAGTGCCATATCCCTCTGGTTTGCCCCAGTGCCATGTCCCTCTGGTTTGCCCCAGTGCCATGTCCCTCTGGTTTGCCCCAGTGCCATGTCCCTCTGGTTTGCCCCAGTGCCATGTCCCTCTGGTTTGCCCCAGTGCCATGTCCCTCTGGTTTGCCCCAGTGCCCTGTCCCTCTGGTCTGCCTCAGTGCCCTGTCCCATTTTGTTAAAGTTGTTGTTGGTAATATTTAATTGTGTAACTTGATTCGGCATAAAACATTTAACAGTGTCATTCCAAGAAATAATCTACAAGGGCATTTTTAGGGGCGGAATTAGGGGCAGGGCAGTGTATGGGTTAGGTGAGGCAACTGGTGGCAACACTTGAGGCCTGGCTAGAAGCTCACGGCTTGAAATTTTGAGCCCTGTATATATATATATATATATATATATATATATCTATATATATATATATATATATATATATATATATATATCTATATATATATATATATATATATATATATATATACAGTACAGACCAAAAGTTTGGGCACACCTTCTCATTCAAAGAGTTTTCTTTATTTTCATGACTATGAAAATTGTAGATTCACACTGAAGGCATCAAAACTATGAATTAACACATGTGGAATTATACATAACTAAAAAGTGTGAAACAACTGAAAATATATTTCATGTTTTAGGTTCTTCAAAGTAGCCACCTTTTGCTTTGATTACTGCTTGGCACACTCTTGGCATTCTCTTGATGAGCTTCAAGAGGTAGTCACCTGGCGCAGCATACCATCACTCTCCTTCTTGGTCAAATAGCCCTTACACAGCCTGGAGGTGTGTTTGGGGTCATTGTCCTGTTGAAAAATAAACGCAAACCGGATGGAATAGCATGCCGCTGCAAGATGCTGTGGTAGCCATGCTGGTTCAGTATGCATTCAATTTTGAGAAGATCCCCAACAGTGTCACCAGCAAAGCACCCCCACACCACCACACCTCCTCCTCCATGCTTCACGGTGGGAACCAGGCATGTAGAGTCCATCCGTTCACCTTTTCTGCGTCGCACAAAGACACAGGGGTTGGAACCAAAGATCTCAAGTTTGGACTCATCAGACCAAAGCACCGATTTCCACTGGTCTAATGTACATTCCTTGTGCTCTTTAGCTCAAACAAGTCTCTTCTGTTTGTTGCCTTTCTTTAGCAGTGGTTTCCTAGCAGATATTCTACCATGAAGGCCTGATTCACACAGTCTCCTCTTAACAGTTCTAGAGATGTGTCTGCTGTAAAAGGTGGCTACTTTGAAGAACCTAGAATATGAAATATATTTTCAGTTGTTTCACACTTTTTTGTTATGTATAATTCCACATGTGTTAATTCATAGTTTTGATGCCTTCAGTGTGAATCTACAATTTTCATAGTCTTGAAAATAAAGAAAACTCTTTGAATGAGAAGTTGTGTCCAAACTTTTGGTTTGTACTGTATATATATATATATATATATATATATATATATATATATATATATATATATTTCTAAATGTGAAGTGTTATAAAGTTTATTGTCTGATTTGAAGTGGGGTAGTTTGTGTTTGCAGCCTGAGCCGTAGTGGCTAGGCTAGCCAAAGCTTATTTATATCTGAAATTTGCTTAAATGCTTACCCACAATTTTTGAAACCAATAATAAACAACCGCAGCCTTTAATATCCAACAAGTTGTCTGCTGTCTTTTTTATTTAGTTAGGGTTAAGGTTAAGATTGAGATTTATTTCCCGTCTGCTTTCCCATGGATTAAGACGCCAAGGGATATTAGTACTGTAAATATTACAGAGGAATGGTCAGAAATACCTCTTGGCTCTATTACTAAATCCTTAAAAGCCATGACAAGGTCTGCAGAGCACAACACCAGATAGATTTTTGATAGCGAACCAAGTGTTTTAGAATGACAAGTGTATGAATTTTCAGTAGGATGTAGCATCAGCCACATATCATGTAACCTTAATTCTCCCTAGCTTTATTGCATTTTTATTAATATTTTTTTTCTAGCAATGGCGGCGATCAGCGATTTTTATTGTGACTGCGACATTATGGTGGACACATCGGACACTTTTGACACTATTTTGGGACCATTGTCATTTTTACAGTGAACAGTGCTAAAAAATGCACTGGTTACTATAAAAATTACACTGGCAGTGAAGGGGTTAACCAGGAGGGGTTAAGTGTGCCCTAAGGGAGTGATTCTTACTGTGGGGGGGCGTGGCTGGGCATGTGATGTCACTGATCGCTGTTCCCTATGACAGGGAACAGACGATCAGTAACAGGCTCACTAGGAAGCACAGGGAGAGGTTTGTTTACACTTACCTCTCCTCGTTCTTCCTCTCTGTGACTCGATCGCAGTACACCGGCGGCGATCTGGTCCGCTGTTCCCGCAGGGATGGTCACGGAGAAGAGGACTGGGTCGCAAACACGCCGCCGGCGGCACGCTGGGATCTTAAAGGGGACGCCCTTGTGCCCAGCTGTGCCATTTTGCCGACATATGTCGTCGTGTGGCGGTTAATAAAAATAATTGAAATAAAAAATAAACAGTGATGATCAAATACCACCAAAAGAATGCTCTGTTTGTGTAAAAAAATATATATACATTTAATTTGCGTACAGTGTTGCATGGCCACGCTATTGTTTGTTAAAATAGCACAGTGCTAAATAGCAAAAAAATTCCTGGTCATGAAGGGGGGTAAAATCTTCCAGAGGTCAAGTGTATAAGTAGGAGTATGCTAGAACCTCTCTTTGCTTTTTTATTATATCTATTTTCCTGTTGTTAAAAGATGATAGAGGAAAGGGAGCTCCAGATAGCAGTAAAACCAGACAAGGGTTTATACTCTATTCAAACAAAATAATTGTTATTTATTTTTTTAGATTTAGACTACTTAAGAAATGTAATTAAGTCCAAATATTTACATGAATTAAAATGTTTGGGGTGTTATTTTAACATGAGTAGTATAGTGCACTGCCATATCTTATATTTGAATGTGCCCCACTACTCTGTGTCTGATTATTCAGCTAATTTATTTACCTGTTAAGCCCTGTACACACGATCAGTTTGTCCGATAAAAACAGACCGTTTTCATCGGACAAACCAATCGTGTGGGCCCCATCGGTTTGTTTTCCATCGGTGAAAAAAAATAGTTTTACATTTTTCCTATGGAGAAAAAAAACGATTGTCTGTGTGGAAGTCCATCGGTCAAAAATCCATGCATGCTCAGAATCAAGTCGACGCATGCTCGGAAGCATTGAACTTCATTTTTCTCAGCACGTCGTAGTGTTGTACGTCACCGCATTTTGGCACGGCCAGATTTTTGACTAATGGTGTGTATGCTAGACTGATGAAAGTCAGCTTCCTCAGATATCCGATGAAAAAAATCCATCGGAATAGATTCCATCAGATATCCGATCGTGTGTAAGAGGCTTTACAGTTTCAGTTCAGGTGACAAGGGCGTTGTATTTCTGGCAAGATCAGAGATATTTTCTGCACTTGCTGTGAATGTTTGTAGCCTGAGAAAAAATGAATGCAGCCACCGACACTGGTGAGCTACAATATATTACATTTTGCTCTTGGGTTTAGTTATTCTTTAACTTTTGGAATCTACAAACAGTATTAATTACATGATTTCTCTGTAGAAACTTGACATATACTGTAGCTATATTATGTTCTAATGAGGTACAGGTAGGAATGCGTGTGTTAACATGTTAAATGAAAATGTAATTAATTTGACAAGCTTGTTATGCAATGTAATTTGCTGTGCTAAGCAAAATTACACTGTGCGTCAGAATATGTACAAGTTTTTTCCTTTGAATCTCCATTCTAACCAGCAGCAAATACAATTGTTATGTGTATTTGTCATGGCCACAGTGTGTGTACATCTGCAGTTGTGCTCTGTCATACCACCATCACAGTGTGCAGTATGGACTATTAATTAATTAATTTATTATTGTTACCTTAAATGATATCAAGTACCCGCTTCACACAGTTTTTTGCTGGCGTAAGATAAAATCCTTATCAGTAAAGTAGTAGTGAAAAAAGCATTTGAGAAAATCATATTTTTAGTTTGGCCATGTCACCACTTAGCTGCCAATTGGGATGCTGCAGCATAAACTAGAAAGCAAAACAGGCTTCTTAGCAAATTCCCCATATATTTATGATCATGCACATTTAAAGCACATAATTGCCACATTGTGGATATGCTTTGAGCGTCCTAACACAAACAATGATCTGGAGTATGCAGATAGGATTTAGTCAATTAGGTCTATCGCAGTGCTAAAATTTTACAACTGAACCGTCCTGGTAATCTTATACAAAGTCATTGAAAAAAGATAACAGGAAATGCATTCAATAATTTCATCAACTTGGAAGAGCACCCTCTCTAAGGGCCAGATCCACATAGAAATGGATTGGCGCAGCGTATCAGAGATACGCTACGCCGCCGTATCTTACCTGGCTTTAAATCCAATCCAGTAAGATTTTGCGCCGTAAGTTACGGCGGAATAGTGTATTTCTGGCAGCAGAATTCAAATCGGCGATTAGGGGGCGTGTTTCATTTAAATGAAGCGTGTCCCCGCGCCGAATGAACTGCGCATGCTCCATTTCAAAATTTCCCGCCGTGCATTGCGCGAAATGACGTCGCAACAATGTAATTTTTTAAACTTAGACGTGACTTACATCCATCCCGATTCACGGACGACTTACGCAAAAAAAAAATTTTTTTCAAATTTCGACGCGGGAACGACGGCCATACTTAACATGGCAAGTCTATCTATACACCGCAAAATACCAGCTTTAACTATACGCCGGAAAAAGCCGACTAGAGACGACGTAAGAAAATGCGACGGCCGCGCGTACGTTCGTGGATTGTCGGAAAAAGCTAATTTGCATACCCGACGTGGAAAACAACGCAAACTCCATCCAGCGGACGTCGAAGTATTGCATCTACGATCCGAAGGCGTACCAAGCCATACGCCTGTCGGATCAAACCCAGATGCCGTCGTATCTTGGTTTGAGGATTCAAACTAAAGATACGACGCGGGAAATTTGAAAGTACGCCGGCGTATCAGTAGATACGCCGGCGTACTCTCACTGTGGATCTGGCCCTAAATTTCTAAGCTGCATATACATGGTAAGACCTCTTGTTTATCAGTGCCCTTATCTGTAACCAAAAAACAGACTGAAAACCACTCGGCTAGCAAAATCAATCAGGAACAATATTTTTAGTAACACAAAGAATATCTGATTTTCCAACATGAATTAAATAGTATGTGATTGCACATCTGTTATCTGCGATTTATCAACTACTCCACGTGTTGAACAATAATGAGCTCCCTACTTACAAAAGGATGTGGTCCGGGGACTTGGGAAGGGAGCTCACGAAAGCTAATTGGCAGACCTCCTTCCACTTCACGCACAAAATCACTATTTCCTGCTATGCTCAGGAGAAAAACGTAAAGCTTATGTCTAGATGGTACAGAGATCCCTCCTTCTTACATTGAGCTTCCCCATCCATGCTTGCCAACTGTTGGAGATGTGGATCTGCAGAAGGGACCTACGTACACATCTGGTGGGAGTGCAGCAGAATGCAACCCTTTTGGTCTTAAGTTTTCACTGTATATAATACAATATACAATGCTTCCCTACTGCCTTCACCTGAAGTGGCATTGCTATCTGTACTGCCTGGCTCAATTGCCTCACAAAAGATGAGTCTGCTTTGTTTCTTCCTTTCAGACGCAAGGCAATAGATTCCTCTATTTTGGAAGTCAGACGTGCCTCCTTCTTTGGCTCTGTGGGTCTCCACGGTGAGTGATATGATGTGGATGGAGGGGATACTTAAATAAAATAAATTATAAAGCTTCTCTTTTTTTATTTTTTTTTGTATGCCCCCTAGCACAAATGTACACCTGCATGGCCATGAGAGACGCTCAAGACTCCTTTCTTTCCTTTTCTCTAGTCTTCCCCCGAACTCATTCGGGGACTGTTCTCTCTTTCCTTATTTTCTTTCCTTTCCCTATCTTTTTACTCCCTGCTGATTTACTAACATATGACTACCATTCGCTTTCTTTTTCTTCTCTTTCAATCCTCTTATCTGACAAGCCTACATGCTGATTTGCTTCGAACTATGCTTGTTTAGACAATAAGGACAGAATAAGAAAGATTAATCAAATTAAAAACCACATCCCAATATATATAGGAAAATAATTAGGGACTAGAGGTCACAAGCCACAGGACTTTAAAGGTGTTATATCTGATGATGTAGAAATCACGGATACAGCATATAAAAAGTAGAAATTTTATTACAAAAAAGTTTTGTCAACATAAAGGTCTGAGGAAGCTCTGTCGAGCGAAATATGTTGAGAGAGTAGTATTGTCTGTTCAATGTGCTTCAATGGAACAACTGATTTTGTGATAAAAAAAGCAAAGCAGTCTACAAAACTTTTTTGTAATAAAATTTCTACTTTTTATATGCTGTATCCGTGATTTCTACATCATCACATATAACACCATTAAAGTCCCGAGGTTTGTGACCTCTAGTCCCTAATTATTTTCCTATGCTTGTTTAGCGTATTTGATTATACAACCCCATATCCTAGCCCTAACTGGTGTCAGGGTCAACATATCTATGTCATAACTCTGAACTGCGAATGTACACCTTGTACTGTTTACCATTTTTTTCCATGTGAAATAAAAATATATATTATAAATATAATATATTTACCTCTATATAGTATGTGATTGCATGACATGGGCTGCATGATGGGGGAGGACAGTTTTAAGGGTTATGGTGACACAGTCAATGGATGGTGACCATGGTGGCTGTTGGAGACATCCACAAAGGTGAGGTTGATGTATTGGCTATAGTAGTTACAGTGTATGAGCTGGAAGGTTATAAGAGAGGAAATTTGGATTACAAT
Source organism: Rana temporaria (assembly GCF_905171775.1). NCBI lineage: Eukaryota > Metazoa > Chordata > Amphibia > Anura > Ranidae > Rana > Rana temporaria. The sequence continues at coordinate 319,983,559 of NC_053490.1, read as the reverse complement.
TGGCTTGTGCTCTCCCCTTTCTTCTTCCTCTATTTGTGTCTACCCCTGGTTACAGCAGTGTACTGTGGAATATGTTGTGTGTGGCAGTTCAACCAAAGGTGAACAAGTGAAGGATATCTATCTGTCTACTCTTCACCTCACTCCTTCAGTCTCCTCTCGTATTACTAACTTACTAACTGACATATCAGCATGGATGTCACACCACTTCCTTAAACTAAATCTCTCTAAAACTGAGTTACTAATATTCCCCCTGCCTGTGTCCCCCTCCATGACTTTTCCATCAAAATCAACAATGCAACCATCAGTCCCTCCCTTCACGCCAGGGTACTAGGTGTAATCCCAGACTCTGACTTGTCATTTCAGCCTCAAGTCCAATCATTGTCAAAAGTTTGTAGAATTCAGATCCGTAACATCTCTAAAATGCGCCCCTTTTCAGTCTATCATGAATGCTGCTGCCAGACATATCCACCTTACTAACCGCTCAGTGTCTGCCAACCCTCTCCTCCAGTCCCTACACTGGCTCCCGATCACCCAGCAAATTAAATTTAAAATACTAAGCACAACATACAAAGCCAGCACTTTGAAGCCATGTTTGTTTTTTATAGATGTCTGTACTAACTAATGTGATTTATTGTCAGTATATATTATCTATTTTCTATTGAAGCTAAATTTGAGACGCCTCAAAATTTAGCTACCTCTTCATCTAGTGCCTAAACAAGTCTGTATCCATATAGGATCTTACTTTTATTTTACCAAATCTGGCTTTACTACAACATTAATGTATATGGATCTGTAGCCCCCCCCCCCCCCAAAGGAGCCACTTGGTGATTTTGGATTCTCTGTTCTATGCCTCAACTCCAAGAATGACCTCGACCCCTCTGGCAAACCTGGTTAGATATAATATATATATTCTGCAAACACTTTCAAGAATGCAATTAAAAAAAATACCAATATCCTGGCTGTAGATTGATACCAGAAACAAACAGACACAACTGGTAGTGATAAATGAGCTGAATATATTATCACAAAAAGAATACTTGGAAACTTACAGAACTGTTGAACTTACTGCAGAGTATCAAAACAATAGAAATGGCAATCTCTAATATTTTAGCAACGGTAAATATAGAAAAAAGCATATTAGCCTATACGTCCATTGCACAGGCGCTGAGAGGGAGGAGAGTAGGTCTATTCACTTCTCAGCTCCTTCTGGGCCACAAACACCATTGAAAGTAACAATACAAAAAGAAGAATTGGGTTAACAGGTACAGTAAGCACAGTTATGTAATGTTACAGGTCATGAGTTGAAGGGTACTAGTGTCTTCTGCTAGCAAAGTTGGGGCCCTTTGTAAAGAGAGTAGGTTTAATCAATCAAAAGTGAGACAGTAATCCTCTAGGAAATCCTGTTAGGTAGTGGTTTGTAAGAACAGGATGGCTAAAAGTGGCAGCTCCAAACAAGCATCCTTTGACAGTAGAAAGGGAAATAGGTGTCTGCATGCAGTGTCTGTACTGTGCTAAGAAAGATGTTGGTTTAACACCCACTCACCAATCCTCTGGGTGATGACACAACGGGAGTATCAAAAATTGGTTGGTTCAGGCTCCTGGCAATGTTGTAAGGCACTGGATCACCTCCTGTCTGGTGCTCAGGATGTCTGGTAGCAAGAACTGGCAGGGTGAAAAGACAATGGGCAATCGGACACCTGGATGGGTCTTGTGGTCCCTGAAGCGGTATGGGTCGTCTCCACTGGGCTAGATGGTGCCAAGTTGCTGAACAGGAGAGAAAAAAAAAAAAAAATGACTGCTGCACACCCTTAAGAGTTATTACTACGTTTTATTAAATATCAGAAAATAGAGTATAAAAGGCATTAAAAACACACAGGTAACCAATAATGGTATAGTACCCTAGAAGTGACCTGAGAATACACTCACAAAAGCGAGACGGCAAAAATCAGTGACAAATTGAAAACTGGAGCTTGATCATCCAATAAGGAGATCTAAGTCCATAACTCACCCATTCACCCTCCACACAACACAAAGAGACCCCCCACCCCAAGCACATATAAAACCCCCACTGCTATCAATAATCCTAAAGATTTCCACACCATGCGGTGGTTCCCTGTAACTACAGGTGAAAGTACCACCGTCTAAGTGGGAAAAGTTGCAAAAAAGAAAAAGCTCAAAAATGGGGACATGAGAGGGATCCACTATATAGTGGTATAGTAATACTGCTCAATTGGAGATAAATGGCAAGTGATAAATCAGATGAGAGAGATATAGTCCCAGGGACCACAGACAATTCTACTAGACTGGAGAAAAAAAGTGGTATATATATATATATATGTCTCTGCTCTTCAGATGGGTCGCTGCATCTGGCGTAAACAGTTATTCAATTTCCATCAGATAGTAACTGATAAGGAGGCATTCAACAAAAATATATATTTGAGACACTGTAGTAGTGATCATTAAGTATCAGAGTTCACCTATGCTGCACTTGAGAGGACTATGCAACAATGTAGCCACAATTGATTGACGGGTTCCCATTACTTATGGGTAGTGTCCATTCTAATATATCAAGTAGATATGTCCATCAGATATTGAAATCTTGTTGAACTGCTAATGGCAATTAGGCTTACATGAATATTGGATGTGTTGATATATACACTGTTGGTGAGCAGATAATTGATCAGCATTCCACAGAAAATAAACGGTTGAAGTTGTACTCACTGTTGGGCTGTTATGTGTAGCTCAGAGTTGTAGCTACCACATCAAATCTGTACTCACGTGCTGCCAGAGAGATTTGCAGCCGAGCCATCCATCCATGTGTAGCACACAGAGCCTGAAGCACTCCTCATCAGTGCAGTAATGATAGGTGAATGATATAGTAATGTCCAGTATAAAACTGCAATTATACAGTGTCTTCAATGATGTTAGGCAAATACCAATCTCCAAAGTTGAGAATAAAGAATGTATTAGGTCTCCATGGGGTCAGTCTCTCCAATTTGAGCGTGCAAGTAATGTTCAGATTGCACTGTTCATGTCTCCATGTGATACTTTTCCTTAAGCTGCTTAGTGGCTCAAGGTAACCATGTTACCGAGCTCCAAAAGAAAAAAAGCACTGAGGTTCAAAATGTGCATCGGGGGGTCCCTGTACCCCAAGAGTTTACATGTTTCGTTCCTTTAGAACTAGGAACTTCGTCAGAACAAAAGTTCTGACGAAGTTCCTAGTTCTAAAGGAACGAAACATGTAAACTCTTGGGGTACAGGGACCCCCCGATGCACATTTTGAACCTCAGTGCTTTTTTTCTTTTGGAGCTCGGTAACATGGTTACCTTGAGCCACTAAGCAGCTTAAGGAAAAGTATCACATGGAGACATGAACAGTGCAATCTGAACATTACTTGCACGCTCAAATTGGAGAGACTGACCCCATGGAGACCTAATACATTCTTTATTCTCAACTTTGGAGATTGGTATTTGCCTAACATCATTGAAGACACTGTATAATTGCAGTTTTATACTGGACATTACTATATCATTCACCTATCATTACTGCACTGATGAGGAGTGCTTCAGGCTCTGTGTGCTACACATGGATGGATGGCTCGGCTGCAAATCTCTCTGGCAGCACGTGAGTACAGATTTGATGTGGTAGCTACAACTCTGAGCTACACATAACAGCCCAACAGTGAGTACAACTTCAACCGTTTATTTTCTGTGGAATGCTGATCAATTATCTGCTCACCAACAGTGTATATATCAACACATCCAATATTCATGTAAGCCTAATTGCCATTAGCAGTTCAACAAGATTTCAATATCTGATGGACATATCTACTTGATATATTAGAATGGACACTACCCATAAGTAATGGGAACCCGTCAATCAATTGTGGCTACATTGTTGCATAGTCCTCTCAAGTGCAGCATAGGTGAACTCTGATACTTAATGATCACTACTACAGTGTCTCAAATATATATTTTTGTTGAATGCCTCCTTATCAGTTACTATCTGATGGAAATTGAATAACTGTTTACGCCAGATGCGGCGACCCATCTGAAGAGCAGAGACATATATATATATATATATATACCACTTTTTTTCTCCAGTCTAGTAGAATTGTCTGTGGTCCCTGGGACTATATCTCTCTCATCTGATTTATCACTTGCCATTTATCTCCAATTGAGCAGTATTACTATACCACTATATAGTGGATCCCTCTCATGTCCCCATTTTTGAGCTTTTTCTTTTTTGCAACTTTTCCCACTTAGACGGTGGTACTTTCACCTGTAGTTACAGGGAACCACCGCATGGTGTGGAAATCTTTAGGATTATTGATAGCAGTGGGGGTTTTATATGTGCTTGGGGTGGGGGGTCTCTTTGTGTTGTGTGGAGGGTGAATGGGTGAGTTATGGACTTAGATCTCCTTATTGGATGATCAAGCTCCAGTTTTCAATTTGTCACTGATTTTTGCCGTCTCGCTTTTGTGAGTGTATTCTCAGGTCACTTCTAGGGTACTATACCATTATTGGTTACCTGTGTGTTTTTAATGCCTTTTATGCTCTATTTTCTGATATTTAATAAAACGTAGTAATAACTCTTAAGGGTGTGCAGCAGTCATTTTTTTTTTTTTTTTTCTCTCTTGGTACATTATATTTTTGATTGCACCCCCCGAAAATATCGGTGAGTACTACATATTTGATAAATAGGTGGGATTCCCATATCCTTCTCTCCTTTGTTTAAAGTTGCTGAACAGGGTCCCTGGGCCGTACAGTGGAGGACCGTGTAGGTGACTACAGTTCCTTGCTACTTTCTCCTCAGTCTCATGGCAGCAGTCTTGTGAAAAGCTTGGCTCTATTCTCTCTTAGGTGGAGTTTCACCACACAGTTCTGTCCCCTCACCACTCCTGTCCTCTATCCCCTCTCCTCACAGTAACTTTCTCTGGTAGTGTCAACGGAAGCGTGGCTTTCTCTCTGCCTTCTCTAAGATGTGAGGACCACTTCTTCAGAACTTTCACCTAAAGTATTGCATGTCAGCCTTTTTGGTGGGTAAATTGTTTGCTTTCCTCTCTGCTGTTTGGCCTATGGTGTTTTGGGTATAATAGCCTCTTTCTCTGATGCTGCAGAAGGTTGGGGAGCTCCTATGTCCTCTATGGGATGAACTCCAGAGCCTCAGACCTGAGGGTTCCCGTATCTACTTCTCTGGGAGAAAGGGGAGTGGCAGTCTTTGCCAGCGTAGACTGCCACAGCCAATCCATGCCCATGTCTTCATCCTTACTGTCTTCTGCATCCATGTTTGGTTGCAAGGATTGGGACCTGGTTACTGGAGGTGATTCTGAGAGATGGTTTGAGTAGGCTGTTGATTTGGTTGATGAGGTATACAAACTGCTTCTGATAATGGTAGCAGATGGTTCCAGTGCCAGGTCTTTAGTGGGCCTGGTCTTCCTTCTGGGCGAATCTGGTATACTGTCAATCCTAGCAACTGCTTGCAGATGATGTAGGGCTGCAACCTCCACTGATCAGCCAGTCTGTTTTTCCCAGGGATGCCAAAGTTCCTCAGTAACACTCTGTCACAAGGCTGCAAATCATGTACTCTCACCTTTAGATCAAAGTTTCACTTGTTTCGCTGGCCCCGGGTGTCTGAGGCAGCCTGGGCTTTCTCATATGCTATATGCTGTCTTCAAAATCTTCCTCAGGTAGTCCATATATCCTCTGTGAGACACCATTGAGGTATGATCTAAAGAGGTGCCAAATGCTAAGTCCAAAGGCAGTCAAGCTTCCCTACCGAACATCAGCCTATATGGTGAATGGCCCGTGGCATTGTTTTCAGTGCTATTATATGCATGTACAATAGCTGCAATGTTCCTTCTCCAATGTTGCTTCTTTTCAACTGTAAAAGTCCCAAGCATATCCAGGAGGGTGTGATTAAAACATTCTGGCTGGGGATCTCCTTGAGGGTGGGGGTGGTTCTTGACTTCTGAACACCTAATAGGTCTAACAGTCTTTAAATGAGTTTACTTTAAAAGTCTCTTCCCTGGTCTGAGTGAATACACTGAGGTAGGCCATAGTGAATTCTCTACCAGAATGTTGGCCACTGTAGATGATTGTTGGTCTTTATTTGAGAATGCCTGGGCATACCGGGTGAAGTGGTTGGTCTCCACCAGAATATTTCCTTGTCCACTCGAGTCAGGCTCCAGACACAGCAAGTCAATACACACTAATTCCAGTGGTCCTTGACTTTGAAGATGGCCCATTGGGGCAGCTCTATGGAGCAGCATTTTCCTCTGTATACACTGTATATGACAGTATCCCTCAACTTCAGCCAGCATACAGGGCCAATTGAACCGATCTCACACCAGTTTGAATCTCTTCTCAGACCCTAGGTGGCCATTATTGTCATTTAAGGCAGTCGGCACAGTTTCTTCCTTTCTTGGTAATAATAGCTGCCACATATCTTCAGGATCATCTGAGGGGCCCCTTCGGTGGACCACCCCATTGCGTAACTGCAGTTAATCCCATTTCTTGTGTACTAGTTGTGCTCCTGTTGTAGAGTCATACACATGATCGTAAAAAAAAATGCTCAAGCAAAGTGGCGGTGACGTACAACAAGTACGACGGGACTATAAAGGGGAAGTTCCATTCAAATAGCGCCACCCTTTGGGCTATTTTGCTAATTTCCCAGTCTCATAACTTGCTTCTGAGCATGCGCGTTTTTCCCCCTCATTAAAGCGTACACACGACCGTTTATCACGTCGTGAAAAACGACGAGAAAAAATAGAGCAGGTTCTAAAATTTTAACGCCCATTTTTCTTGTCGAGAAAAATACTCTGGAGCCTACACAAGACTGTTTTTCACAAACCAATTAAAAAAATTGCATTTTTCTCGTCATGAAAAACGGTGTTGTGTATGCGGCATAAGTCATAGGGTCTCCTTGACAGGTCATCAGAATCTCTGTTCCCAATTCCTGGGCAGTATTTTAAGCTAAAGCTAAATCCTGATAGGGCAGCGAACCACCTGTGCCCAGTTTTGCTGTGGTGATTATATACGTGAGTGGGTTGATGTCATTTTTGACAATGAAGGCTGCACCATACAAGTAGCCTTTCAAATTGTCCGCCACTGTCCACTTCAGAGCCAAGAATTCCAACTTGTGAGTAGGGTAGTTTTTCCACCTTAAATGTGACCTATAAACTGTACAACTCAGTTGAAAAACAAACTGAAATATTTTTGTTGGGGGGGAAATAAAAATGTAAAACATTTAATAATATGGTTGTGTAGCGCCCCTGTCAGGGAACCAACCGTGGAAGAGCTGTCAGACGTGCTCTTCACGGACCAGCAAGCGCAGTGCGCATGCACGCGCAAACGGGCAACAACTCTGCAAATCCTGTATTCTTCACTGCGCACGCGTGTGTGCCAGTACGCACGCGATGCGGGCGGGACTCCTGGCGTCAGTGCCCTATTTAAAGACTTGCTGCAGCAGTTACCAACTGCTGCATGATCGTTAGCCTTTGTGTGTTCCTGAGCCCTTGTTCCTGTGTTCCTGTTTACCCGTTGACAACCCGGCTTGCCTGACCTGACTTCTCCAGTGTATGACCCCGGCTTGTCTTTCGGATTACCCTTATCCTGTTTCTGCCTGATTGTTCCAGTGTATGACCTCGGCTTGCCTTCTGACCTACTCCAATTACATCCAGCTTCCCGTGCATGACTTCCAGCTTGGCTCCTGACTCCGCCCCTGGGTTTCCCTGCGTACCTACCTCATCTGGTACTTCCGTGGTACCCCCGCCTAACTACGTATCCTGGTGGATAGCTGAGCTTCTACACCTTCTCAGCAAGTCGCAGCTGGCAACCCCTGCATCTCCGGGCACAGCACCCCCTGTCTCACCTCCAGGGGGCGTTCTGCACTCAGTCGCAAGGGAAGCCCTCTCAGCACTTCGGCCTCTGGTAAGGTACGTGACAGCCCCCCTTACTTTCTATGTGGGCGCTATACTAAAGTTAGTGGGGAATGGAAGGGTTAGTTTTACCCCCATTCGTGATTTATGGAAACTCAGGCTGCTGCCCAATTCAGAATCGGTCCTGTAGGTCAGTCTGCGCTCCAGGGGTATGTTGTCACCCCTGGGCGGCAGATGGCGCTAGAGGGGTTCTGACGGACCCACCTTCTCCCAGCAGCCAATCAGAGGAGTTCTTCCCTCGTTGGGCATGCTGGGAGGGGGATATATCTGAGGCAGCCGCTTTTGGCGGCTTGTTCTATGCGGGGCCCGAGTTCCAGGTGCGGTACCCACCTTCAGGGTATGCTCATCCATGGGCCCCGCCACCGTGGCCTGCTTCGCTGAGGTTGTGCACCATGCAGAGCATCATCCTGACATTGAGAGGGCCCCAGCGACTTGCTGGGTCCCAACCTTCTGTTGAGAGGATCCTAAGCTGGAGGCTGTGCGATGGGGGATCGACTAGGGGGAACCTAGAACTAGAGGTTGTTCAGGAGGCCTAGATGAACCATCAGGGATCCGGTCACCACACCATATGACAGGTATGCTCAAGCTGTCAGTGGGTGACACTGATTGAACTAACTGGGAGGATTTGCTCAAATTGATCTCACAAATCCCAAGTTGTCCGGCCTGTGGCAGAGGCCCTGAGTCAGGCCTGTGGCAGAGGTCTGTTTCCTCCCAGTGATCCGCAAGTGACACTCCGGCTGCCAGGCCTAAGATAACCGCCTGTCCGGGGGCACTTTACCCATCCTGATTGGGTTGGCGACGTATTGAGCTATATCATTGCTGAGAGCAGGCTTGCTCTCTCTTCATATCCAAGGCCTGATACTAAAGTTTTCTCTACGCTCATCAACCTTTCTCTGTCGTGTGCCATGTTGATGTTGGCCGTTTTGGGCCTTGGAATAAAGCATTGAAAACTGAATTGATGTCTGGACACTTGCTCTCTATTCACACTCACAGAAATCACCCCTAGACCAAGTCAAAAAGGTAACTCAGTAGGCGGATCCCAAACTAATCAGCGGCCCCTTTGGGGGTGAGCGCTACAGTTGCATAAGTGTGCACACCCTTAAACTAAGACTTTGTTGAAGCACCTTTTGATTATATTACAGCACTCAGTCTTTTTGGGTGTGTCTATTAGCATGGCACGTCTTGACTTTGCAATATTTGCCAGATTGCAAGGGCATCTCCTGTGCACAGCCTTCTTCAGATCACCACACAGATTGTCAATGGGATTCAGGTCTTGGCTCTGGCTGGGCCTTTCCAAAACTAATATTCTTCGGGTGAATCTATTCCTTTGTTGATTTGGATGTATGATTTGGGTTGTTCTAGCAAAAGCCTGAAGGTTTTGTGCCAATATTGACTGGGATTTTGGAAATGTTCATAATTCCCTCTTCCTTGACTAAGGCCCCTGTTCCAGCTGAGGAAAAACGCCCCCAAAGCATGATGCTGCCAACACTATGATTCATGGTGGGTATGGTGTTCATTTGATGATGTGCGGTGTTGTTTTTGCAACAAACATATCTTTAGCAGTTATGGCCAAAAAGTTCTACCTTGGCTTCATCAGACTATAACACACTTTCCCACATGCTTTTGGGAGACTTCAGATGTGTTTTTTCAAAATTTAGTTGACCTGGATGTTTTTCTTCGTAAGAAAATGCTTTCCTCTTGTCACTCTACCCCATAGCCAGACATATGAAGAGTAAGGGAGATTTATGTCACATGTACCACATAGCCAGTACTTGCCAGCTCCTTTAATGTTGCTGTAGGACTCTTGGCAGCCTCCCTGACCAGTTTTCTTCTGGTCTTTTCATCAATTTTGGAGGGACGTCCAGTTCTTGGTAATGTCATTGTTGTGCCATATTTTCTCCACTTGATGATGACTGTCTTCACTGTGTTCCATGGTATATCTAATGCCTTGAAATTCTTTTGTACCCTTCTCCTGACTGATACTTTTTAACAATGAGATCACTCTGATGTTTTGGAAGCTCTCGGAGGACCATGGCTTTTTCTGTAGGATTCGACTAGGAAAATGTCAGGAAGACTTACTGGAACAGCTGAACTTTATTTGGGGTTAACCAGAGGCACTTTAAATGATGGGAGGTGTGTACTAACTCATATTTACCATGAGTTTGAATGTGATTGCTAAATTTTAAACACAGCTACATCCCCAGTTATAAGAGGGTGTGCACACTTATGCAACCACATTCTTTTATTTTTTTTATTTTTACCCCCCTCTAAAATATTTTTTTTTTTTTTTCAATTGAGTTGTACGGTTTATAGGTCCCATAAATGGTGGAAACATTTCTGAAATGATTTATCGTTGTCTCATTTTTTTCCATCACAGAAACCTAACATTTAACAGGGGTGTATAGATTTTTATATCCATGGTATACCTTAAGTGTTAAGGAGTAGACAATTCTCCTTCTACTTTAAGTACCAGAGAACATCAGAGAATAAAGAGCCAGTGTATTCTTTCTCACAGTCAATCCACTAAATATGAACCTAAGAATGAAGCCAAGGCTAATTGTCTACATAGTTATAACTTACATTGCCAAGAAAGTTTCATTTGCTTAACTGGGGAAGTATTGTGATGTGAACTCTTGTATCTATTTATCTTGCTCTCACAATAGCTTATGTGCTGGAAAATGTTAAGAGTGCTCCTTTATCAGCAGCATCTCTATTCACTGCCATCAGCAAGTCTTCAATTTTAACAAGTCTCCACAATGATAATTTTCTGCTCCTGTGGCTTGGCTCTATTCATCTACTGGAACATAATTAGCATCTCCAATGTGCTCCTTTTATGACCAGCTAATTACCTCTTGGTTCAGAAGCCGTTAATACCTATCTATTTAAACATGTTATATCCAATTAGAGACCAACCAAGGCAGAAATTTGTAATGTGGGGATAATGCTTTCTGACAAAATGAGACTCTGCTCTGATATCAGACCCATTATGCTGGAAAGCAGAGGCGAACAAATAAAGCACAGTGTCTGCATGACAATACGATTGTGTACATATTAGAGTGTGGTGGCATCAGCTAAGCTACATCTCAACTGAGGACAGCTTTTCATGTTTAATCGCAAACTTGGCAGTAAGTGAAAAAGCTGATTTTATAAAGTCAAAGTTGAGAATAAATGTTCTCAACCTTTTTTCAACATTTATTCAGGCTCTTGTACAAAGAAAGGCTTTTCTTCCTTTATGGCTATTCTAAACAGAAATGATAACACACGTGTAAATATGATTGTATAATCCCCGTATAATCTCCTCTAGAATTAAAAACAATGTAGTATGAAGGCCCACATAAACATTTTATTTATTTTTGTTTTTGGGCATCAGCGCCATACTTATAACAACATAATTCGAATTTCGGTGGCCCCTTGGTGATCGCAATAACATAACACTAATTAACACTTAAAATTAACAAATAATGTACGCCTAGCAAATTAAACCTCAACAATTACCCTATTCTTAACCCTTAAAATTACTTAAAATGTACTTCCCAAACTATATTCTATATTTAAAAATAACATTTAACCTGATCCTAAAACTTAAAATGATCCACTTCCACTCACAACCCTTAAAGTAGAAAAACTTTTGAGAGATTTTCCTTCAATTCCTATACAATAGCCAAACAGGAAGTGGGAGGAAGTCTCTGCAAATTAAGGGAATTCATTGGGATCCCTCAGGTCATTAGAACTAGTGTCGCCATGGGAATATTTTCCAGCTATTACTTTTCTGGGAACAACCCAGGATTTGGGATTTTCTTTTACTTTTAATATCAATTATAAGAGTAAACAGGACAAATAGAGAGTATAAACCTCCTTAATGAGAGCACAGACGACAATAAAAACTGACAGGTGTTCTAATCCTTCTGCACTCCATCCAAAAATAAAAATAAAGTTTTGCCTTTAGTTATATTTTAACCGCTTGCCGACCAGCCGCCGCAGTTTTACGGTGGCAGGTCGGCTCGGCTGCGCGAGTTAACGTAATATTACGTCATCTCGCGAATCAGCCAATAGGGGCGCGTGCACTCGCCCCTGGTCCCGACGCGTTTGCCCGGCAGGCGCGATCACTACCGGGCACCCGCAATCGCTCGTTACAGAGCGAGAACTGGGAGCTGTGTGTGTAAACACACAGCTCCCGGACCTGTCAGGGGGAGAAATGCCTGATCGTCTGTTCATACAATGTATGAACAGCGATCAGTCATTTCCCCAAGTCAGTCCCTCCCCCTTCAGTTAGAACACACACAGGGAACATAATTAACCCCTTCCTCGCCCCCTAGTGTTAACCCCTTCCCTGCCAGTGGCATTTTTATAGCACTGATCGCTATAAAAATGCCAATGGTCCCAAAAATGTGTCAAAAGTGTCTGATGTGTCCGCCATTAGGTCGCAGTACCGATAAAAATTGCGGATCGCCGCCATTACTAGTAAAAAAAATATATTAATACAAATGCCATAAAACTATGCCCTATTTTGTAGACGCTATAACTTTTGCGCAATCCAATCAATTAACGCTTATTGCGATTTTTTTACGAAAAATATGTAGATTACGTATCGGCCTAAACTGAGGAAAAATATATATTTTTTAAAGCATGCTTAAACCCAACAACAAAAATGTATTTTTTTGCAGCTTACCAATTCTTATATTGAGTGACTGCATTCGTTTAATTTGTTAGACGTTTTTCCATTTATTTTTCAATGCATGATTTGGCCAGGAAAACACTTCCTATCTTAGGGTGACTCCTCTATCTACATCGGAGCAACTGAGTCACCCTTAGACAGCAGCACTGTATGGGCATGTATATTTAGACGGACTTTACATAAATGACTAACAAATTCAAGTCTAGCTCCAACTAACACGTTTTAAGCAGTTAACCAGCAAAGGTTTTTTTTTGTGGGGGGGGGGGGGGGGATAATGGTTTTAAACATTGAGCCAGGGCTCAAGTCCTGCGGGAACGCGTGGGAACGGAGTTCCTGCACTTTTTTCTCAGCAGGAACGCAGTTCCCTTTGCAGGACTAGAGCAGCCGAGCCGCCCGAGCCAATTCTTCACTAAGCGGCGATGCCCAGATCGAGTCACTGTCAGGGGCAGGCAAACCTTAGTAATCCTTTGTTACTGACCGCTTCCTGTATATGGATTCATCGGGTAGTGTGCGGGTATTCCGTCACTTCCTCGATGCCGCAATGTCTCCTGGGAGCTTTTGTCATTGTTCCCAGGAGACATTGCAGAGGTCTGCCGCGAGTTATCGCGGGATTTATAAAGAACTTGCTTAAAGGATTACTAAGGTACAGTGGATCGAAAAACAAACAAACATGCGGTAATTATGCATATGAGCGTATAATTTTTTTTTGTGGGGGAGGGGATCTTGGGTGGGAGTTCCCACACTTTTTCCCCCAGGACTTGACCCCTGCATTGAGCGTTGTAATAAAAACAATATACCTACCTTATCAGTATCAAAAGTATTGGCATCAAAAGTGTTTAATGAAAACAAAATAACATTTCAAGGGACTAATGGGTATTTTGTGTTAAAAAAAGCCAAAGTTTGGATTTAGAGTTATTTATTTGCTACCTAAAAACTGTAGATTGTTGTGAAAACTTTTGAGGCATGAACAGAACAATGCATAAAATACCTGCAATTTACTATTATTAAGCCTAGTACACATGACCTGAATGTCGGCCAGCATCAGCCAGTTCAATAGAAACCGGCCAATATTTGGTCAATGTGTATGGCAGCCGTTCCAACAGAAGTCTCATGACCGAAAAAGGTCTGCCAACTGGCTCCCGATCAGCGCTCTCAGCCAATGGCTAGAGTGATGACCGGAGTATTCTGGCGGGGTGGGGGGTTAGAACACAATAGCACAGCGGGTACAAAGGGGGAATACTGAACACCAATGTAGAGAGCAAAAACACGGACCACCCATGTTAGGGGCACAGGCAGGGGCCATCAATCTAAGGGGCACAACACTGACCACCAATGTAAGGGTCCAAACAAACAATGTAAGGGTGAGAACAAATAAGGTGCTGGTTTTAGATTTTCTAAGGGTCACTGAAATTGTCACTGGGCACATTTGCCTTTGTTGATTTGCCAAAAAAATAAAGAATAAAGAATTAACATAGATACAAGTTAGAATGATATTTTTGTAATGGTAGAGAATGCAAATTACAACATAAACTAATGAACATTGAACATTCATTATACAGATACGTACACAGTTTAAGTTTTTTTTTCTTATTTTTTTTTCTTTTAACCACTTGCTGACCAGACGCCGTCATTATACTGTGGCAGGTCGGCAAGATCCCGTGAACCGTTGTAGCTGTACTTCGGTCCCTTTAAGCAGGATAGTAGGCATGCATGCCCGCTGCATCGCGGGGGTGCCAATGCTCATGACAGGTGGTAGCGATGACACAGTTAACCCCTTCATTGCTCCCTAGTGTTAACCCCCTGTATAAATGCCAATGGTCCCAAAAATCGCAGCCACCATCCCCTATTTTGTAGACGCTATAACTTTTGTGAAAAACCAATCAATATAGGCTTATTGCAATTTTTATTACCAAAAATATGAAGAATAATACATATCAGCCTAAACTGAGAAAAATATATAAAAAAAAAATTGGGGATATTTATTATAGCAAAAGGCACAAAATATTGTGTTTTTTAGAAATTTACGCTCTTTTTTTGTTTGTAGCGCACAAAATAAAAATTGCAGAGATGATCAAATACCACCAAAAGAAAGCTCTATTTGTGGGAAAAAAAGGATGTCAATTTTATCTGGGTGCAGCGTCGTACGACCGCAATTAAAGCAAAGCAGTGCCGAATAGCAAAAAATGGCCCGGTCATTGAACAGCCAATTCTTGCAGGGTGAAGTGGTTAAACACAGTTGATAAAGCAGGCTGACATGGGGTTGACCAGGTAACACAGCAGCTACAGGAGATATGGTGGTTGTGGTGGATGGAGCAGTTTGTAAAAATGTGATCTCTACTTTATTTTTTCCTTTTACTCAGCAATTACTGGTGGTATTAGGTACTTGCAACTGATAATGGCATTTTACATATTATGTAGCATCATGCTGTACTAAACACTCTCTTAGGCCTCGTACAGACGAGGGGTTATCCGCTGGAAACGGTCCGCCGGACCGTTTCCAGCGGACATTCCTCCTCCGGATTTTGATCCGATGGCTTGTACACACCATCGGATCAAAATCCGCACGGAAAACATCCGCGGTCACGTGTTGCGCCGTCGCCGCGACAATGACGCGGTGAGGTGCGCGACGCTGGAAGGTAAACACTTCCACGCTTGCATCGAATCATTACAACGCATGCGAGGGATGGGAGCGGACGGACTGATCCGGTGAGTCTGTACAGACGACCGGTCAGTCCGCTGGACTGGATCCCAACGGATAGATTTTGTAGCATGCTACAAAATTTTTATCCGCTGGGAATCCGTCGGCTGAAAATTGTCCGCTCGGGCCTACACACGACCGGATCTATCCGCTGGAACTAATCCGCGGATCAATCCCAGCAGATAGATCCTCTCGTCTGTACGGGGCCTTTGAGACAAAAGAACCGATACACTGCAGATGTTAAGGCAGGAGCCCCAATACAGCCAGCATAATGATGATCAATAACTTTACTTTTTGAGGAGCTTAAAGTGTGCTTGGTACTTCAGTCCTCATCTTGTTAAAAATATATGGAGTAGAGAGAATCCTTACTTCTTACATTACTATTTTTACATTAATTGCTCTGCTGTGAGACAGCAGACAGATGATTACTGGCAGCAATGGTCCTCAGTATTATGAGGGATTCTTCCCATCCTGCTTATGGACTGTTTGTGTTGGTATATGTGTAGCGCTTAAATTAATACAATATATAGTATAATAATTATATTCAGAATAAACATAAATATTATATGCTAGTGATGACAGACAAATATAAATATTCAATGAAGTCTCACAAAGACAAATTAAAAACCAAATAATTGAATGTCCATATGTGACCATATGTAGCAAAAACATCCACCACGTGTTTCAAGTAGATCTGAAACTCGAACGTTGAAGTCATGAGAAAAATAATACAAGTGACTTCTTATGTGCAGTGAAATAACCCTCCACCGATAAGGATGCAGGCTTATCGGAACTTATAGACTCAAAGAAATATATATCTCATATGAGTCAAACAAGCTTTAGGGACCGATATGAACTCCAAAGAGGTCTCTTGAGAAGCAATGAGTCGACCAATGGCTCTTCAACAGAGATGCATTTGCCCAGGTAACGAGTAGACAATAGCCACAATAGCTTACAGCTTGCCCAGATGGGGAGCAGCCCCGTTACTCGCCCCGCCGGCTCTCACGCAGCTGGAATGAAAGGAGATATCACAAAGGTTCTAGAAGGTTTTGGACTGTTTGGGCCAGATCCAGAGAGAGAGAGTATGGCGTACTTTCAAATTACCTGCGTTGTATCTTTAGTTTGAATCCTCAAACCAAGATACAACGGCATCTGGGTTCAATCCGACAGGCGTACGGCTTCGTACGCCTTCGGATCGTAGATGCAATACTTCGGTGTCCGCTGGGTGGAGTTTGCGTCGTTTTCCGCGTCGGGTATGCAAATGAGCTTTTTCCGATGATCCACGAATGTACGCGCGGCCGTCGCATTCTCTTACGTCGTCTCTAGTCAGCTTTTTCCGGCGTATAGTTAAAGCTGCTATTTTGCGGCGTATAGATAGACTTGCCATGTTAAATATGTACGTCGTTCCCCCGTCGAAATTTGAATTTTTTTATTTTTTTGCGTAAGTCGTCCGTGAATAGGGATGGACGTAAGTCACGTCTAAGTTAAAAAAATTACGTCCTTGCGACGTCATTTCGCGCAAAGCATGGCGGGAAATTTCGAAACGGAGCATGCGCAGTTCAATGAATCACGCCCCCTAATCGCCGATTTGAATTCCGCCGCCAGAAATACACTACGCCGCCGTAACTTTCGGCGCGCAATCTTTGAGGATTCGAACCAAAGCCAGAAAAGTTACGGGGGCGTAGCGTATCCCTGATACGCTGCGCCGATCCATTTCTATGTGGATCTGGCCCTATGTTCCCTCCCCTTCGGGTTGGAAGTCATGCTGCATCAGGTCTAGAACCACCAGGATGAGGAACAGCTTTTTCCCTGATGATGTAAAATTGAATTGTTTGTCTTAATTTTTATTATTGTTTACTGGAACTGGAATTCCTTTTCCTTTAACCACTTCCTGCCCGCCACACGCAGATATACATCTGCAGCATGGCACGGGCAGGCAAAAGGACATATACGTCCCCTTTAAGAAGCAGTTGTTGCGGGCGCGCCCGCCGCGATCTCCATGAGCGCACCCGCGGACTCGATCGCCGTGGGCATACCCGCGATCGTCTCACAGAGCGATAGAACGGGGAGATGTTAGTGTAAACACAACATCTCCCCGTTCTGCCTAGTGACACTGTCACTGATCGTGTTTCCGATGATCATCGGGAACACGATCAGTGACGAGTCACAGCAAGCCACGCCCCCCTAAAGTAAGAATCACACGTTAGCGAACACTTAACCCCTACAGTGCCACCTAGTGGTTAACCCCTTCACTGCCAGTGTCATTTTCACAGTAATAAGTGCATTTTTATAGCACTGATCGCTGTAAAAATGACAATGGTCCCAAAATTGTGTCAAAAGTGTCCGATGTGTCCACCATAATGTCGCAGTCACGATAAAAATTGCAGATCGCCACCATTACTAGTAAAAAAAATATTAGTAAAAATGCTATAAAACTATCCCCTATTTTGTAGACGCTATAACTTTTGCACAAACCAAGCAATAAACGCTTATTGCAATTTTTTTTAACCAAAAATATGTAGAAGAATACGTATCGGCCTAAACTGAGGAAAAAAACGTTTTTTATATATTTTTGGGGGATATTTATTATCACAAAAAGTAAAAAATATATAATTTTTTTCAAAATTATCGCTCTATTTTTGTTTATAGCGCAAAAAATAAAAACCGTAGATGTGATCAAATACCACCAAATGAAAACTCTATTTGTGGGAAAAAAGGACATCAATTTTGTTTGTGAGCCACGTCGCACGACCACGCAATTGTCAGTTAAAGCAACGCAGTGCTGAATCGCAAAAAGTGGCCTGGTCCTTTAGCTACAAAATGGGCCGGGGCTTAAGTGGTTAAAGGAGTTGTAAAGGTACAATTTGTTTTTCCTAAATAGCTTCCTTTACCTTAGTGCAGTCCTCCTTCACTTACCTCATCCTTCCATTTTGCTTTTAAATGTCCTTATTTCTTTGGAGAAAGCCTCACTTCCGGTTCTTCTGTCTGTACCTCCACACAGTAATGCAAGGCTTTCTCCCTGGTGTGGAGTGTCATGCTCGCCCCCTCCCTTGGGCTACAGGAGAGTCAGGATGCTCTCTATGTTGCAGATAGAGAAAGGAGCAGTGTGTTAGTGGGCGTCCTGACTCTCCTGTAGTCCAAGGGAGGGGATGAGCACGACACTCCACACCAGGGACGCCAGACAGAAGAACAGGAGGTGAGGATTTCTCAGAAGAAATAAGGACATTTAAAAGCAAAATGGAAGGATGAGGTAAGTGAAGGAGGACTGCACTAAGGTAAAGGAAGCTATTTAGGAAACAATTGTATCTTTACAACCCCTTTAATGTATAGCATGTTTTCAGAATGACAATAAATTATTGCTATCCTTATCAATAACACCATTATCTAACCATAAATCTGATGCACACAGTGAGGTGAAGTTGTTGCTTTAGGTTTTCTCTTCCCATTTCCACTTCTCTCATATCTTTTAGTTCTATGAACAGCATCACAATCACCACCACACCAGCACCACATGCAGTAATAATTACTTCTTTGCGTGCATGTTGAGCAGTCTTTACTATAGGAAATTATAAAAATATATATATATTTATATACGTGTATAAAGTATACAGTGTACTGTACTGTACATTAGTATTATCAAACAGCACAGCTGGAGTTTCACTTTATTCCAAAGGAATTCAAGCCATTTGCTAAAGATGGAGATTGACAACATGCATTATAATGGAAGATGGTGCTTGCATGGTCTGAAGAACACAAATAAACAGTAATCAGGTTTCAAATCACTGTGTCAAAATCAGGTTCTTGCATGCATAAAATCGCTTTCAACTGTGAGGATCACTGTCTATGCAGAAGCACCGAAAACACAAAAGTCCATCAGTAGAAAGCATATGACCACATCATCGTCATGGAGGGGACATTCTGCACGATAAAACAGGAGTAGATGGAATACTCTTACCGGATAACGTGGATCTGCTTGTCAGCGACAACAGATCATAAGCGCATGGAAGGACTCCACTCGAATCTGCTCAGCTGGACGAGGGCCCAATGGTAGACTCCACACAGGATATCCAGATGAATGGCTGTAGTCCTGGACTGAATCCTCACCATGGGTGAATTCTCTCAGATTCGAAGACAAAGACAGAAAGTCTGCTTACTCCAAAGCGACAATCGATGGTGAAAAAGTGGTATCCACTCAGAAGAAGGTAGGCACAATTGTGGAGTATGAAAAACGTAGTAACCAAGCAGGACATGCAGGAGAAAGAAAAAAACAATGCTCCGGATGGTGCAGGTAAAAGAGGATAAGGTTTTATTATAATAAAACAAAATATACATAAAAGTGATCACTGTAGCATAAAAAAGGATAAAAGCAATATGGGGAGCAGGTGTACTAATGCCGACGCGTTTCGTCCAACTGGACTTCAACTGGGCATCTGCCCTCAAGGAGCTAACAGTCTAAGGTCCCTAACTCACATTCATACACACTAGGACCAATTTACCTATCATCATGACTTTGGAGTGTGGGAGGAAAGCCATGCAGGCACAGGGAGAACATGCAATCTCCAAGCAGGTAGTGCCATGGCTGGGATTAAAACCAATGACCGCCTCAATCCGCCAGGCATCCATATAAAACCTTCCGGCCCATAGATAAAAATAACAACCCATAGTTCGCACTGTGATATATAAAGTCTCTTATTAAAAACACAATGCGCTCTCATGTAAAATGGCAAATGAAGGCACTTCTCTGAATCACAAGGGCAGTAGTGCGGTCCGGAAGGAGAAAGCTCAGTGCCACTATTGCAAAGTATGATCCCTCTGTCTTTCCAAGTATGTAGTCAGTCTAGGAATGCATTGAATATATTTTGTCACCATGTGATGTGATCGGAAACACCTTTTTTTGGACTCCTTTTTGTGTTATGATTATTGAAGTTTTTTTCTCTGTGGATTATTTGTATTGATACATACTGCATGTTTATATACACATCACATCTTCATGCTCTGCCAATTCCTCCTGGCTGCAGCTGTGGAAACAAAAAGTGTAGCGCTAATCAAATCATAGATAAAAAATGAAGGAATGTCAATAGACATAAATTAGTAAGTGCTCAAATGGTGAATATGAACAATAGGAGTATGAATATCCCCATAGTTACAAGTTTGAATGTCTGTATACGAGAATACTCAAAACAGGTACAAAATGTGCACAACTGTGTGTCCTTAAACTGACCAAACATCAATAATGACAAAGTTCAAAAAATGGTGAGGGCTTTAAACAGAAGCAAAAGTGGTAAAAGTGATGAAGTGAAGGGAACCACAATCGATAGGTAAAGGTAAGAGGCTTACCGGAACGTTTGAACCTGAGAGAACATACGTTCAATGGGTCACACAGGCTTTGTGTGGTGGAACCACGATGGAACCTGGATAATCCTATATGCTGCGAAGTGCCGTGCTGGGGATGACTAGATGTCAGCAGGTTGGAATAAACCACAAAGGAGGGTGACTTCTTAACGGGTTATATATCTCTCTGGGATGTGTTTCCAGCAATTTGCGTGTGCTTCTGTTTTAAGTCTTGATAAAAATTTCAGCAATGGAAAAAATTCTTGGGACACTCAAAGACCCTGTTATTAGCCAGATTTCCTAATCTGCCTATTCCATGGTGAACTTGCTCCAGAAAACAGAAGCACATGCGAATTGCTGAACACATCCCAGAGAGATATATAACCCGTTAAGAAGTCACCCTCCTTTGTGGTTTATTCCAACCTGCTGACATCTAGTCATCCCGAGTCGTGCTGCGCAATCCCACTGGTCCCTGCTGTCTTCTGGGACCTGTGTGTCTCCCTGAAGACAGAAGGGGGACGGAGAAGGCGTTGTACGTGGCCACGCCAACCTATGCCTGGAAGTGGGCGCAAATACCTGGTTTACACAGGTATCTGCTCCTGCCTCCCCCCTGAAAGGTGCCAAATGTGACACGGGGGGGGGGGGGATTCCGAAAAGCCGAAGTTCCATTTTTGGGAGGAACTCCGCTGTGGTATTAATCCCCAAAACAAAAAGATAATATATTGCAGCTTACAAATTCTTAGATTCGGTGACTGCATTAGTTAAGTTTTTTTATTTATTTTTACCTGCTGATTTAGCCAGCAAGTCTGTTGTTTATGAGCTTCCTTAAACAGACCAGCAAAATTGGCAGCCAGAGGGTGGCGACAAACCAATTAACATTGATGGGGTGCTTAAAATGCTCAGCTTTTATTAATTTATGTAAAACATTTATCTCATAAAGCAAAAAAATAAATAAATGTTGCTATACAGTATATGCTTAAAAAGTGTTAGCTGGAGATCAGCTTTAATTTATTAAGCCAGCCATAGACGGTCCCTGCTGAACCGGCCAAGATTCGAACCATGTATGGGCAGACTGAATGTACCCAAGTTGATCAATTTATCAACTTGGGTACAACTAGCCTGTCAGATTTGACATGCATTTATTGCTAGTGGCTATAATAGCTGCTAGCAGTAATCAATCTGCCGATAGAATACAATGGCTCCACCGGAGGGATTCCCCCATAAACACTGTGGTTGCAGGAAAGAAAATCAGTCCATCAAGTCCATCTAAATCTGTTAGTAACTCTCTCCAGACTGACAATGTTACTGTCCGTGGCAGTGTCTCCCTTGTTACTCCATCCAGACTGGAGACACCTTAAGACAGGAAACGTGTTACTAACCAGGGGCCAGATTCACGTAGGAGGGCGTATCTTTGTGCGGGCGTAGCGTATCCTATTTAAGCTACGCCGCCGCAACTTAGACAGGCAAGTGCAGTATTCACAAAGCACTTGCTCTGGTACTGGTAGGGGGCGTGTTGTATGGAAATGAATCGGGACCCCACGTAAATGATGCACCTAACGAACGGCGCATGCTCAGTATCACGTCAAATTTTCTCCCTAACTTATGCCAGCTCAATGTTTAGTCGACGTGAACGTAACCTACGCCCATCCCCATTCATGGACGACTTACGCAAACAACGTAAAATACAACGCTGTTCCGACGTTTCCGACGTCCATACCTTAACATGACTTACCCCTGCTTTATGAGGGGTAAAGTTACGCCGGTCGTACGCCTTACGTAAACAGCATATTTTAATACGCCGGGCTCAAGTACGTTCGTGAATCGGCGTATCTAGCTCATTTGCATATTTGAAGCGGAAATATACGGAAGCGCCCCTAGCGGCCAGCGGAAATATGCACCCCAAGATACGACGGCGTAAGAGACTTACGTCAGTCGTATCTTGGCAACAGTGAGGCGTATCTGATTCTATGAATCAGACGCATAGATGCGACGCCTCACATTCAGACTTACGACGGCGTATCAGGAGATACGCCGTCGTAAGTCCTTTGTGAATCTGGGCCCTGATAACCAGTTAAAAATAACTGGGGAAAAAAAGCCTGAACTAATGCTACTTTACTGATGATGGTATCCATTAATGTCACAGCAAACACATGGGGCAACAACATGTAGCCACAAAACAATGGAGCAGATTGTCAAAGCCCTGTGAGCAGCTTATTTACAGGAAATGTTCATCCACAAATTCTACCAGGAAGGGTTATTACGCTGCTGATTATTTGGTAATGGCAACTTGAATGTATAAAGTGAAAGTGAATTCTGATCTCTGCATAAATGTAAAACATAAAGTGAATTCTGATCCTAGACTGCTCAACAACCTTTTAATACTGCCTTGCATTTGATGGATTTGCTTTAATTTGTATGACATTGATAAATTCTTTAACCCCATCAGAAATGGTAGCTATTTAGGGTAAACATAAGACTTTCTAGTTATTGTTGCTTGTGGTCTTGTTCAGTCTGCAGTAAAATGTTCTCCGTAGTGATTTGCTTTATTAAACGCTGTGGTCAGTAAAATCAGCAGTAAGGAAACAAATCAAAGGCTGCAACATCAATAAGGCTGATTAAGGCTACGTGCAATGAGTAGCAATGACCCCAAAGGTATCATGAAAATAAACTCATGAACAGGCCTTGGATATGAAACATATTCAAATCCTTCCTGTCAGGAAATGCATGCAGCCATTACCAGCACCTTCTATAAAAATAATGTTTGTTTTATGCTGAGGTTTTATTCACAGCAATTTACTAGATTAAACATTATTATTGCCCAATTATTTCCAGGCCACTTTTTATCTACCTCAGGAGGATATAATGTTAACCTGCATGTCAGGTGAACTTATGACCCACATTTTTCTAATATGTTGAATTGAATGTAAAATGCATTATATGTCTGGGGAATAAAAAACATCAAGCATACCAGTATCTGATGAACATAACTTACCTTGTATAGCTAACTATGCATTAAAGGAGATTTGACAACAACTGAGGATACTCTTTTGCACTATTTATTATAATACTTAAACAAATTGTTTAATCAGGACCTAACAAATACATTTGTGCCCACCTGTAGCCTTGGCTACATCTGGCTAATGTTATGGCGTTCCGTAACTCGTCCTACCAAGATGGGTGAGAGTTGTGCTGCCATGAAGCTTGTCAGGAAAGGCAAATTACAGTAAGTATCTGTCATTCAATTTTCCGTTTTCCCTGATGGCTCCATGTCAGCATAGCTGGGAATTAACTATCCACAAACTGGAGGGTAGTGCTTGCCCAATTTAACTTTAATTGGCAGCAGAAGCCAAAATGCCCCTGTGAAAAATCAATAGTAGTCAGAGCCTCAGGCTCTGCAGATTATTTCTGGAGAAAACCGCCCTGCTGCTGCCCAAAAGGTTGAGACACCTCTAGTGGAATGCACTGTGACCCCCTCAGACATAGGCAAACCTCGTTAAGCTAAGGAGATGATCTTCATCAGCCACAAGGTGACCCCTCTACTAGAAGCCCTCAGGTGTTTTCGTGATCCATTTGGAATGAAAGTTGATCTGATTTCCTGAGTTTGGCAGTATCCTCCAAATAGGCCTTCAATGTAAGCCCAACATTAAGCAGACTTTGCTTCCTGAGAATTTTCTGAGAGGGACATAGGTGGTGTAATCTCTTGTGTCATGTGTAATCTGGAAGCCACCTTGGGTACGAATCCAAGCATCGGTCTAAGCACCACTCATTCTAGAAAGGAAGAGAGGAAGGGTTGTTTAAATCCAGTTCTGATTTCCCATCTGGCTAATGTTATCGCCACCAGAAATGTTGACTTAAGAGAGAGATGCCACAGTGAGACCGGATGACTGAAGGTGTCTCACGAAAGGAAGTCCAATAACAGGGATTTTGGATATATTAGAGATCTGGACAGTTTTAAACAGATTGCTGCTTTGAAGAACTGAACCACCAGAGCATTCAAAGCCCATTGGACCTTCAACATACTCACACCAATGCCCATATACAGTCTAGCCTGAAAAAACTCCAGCACGTAGTACACTCTCTGAGAATCTGGTGAAAAATCGGGCCTGTCTGAAAACTTTGCAAACTTGTTCCAAATTCTGGCATAGGCACTGTCAGTGCTGTGCTTCCTTGCCTTCTTCAGGATATTAGTGACCCTGGTCGAGCATCCCAGATTGGTTAGCCTTTGCCTCTCAAGACCCAAGCCATCAGCCTGAGCCTCTCCAGTGCCAGATGATGGCTGGGTCCCTGCTGCAGAAGCTCCAGTGTTACTGGTAGAGGACGTGGTTTCCTGATGCTCAATGAAAGGAGCAGTGGATACCAGGGTCTGTTTATCTAATTCGGCACTATCGCTAGAATTGTCACCTTCTCCTAGCATACTCTTTGCAGAAAGTTGAAGATTGCTAACATCAGAGAAAAGGTGTATGCCATCCTGAAGTTCTATCTTGTTGAAAGCGCATCCACCCCCTTCACTTGTAGATGACTGGTCTTGGTGAAAAACCATGGCAGCTTGGTGTTTTTCAGGGAGGCAAACATGTCCACCTTGGGGAGAAAGACCCAATGCCACTATATCCCAAAAGACTTGTAGTAATAGTGCCCACTTGTTGTTGTCCAGGTTCATTCTGAACAAGTAGTCCATCTGGATATTTATCCAGCAGGGCATATACAATTCTGTTAGCAGTTGCAAGTTGCAAGCCCATTATATATTCAGTGAAACCTCACAAGATCGAGAAGCACTGCAGGTGTCACCTTGCTTGTGGATGTAGGCCACCACCATTGTATTGTCCAGTTTTATAAGCATGCCTGCATGACATGGTTATCCTCGGTTGTGACAGAAGCAGATAATCAAGTCGGGATTGGTCTCTCCTATGAAGCGAGTCCCTTAAGTATACACTTCCTCGACCTTGAAATCTTTGTTGAAAACCATCAACTTAAAACTAGAACATACTTCAAAAGCACGGACTGCAACGGGTTCATCCCACAGGATAGTTGCCACCACCCGTCCTGGCTAGGGTCGGTGCCCCGGAGCCAGATGCTTAGATTAAGACGGAACTGCTCTAACTTAAATGATTTCAAGGTCCAGGCACAAACTTTGAAAAAAGGTTTGTGAAAAAGGGATACTGCAATTTGGCCATAGAAGAAGAAATCAAGAAAATCTCTACAGTGGATAGGTCCACATTAACTGTGGAAAAGGTCAAAATAGCACAAGATAACAAATTTAAACACTCGTTCTTCACCACTTTCTCCACCCAACATAGACAAATTAAAAGTATCATCCAAAAACATTGGGCAGTTTTGAAAAATGATCCTTTGTTGGGACCTGTTCTTCCTGTACAAGCAGGTGTGATTTATAGAGGGGCTGTCCCTCTAAGAAATCAACTTGCACCAAATATACCAGACCCTCCAGCAAAAATTTCCTTTTTCCCTTTGTCTAAGGCCTTGTACTCACGACCGGATCTGTGCGCTGGAAACTGTCTGCCCGACAGTTTCCGGCGTACAAGGCTGATTTGTGTTTGGTTCCGCTGGCGTGTACACACCAGCGGACCAAATTCCCGTCGTACCGGAACGCGTGCACGTAAACTACGTACGACGTCACTATAAAGGGGAAGACCAAACTTAATGGCGCCGCCCTCTGTTCCTCTTTTGCTAGTTACGGGTTTGCTCGTGTTAGTGAAGGTTTGGTTAGAGCTGATTCGCGCTTCTCGGTCTCCAGGCTTTGACAGCGTGTATTCACGGGTTCAGTGCGTGTGCTTGCGGTAACATAGTTGTCATTCGGCTATAGGCTAGCAGGTTGTTTCTGCTTTAGCAGTTGCATCCTGTGCGCTCGTATCTGTTTGTCACGCGTTTGTCGCAGGTAGTGCTGGATTTGCGAGTGCTTTCTGTTTCAGTGTGTTCTTGACTGACCAGCCGGCCGGTTTGAAGCCATGATGGAGCAGCAGCGTCAATTTTCGCGAGTTGGTGCTGTTTATGGGATGGCTGCTGGATATGTTCATTTGTCCAGTACTTTGGCCAGAAACAGGGGGCGGAGGCGTTTCTGGACCAAGAATTGGTTGCGCCAGCGTGACCAGTTCTCACATATGCCTCTGCTTAGGGAACTCCAGGAGAATAATCCTAATGACTTTAGGAATTTTCTCCGCATGACGGACCCCGTATTCAACCGTCTGCTGGAACTTCTGTCCCCCTATATCACGAGGCAGGACACTGTGATGCGCCAAGCCATCACGGCCGAGCAGAGGCTTATTGCCACGTTGCGGTACCTGGCGACTGGGAGGAGCCTGCAGGACCTCAAGTTCTCAACAGGCATCTCTCCGCAGGCGCTTGGGGTCATCATACCGGACACGTGTGCTGCCATCATCAAAGTTATGCATGAGGAGTATATTAAGGTAAGTTTCCTGGCTGTAATAATGTGGCCAACTAACTTTATTTTTAATTTCCCAGATATGCTGTGTGTTTAACTAACGTTCCCTTTTCTCCCTATGCATGTTGATATAAGCTTTACATGTTTTATTCTTGACCTACCTGCATATTTGTCCCTTACCCAATATTAACCTGTCCAGCATGCTATCCTAGGGACAAACCCACCTTGCCATTTTTTAAAACAGGACTTTTTGGTTTTTGTGTCCCCCCCCCCCCTTCAAACTTTTATTGTCCCCATCAGAGGGCTGTGGAGTCTCTTAATGAAGTGGCCCTATATATTTCATTTCCCAAATTCTCCATGCACATTTTTCAAATGCATTTTTAATACTGTGAACTGTCACAAGGATGCTTGTAGGATGTTTTTGTTACAAAGTACTAAATCTCTTTTTTTGTTTGTCCCCACAGCTACCCTCCACACCACAGGAATGGCAGTCTGTGGCTTCCCAATTTGCCCAGCGGTGGGATTTTCCAAACTGCGGTGGAGCAATAGATGGGAAACACGTCCGCATTGTGCCCCCACCCCGCTCGGGGTCCTACTATTATAATTACAAGGGTTATCATAGTATTGTGTTGATGGCGGTGGTGTCGGCACAGTATGAGTTTCTATATGTGGACGTGGGGAAGAACGGCCGGATGTCTGATGGGGGAGTGTTCGCACGGACTGATTTCTATGATCGTCTCCAAGCTGGTGGTCTGGCATTGCCACCAGATGAAGATAATGTGGAAGGACTTCCGTTTGTGTTCCTAGCGGACGAGGCTTTCGGGCTTGGTCCTCACCTCATGCGGCCTTTTCCCCAGAGGACCCTCACCTCAGAGAGGAGTGTGTTTAATTTTCGGTTGGCCAGGGCTCGGAGGGTAGTCGAGAATGCCTTTGGGATACTCACCAACCGGTTCCGCCTGTTCAGGACATCGATACATCTGGCGGAATATAAATTGGACACCGTTGTATTTGCCTGCTGCATTTTGCACAACTTTTTACGCAGGCACTCCCAGACGTACCTACCCGACATCGGTTCTGAGGCAAGACTACCCTCAGATCCCCTTCCCGGGCTGGACACTGGTCGCGCTGGCTTGGCCCCCCAATCAGCTCGTGAGGTACGCGACAAATATGTTGAGTACTTCATGGGTCGGGGGGCCATTGCTATGCCAGATCATATTTCTTTCTAATTCGGCCCCCAAAGAAAGGAATATTCTCTCAAATAATAAATAATTAGACCATTGGACTTTATACAGTTGTTTGTCATTAATGCTTTTTCTCTTTTTATCTGTCTTCCTGGTTCTCTAACTAACTTCTTCAATTTTAATGCATAATTGATTTCTCCACTTTTAGTAACTAACCACATTTTGCACAGTATTCACTCATCTACAAACAGGGTATTGAGTCTAGAAATAAGAAGCAACTCCATTTGTAAATTTTGAGGTCAAGTATTTTAATTTTTGCTTGTTCATGACCCCAAAAATTATTTTATATTTTTTTCATTACTCCCTGCTTTTGTACTTAGGAGTCTACAAAAAATTTTTTTTTTTTTTTTTTCAGGTAATTCTACCAAAAATATTATGCAGATTATACATTTTTTAACAAGTTCACATTTTTGTTTATCAAATATAGTTAGATTTATTGTTTACATATATATATATATATATATATATATATATATATATATATATATATATAGACTATTTTTGGTGGGGTGTTTACCGCCTTTTTTTTTTTTTTTTTTCGGCATATTTTTTATGCACAAAAACCAATTTTTTTTAACCATTTTTTTTTTTTTGGTGTGTTTTTCAATAAGAAATTTTTTTTGGGAGATTTTGGAGTCAAATCTCGACTTCACTAAATTCAGTGATTAGAGAGATTTAGAATTCTATATATATATCTTTTTAATTTTTTGGCGTTGTTTATTCTTTATGGTCTAAACTTTATAGTATCCCAAAATGTTCAACATGGTCAAAAAGTAACAAAATCCAATTCAAAAAATATAAAAAATCACAACAGCAGTCAGTCATGGTGTGCTTTCACACTGGAACACGCCAACATTTGAAGATACACACATTCAGTGCAAACTCGCCAAATGTCATTGGTTCAACAGACAAATGGCCACATGTGCTATCTGACATCATGGGTGATCAATGTCTGTGTTCTGTGGGAGCAAACCCTTCCTCTCAACTACTTGAGGATGGAGGAGGGGGTTGGACCCACAAAGCACAGACACTAGATATTCTGTGATGGCAGATAGCACATGTTGGCACACTGTGTGTGTATCTTCAAATTTTGGCGTATTCATTATTAAAACAGTAAAAATGTTTGTGGGGGCGGGGGATGGGCGGGGGGTGTTTCAGTCTTTGACACGGCCCATCATGTCAATAATATTTTTAAAATTAGATTCGATGACCATCATTCTTTGCCGCATATTGTCCATTTCCGTGCAGCATTCCAAAAGGACATTTGTTAAATTCTCTTCCATGACAACCATCCTTTCACGCATATTGTGCATTTCAGTGCTGCACTCCATTACCTGCTGAATAATTATAGCAGCACTTGCACGTGAAAATATTGGCACACCATCCTCCTCCCCTAAAAAAAAAAATTAAATTTTAATTTACAACATTAGTTTTCGATGAGGCCTATCTACATATGTTTTTTTTAATCAAGCTAGGGTGACACTGACCTGATGGGCTTCTCCTTTCCACCTCTTCGACATCTTCTATCACTCCTCCTTCTTCCACCACCTCCCCATCATCTTCTATCACTCCTCCTTCTTCCACCACTTCCCCATCATCTTGGACTCCTCCTTCATCCATCAATCCACCTTCTTTCAATTCGCCAAATTGTTCTTCCGCCACTTGCCCTTCATCTGCTATAAATTCTAAGTCCAAAATTACTTCTTCCTCCTCTCTTCCTTCCTCCTTTCTTCCTTCCTCCTCTCCTTCCACATCCTCCTCTCCTTCCACATCCTCCTCTCCTTCCACATCCTCTTCTCCTTCCACATCCTCTTCTCCTTCCACATCCTCCTCCTCCTCCACATGTTGAGATGGCAGATTTTGGCCTTGTCTGGCCCTCTCTGCCTCCTCCAAATGCTGGTGACTTCTTTCCCCTGAAATAAACCAAAAAAAATGTACACTCATCAGCACACAGATATTGGAGAGCATAAATCGCACACATTGCTTAGAAGATGCTTTCATTTAGTTACTTTTATCTTTCACCAAACCTACATTTTGCAATTACTTCTATATGGCAAGCTCTGATCCTGCCCCTTTTTAGCAAAGTGACACACATGGATGTCCCCCCTAAACAGTATTTATGGGAGACCCTACCAAAACCCTTTTTTGGTTTGGGGAGACACAGGTGCTCTGCATTGCAGATGTGAAAACATCTGCTTTATTACCACTGTTTTTAGAATGAATCCTGTTTGCCTTTCCCATTCTCATAATTTTATTTTCTAGAACTAGCTTTTACACAATGTTTACAAACAAAGTTTTTGGCCAGTGAGCCATGTCCAGGTGTGTTGTTCCTGGAATAACCGAGCCTTTCTGAGAAACTATGTGATGTTACGTGGTTTAGTAAGAACACTATTTGTAAATATGTAGGTATTTATGTCATAAAAAATAAATGACAACATGTCTTTAAAATTACAAGCAGGCCAAGGAGGCAGATGGTGAAATATACATGGCAACACATTATTGCAGACAATCACCCATCCCCCCCCAACCCCAATATATATTTACTTACTTTTACGCAGAATTTTAAGTATTTTCTTCATCTGATGTGGCTCCCTCAATTTTAAGTCTGACCATCGTTTCCTCAGCTGTTCCTTGGACCTGGTGATCCCAAACATCCTCTGCATTCTCCTCGCCACCTTGTCCATAATATGTGCCTTTCGGCGGTTAGGGGTCTTGTATGGCCCTAATTCACCATCATAGTCCTTCTTTCGCATGATGTAAACTAACTCCACCATTTCCTGGAACCGCATATTAGTGGCTTTGTATCTTCTTGGCCTTGATCGGGACGTCCCTGCCTCTGTCCCTTCACTTGTGGCATGAGAGCATCGTGCCCGCTCGTGTGACATCGCCATCTTTCCTTTCCCACAGAGATTATGGGCGTGGAAAAGATGAATTCTTACGCCATGGGCGGAGAAGAGGGCGGCGTTTAATACATACGCGGAGTGTAGAGAATGCAAACAACGTGTTTACGTCGGTTACGCGGAGAATCTTCGAGCGCATCCAGAACATACACAGTTAACGCCATATTTCCTAAACTCATTGATTAGGGGCCTCGCAAAGGTGACGAGGGCGGGGTTTAATAAATACGCGGAGTGTTTAAAAGGTGCACGCCGTGATTACGCATCTTACGCGGTAATTAGGCGAGCGTGAGAAACGAGGAGCGAGAGACAGGAAGGTAAGGAAATTAAAAATGTGATCAGCAGAGGCCTTGAAAATGTAGACACATGGGATGGGGGTTTGGGCTGTTGGTTGCACCCTTTTTAAGCTATTCTGTCTATGGGGTACCACAATGTTATTTTGGTATCCAAATGCTTTTGGACACCTCACAAAATAGAGATGTGAACAATGCTGTACCTCATTGTCAAGTTTTTGAATGGTGTATTCAGATCAGGCAAAGTATTGTTCAAGTGTTGGTTGTACAGAGGTCATTAGGAAGTGTCTTTTATGTCATCCATTGTCAGGGGCATGAAATTTACACATGAAAGAGTGCCTAGATGAATGCTCTCATTTGTAATCATTGTTTATTTTTCTATATTAAAAATATTTACTGCAATGTTAACAATGGCTCTGCATCTAGCAAATCAATGTTTGGTACAAGCAATGCGGCCGAGCTGCCAATCATTGTTTAAACAAGAGAGACTGTGTTTGTAATTAGATATAGGTAATAAATTTGAAGACACATATTAGATCAAGGTCAACGCTGATCCTTTTGAATATTTTTTTTTCTGTGGTTTATGTTTTTGGAATCTAGACTCAAAAAGAAATATAATTTTTCAAACAATTCAATGGACCAACTACAAACCAAGGAAGCTATAGAGGCCTTACTCCAAAAATATCAGGAGACGCCCATCCTGTGGAATTCCAAACACGCATTATATTGCAATAAAGAGGTACGAGCGGCAGCACTAGAAGAGCTAGCAAACTATATGCAAACTTGGGTGCCAGGATGCACTGCCAACATGGTGAAGGATAAACTTGCCAACCTCAGAAGCACATACAGGAGAGCATATAAAGCCAATAAAAGCAAAAAATCGGGAGCAGCAGCAAGACAAGCAAAGGAACCCAAACTGTGGTATTATAAACAGATGGCTTTTTTGCGGGACGAAATGGAAGGCAGGAAAACGATGTCGAGTCTTTCTTCCAACCTTTCCTCCATGCTACCTTCCAGCGGACCTTCCCCAGATGACCACAGCCCTGCAGAGTCGGAGGAAGAGGGCCTGGCTGACAGAGATGCAGATCTGCCACCCTTCGATGAGGAGGTATAGTAGTTTCCGCTATATTTCTGGCGTAAATAATTCTTGGTGGATTAATGATTTGATATTGTAAAAAAAAAGCCAAGCTGGGAAAAAGCAAAAAAAAAGGTGTTCAGACAAATAGGTGTCAGAGATGACAACTGCAGGGGTCAGAAGTAGAGTGTATTCAAGTAATAATGAACAGAAAATACTAAACGAAAAACATGAAAATGAGTGTGGTTTTATTTAGCGAAATTGTAAAAAATGTCCTTTTTTTTCCACACAGGAAGAAGAGATCAGCCAGGAGGTGGCAGATCCTCAGGTGTCTGTCAGCCAGGAGGAGGCCGGGGTCAGTGGCAGCCAGGAGGAGGCCGGGGTCAGTGGCAGCCAGGAGGAGGCCGGGGTCAGTGGCAGCCAGGAGGAGGCTGGGCCCAGTGGCCTGCAGCAGGTCCCCCCGGCCAGGAGAACCACCACCAGCCAGTCTTCTCCCCCCCAGGTGAGGCCATCAGGCCGAAGGAGGCAGTTGAGGCCTGTGGAGGAGGCAAGCCTCCGCATGATACAGGAGGCAAGCGCCATCATGAGGGCCCCCCTCAACCCCACAGAGGCCTTCAGTGCCTCATTGGCCCACGATTTAAATGAAGGGGAGGAGGACCAGAGAAGACTGGCAAAGGCCCTGATGAACCAGGTCCTTTGGCGGATGCAGAGGGGCCTGCTGACCCCAGAGACTGGGCTATGTGACCCGGCCCGGCTTGCGGAACACCATCCTCCTGCTGCCACATCGACCCCACCTGCAAGACCCCGTGTTAGATCCGCTGGAAGGCTGCCTGGAGGGAAGGCTGGAAAGAGGAGGAAACGTTGATTTTCTGCCTTCCATTTCCTTCCACATAAAGGACATATTGTTTGTACTACCACAGTTTGGGTTCCTTTGTTTGTGTGCTGCTGCTTCATATTTTTGTGTTTGGCTCCTGAGGCTTGGAAGTTTATCCTTCACCATGTTGGAAATGCAAGTTTGCATATAGTTTGCTATCTATTCTAGTGCTGCCGTTCTGTTTATTTTTTGGGATGACATTTGCCTGAATAAAAGGCTTTTTGCTTTCATTTGAAAACATGTCTATTGTTTGTTATACTGTGGGGATTATTAGGCAGCAAACCTTTAATAAATATACAATGGGTAATTTACAAAGGACACACTCCTTGGGGGGGGGGGACATTTGGTGTGCCAACATGGTTTAATATTCTCTAATGAAACACAAAAAAAAAAAAAAAGAAAAAAACATGTAAAAAAAAAATTTTTTAAATGGTGACATAACTAGAAACAACAACAAAAAAAAAAAAATGCACATTCCTTTACAAAAATGACTACTATAAATTATGGAGGACCACCAACCAAAACACACGTCTGGCATAGAAAACATTATTAAAGGATTACATCACAAGCAAGAAATGTGACATTTCAGTATGGGACAACTCTATTGAAATTGCATCAGCAAGAGAACGGGGTTATTCTAGCAAGAGAAGAATTAATAAAACGAGGCAAGAAAATGTGGTTTAGTGCGCCTTTTTAAGACATTGTTCTCTTGCTAGAATAAAAGGTTTCTAATGACGAATGTGCCATATCCCAAACAAACGCGAGTTTTACCTGAACGAGCGCTCCCGTCTCCTCATTTGGACTGAGCATGCGCGGGGTTTTTGTACGCTGCTTTTGTGTACAGACGACCGAACATGTCTGACGGACACGATTCCAGCAGACTGTTTTAAAGCAAGACCAGGAAACAGTTGTTCGTTGGAAAACGGTCTGGCCGACGATTGTTTGCTGGAATCCTGTACGTTACTGCCTACACACGAACGAACATGTCCGCTGAAACTGGTCCGCGGACCAGTTTCAGCAGACATGTTTGGTCGTGAGTACGGGGCCTCAAGGCTATCACCCTTGTAGAAAATGTAAGGTATGCCTACATAATTCTAATAAGAGAAAAACAGTTAGCTTTACATCATCAGTAACTGGTCTTGTATTTCCCATGAAAATATTTTCCACGTGTGCCACTAAACACGTGGTTTATCTTATTACCTGCCATTGTGGGAAACAATATGTGGGCCGCACTATTAGAAGTTTTACCATAAGGGTAGGGGAACACATAGCCAAAATCAAGAAAGGGTGCACAAAACATACTGTACCTAGGCACTTTCTTGAACAACATAATAAAAGAATCGAGGGGACGACCTTTCAGGTTATTGATCACTTCGTTCCCCACTGGAGAGGTGAGCCCAGTGTTCGGGGTGTATCAAAGCTTGAAGTCTTCTGGATCTACCAATTGAAGAGTTACGTCCCCCATGGCCTCAATGTGGAGTGGGACGTCAACTCTTTCATTAATCAGTCCTGATTTATATGACTAGTAATATATTAGATATTTATCAGTCGTTATTTTTTCTGTTTTTTGAAGAATTCCTCCATTTCTACTTACTCCCAGGACACCATCTATAATCCATTAATTTTTATAGATTTTTAATAGTTTAATAATAAGGGACGAATTAGATGGTCATTTTTTTCCATTTTTGACCACTAGATGGTGCCTACATATGGGAGTTGTGTTAAGTAGCAGCCCATGATTATAGGTGGTATGGGGACTTCAAGTTGCCATTTTCCACCACCAGGAGGCCCTCCATACATGTCTCTATGTTTTAGCCATCCATCGTGTCCCCTTTTCCCCTGATATACTCCTATTGACCGCCCTGTGATCTATTATAGATCAATGAACCTCCTCGGCGCACTATTATGCAGATGCGGTTGTGTTTACACACGGGCGCAATGTCTGCATATCTCCTTGCTGTGGGGTCGCGTCACGAGGGGGCGGGGCTAGCGTCGGTCGATGACGCGCTCCGCCTCACTAGACCCACACATGCAGGGAGTGGTGCTGATTGGCTCATGCTCCTGGAGGGGAGGTGAGTTGAGGGGAGATCAGGCTGATGGGCGGATACATAGGAGTTGTCACTTCCGGGCGCCTAGAGCGCATGAGAAGTACACAGGGAACACAGGGTTTTTAACCATTGGACTTATCACATGTCATTTCCGGGCGCCTGGAGCGCACGCCAACCGGAAATGGCAGCAATTCAACAAACAATAGTCACTGCCCCTACCTATGAATGGTATAATAAGGAGCGCTGGAATGGGCGTATAAACATACAAAAACATAGAATATCCAGGCTCAAACTTACCGACCAATCAGCAACCAACCAAATTCCCCTGTCTAACTGGTGCGTTAAAAACAGAGGCTTAGTTGCACACATCTGCAAATGCATGTGTAAGCTGCAGGCCCCGTCAAGGCGCTCTGTGTAAACTGCAGTCCTAACTGCAACATTGCATTTTATGTCTCCTCAGTGGGAGCACATGACTGCTGATGGATAGATAAGGGGCAGGTGACTGGAGGAGCCCAGCCCTCAATAAAGGGGCAGGAACACACTGCACACTAAGCACATGGAAGCAAAGGTGCTAGTGCGTTGCCTGACCACAATGACAAAAATTCAACAAACAATAGTCACTGCCCCTACCTATGAATGGTATAATAAGGAGCGCTGGAATGGGCGTATAAACATACAAAAACATAGAATATCCAGGCTCAAACTTACCGACCAATCAGCAACCAACCAAATTCCCCTGTCTAACTGGTGCGTTAAAAACAGAGGCTTAGTTGCACACATCTGCAAATGCATGTGTAAGCTGCAGGCCCCGTCAAGGCGCTCTGTGTAAACTGCAGTCCTAACTGCAACATTGCATTTTATGTCTCCTCAGTGGGAGCACATGACTGCTGATGGATAGATAAGGGGCAGGTGACTGGAGGAGCCCAGCCCTCAATAAAGGGGCAGGAACACACTGCACACTAAGCACATGGAAGCAAAGGTGCTAGTGCGTTGCCTGACCACAATGACAAAAATTCAACAAACAATAGTCACTGCCCCTACCTATGAATGGTATAATAAGGAGCGCTGGAATGGGCGTATAAACATACAAAAACATAGAATATCCAGGCTCAAACTTACCGACCAATCAGCAACCAACCAAATTCCCCTGTCTAACTGGTGCGTTAAAAACAGAGGCTTAGTTGCACACATCTGCAAATGCATGTGTAAGCTGCAGGCCCCGTCAAGGCGCTCTGTGTAAACTGCAGTCCTAACTGCAACATTGCATTTTATGTCTCCTCAGTGGGAGCACATGACTGCTGATGGATAGATAAGGGGCAGGTGACTGGAGGAGCCCAGCCCTCAATAAAGGGGCAGGAACACACTGCACACTAAGCACATGGAAGCAAAGGTGCTAGTGCGTTGCCTGACCACAATGACAAAAATTCAACAAACAATAGTCACTGCCCCTACCTATGAATGGTATAATAAGGAGCGCTGGAATGGGCGTATAAACATACAAAAACATAGAATATCCAGGCTCAAACTTACCGACCAATCAGCAACCAACCAAATTCCCCTGTCTAACTGGTGCGTTAAAAACAGAGGCTTAGTTGCACACATCTGCAAATGCATGTGTAAGCTGCAGGCCCCGTCAAGGCGCTCTGTGTAAACTGCAGTCCTAACTGCAACATTGCATTTTATGTCTCCTCAGTGGGAGCACATGACTGCTGATGGATAGATAAGGGGCAGGTGACTGGAGGAGCCCAGCCCTCAATAAAGGGGCAGGAACACACTGCACACTAAGCACATGGAAGCAAAGGTGCTAGTGCGTTGCCTGACCACAATGACAAAAATTCAACAAACAATAGTCACTGCCCCTACCTATGAATGGTATAATAAGGAGCGCTGGAATGGGCGTATAAACATACAAAAACATAGAATATCCAGGCTCAAACTTACCGACCAATCAGCAACCAACCAAATTCCCCTGTCTAACTGGTGCGTTAAAAACAGAGGCTTAGTTGCACACATCTGCAAATGCATGTGTAAGCTGCAGGCCCCGTCAAGGCGCTCTGTGTAAACTGCAGTCCTAACTGCAACATTGCATTTTATGTCTCCTCAGTGGGAGCACATGACTGCTGATGGATAGATAAGGGGCAGGTGACTGGAGGAGCCCAGCCCTCAATAAAGGGGCAGGAACACACTGCACACTAAGCACATGGAAGCAAAGGTGCTAGTGCGTTGCCTGACCACAATGACAAAAATTCAACAAACAATAGTCACTGCCCCTACCTATGAATGGTATAATAAGGAGCGCTGGAATGGGCGTATAAACATACAAAAACATAGAATATCCAGGCTCAAACTTACCGACCAATCAGCAACCAACCAAATTCCCCTGTCTAACTGGTGCGTTAAAAACAGAGGCTTAGTTGCACACATCTGCAAATGCATGTGTAAGCTGCAGGCCCCGTCAAGGCGCTCTGTGTGCAACTAAGCCTCTGTTTTTAACGCACCAGTTAGACAGGGGAATTTGGTTGGTTGCTGATTGGTCGGTAAGTTTGAGCCTGGATATTCTATGTTTTTGTATGTTTATACGCCCATTCCAGCGCTCCTTATTATACCATTCATAGGTAGGGGCAGTGACTATTGTTTGTTGAATTTTTGTCATTGTGGTCAGGCAACGCACTAGCACCTTTGCTTCCATGTGCTTAGTGTGCAGTGTGTTCCTGCCCCTTTATTGAGGGCTGGGCTCCTCCAGTCACCTGCCCCTTATCTATCCATCAGCAGTCATGTGCTCCCACTGAGGAGACATAAAATGCAATGTTGCAGTTAGGACTGCAGTTTACACAGAGCGCCTTGACGGGGCCTGCAGCTTACACATGCATTTGCAGATGTGTGCAACTAAGCCTCTGTTTTTAACGCACCAGTTAGACAGGGGAATTTGGTTGGTTGCTGATTGGTCGGTAAGTTTGAGCCTGGATATTCTATGTTTTTGTATGTTTATACGCCCATTCCAGCGCTCCTTATTATACCATTCATAGGTAGGGGCAGTGACTATTGTTTGTTGAATTTTTGTCATTGTGGTCAGGCAACGCACTAGCACCTTTGCTTCCATGTGCTTAGTGTGCAGTGTGTTCCTGCCCCTTTATTGAGGGCTGGGCTCCTCCAGTCACCTGCCCCTTATCTATCCATCAGCAGTCATGTGCTCCCACTGAGGAGACATAAAATGCAATGTTGCAGTTAGGACTGCAGTTTACACAGAGCGCCTTGACGGGGCCTGCAGCTTACACATGCATTTGCAGATGTGTGCAACTAAGCCTCTGTTTTTAACGCACCAGTTAGACAGGGGAATTTGGTTGGTTGCTGATTGGTCGGTAAGTTTGAGCCTGGATATTCTATGTTTTTGTATGTTTATACGCCCATTCCAGCGCTCCTTATTATACCATTCATAGGTAGGGGCAGTGACTATTGTTTGTTGAATTTTTGTCATTGTGGTCAGGCAACGCACTAGCACCTTTGCTTCCATGTGCTTAGTGTGCAGTGTGTTCCTGCCCCTTTATTGAGGGCTGGGCTCCTCCAGTCACCTGCCCCTTATCTATCCATCAGCAGTCATGTGCTCCCACTGAGGAGACATAAAATGCAATGTTGCAGTTAGGACTGCAGTTTACACAGAGCGCCTTGACGGGGCCTGCAGCTTACACATGCATTTGCAGATGTGTGCAACTAAGCCTCTGTTTTTAACGCACCAGTTAGACAGGGGAATTTGGTTGGTTGCTGATTGGTCGGTAAGTTTGAGCCTGGATATTCTATGTTTTTGTATGTTTATACGCCCATTCCAGCGCTCCTTATTATACCATTCATAGGTAGGGGCAGTGACTATTGTTTGTTGAATTTTTGTCATTGTGGTCAGGCAACGCACTAGCACCTTTGCTTCCATGTGCTTAGTGTGCAGTGTGTTCCTGCCCCTTTATTGAGGGCTGGGCTCCTCCAGTCACCTGCCCCTTATCTATCCATCAGCAGTCATGTGCTCCCACTGAGGAGACATAAAATGCAATGTTGCAGTTAGGACTGCAGTTTACACAGAGCGCCTTGACGGGGCCTGCAGCTTACACATGCATTTGCAGATGTGTGCAACTAAGCCTCTGTTTTTAACGCACCAGTTAGACAGGGGAATTTGGTTGGTTGCTGATTGGTCGGTAAGTTTGAGCCTGGATATTCTATGTTTTTGTATGTTTATACGCCCATTCCAGCGCTCCTTATTATACCATTCATAGGTAGGGGCAGTGACTATTGTTTGTTGAATTTTTGTCATTGTGGTCAGGCAACGCACTAGCACCTTTGCTTCCATGTGCTTAGTGTGCAGTGTGTTCCTGCCCCTTTATTGAGGGCTGGGCTCCTCCAGTCACCTGCCCCTTATCTATCCATCAGCAGTCATGTGCTCCCACTGAGGAGACATAAAATGCAATGTTGCAGTTAGGACTGCAGTTTACACAGAGCGCCTTGACGGGGCCTGCAGCTTACACATGCATTTGCAGATGTGTGCAACTAAGCCTCTGTTTTTAACGCACCAGTTAGACAGGGGAATTTGGTTGGTTGCTGATTGGTCGGTAAGTTTGAGCCTGGATATTCTATGTTTTTGTATGTTTATACGCCCATTCCAGCGCTCCTTATTATACCATTCATAGGTAGGGGCAGTGACTATTGTTTGTTGAATTTTTGTCATTGTGGTCAGGCAACGCACTAGCACCTTTGCTTCCATGTGCTTAGTGTGCAGTGTGTTCCTGCCCCTTTATTGAGGGCTGGGCTCCTCCAGTCACCTGCCCCTTATCTATCCATCAGCAGTCATGTGCTCCCACTGAGGAGACATAAAATGCAATGTTGCAGTTAGGACTGCAGTTTACACAGAGCGCCTTGACGGGGCCTGCAGCTTACACATGCATTTGCAGATGTGTGCAACTAAGCCTCTGTTTTTAACGCACCAGTTAGACAGGGGAATTTGGTTGGTTGCTGATTGGTCGGTAAGTTTGAGCCTGGATATTCTATGTTTTCGGAAATGGCAGCAATTGGAACGCACGCCATTAACGGTGAGTGCTGGTCCTATGGGGGTAAGTAGAGATAGTATTTAAAGCGCAGGAGGGAGAGATGATTCAGATATGCACCCCAGTAGAAGTATTTTGATACGAAACCGGTCGGGCATCTGATCATATCCATCCCAAACTGCGCACAGTTACTTTATCCTTCTCTGAAGTGTGTGTGCCTTGATGCTGAGATTGCTTTTGCAGTGCTGTTTTTTTGGTGTGTTATGGGCTTATTAAGATTCCCTTTTTTGAGACTTTTGGGAGCTTGTCCTCATTTTTGAAATTTTTAATACATTTTTTATGCGATGAGGAGGTGTTTTCTCTTTTCTTTTTAATTTTATACTGGTACACTGGATCCCCTGAGAACTCCAACTACCTCCAGGAACATCATCATCACTGTCACCAGTTCCAGATTCCTGGTCCAATCAGAGTGGAAAGGTCCTACCGGAAAATCGCTTTAGGAGTGTCTGGAGAGTTACCCCTGTAAGGCAATCGGCCTACGCAAGCCTTGAAGACCCCCCACCGTATGGTGAGATGTGGGTCTACTCCATCCGGTAAGGGCACAACTTATTTATTTCTACTGCTGATTCTTTCTGGAAATAAGACACTGCTTACCATAAAGATTGATGTTCCTTTGGACTGTATAAACTTCATGCATACAAGCCATTTATATGCAGTAAATGGGACTTCATGGTTCAGGACAACCATTGTTTGTTTCATATATTATCGACACTTTATGAATATCACAGTCATTTGTTTTTATTCATGTGCACAGGTTTTTTACTGTGGATTTCACTTTTCCTGCTGATCGGGAATGCTGTTTGAGTTGATACACTCATTATTCATGGTTTAGTGATCTAGGGATTCACCTCATTATAGTGGAGTCCCTTTTGATCGCTTCTTATGTACTCACTGTTCAAATCACATTGATTTTGTTGAGTCTACAATTATTACTGCCTCACAGGGCATTTGTGTTTTTATTGGCGCCACATCTTTTTCTTTATATTTTGTGACAGAAGCACCTCCCTGTCCTGACTCCAAGTAGGTGGGGAATTTGAATGTCTTACAACCTCAGATGGGCCATCAGGGCCAAAAGAATATTTGTGAACACTCTGAGTGATGTATTAAGCCAAAGTCCAGACACACAAACTGGTAATGGAGCTGCCCCCCGGGAACCACAGGAATTTCTGACAGACAGCTGGGGCCACCTGCATGTGGAAATATGCATCCTTGAGATCCACTGACAGAAGACAGTCTCCGACTGTATGACCTTCAAGATTGTCTGAAGTGATTCCATCTTGAATATATATTTCTTGATGTACTTGTTGGGACAATTGAGGTCTACCACTGGTCCCCATGCCCCCGACTTTTTCTGCACTAAAAACAGAGGTGCATAGATCCCAGAAAACATTCCTGCTTGTGTACTGAGCTTATCACCCTCTGGTTCACAAGGGTTTCGATGTATTCCCACAGTGCATCCTGTTTTTCTTTTGACCAATACATTTTTGTTGAAACTTGTGAGGTGCTTGAGGAATCTCCAGGTATGACCGTATCGAATGGTGGATATTTCCCATGGATCTTTTATACCTTTAGCCCACATCTGCGAGAATTTGAAATATCTGGCTCCTACATGACAAGTGTGAGCTGGTGGATAGTCAAAAAGACTTCTTGGACTCCTGTTCCAGAGAAGAAGTAGCTCTGTTCAACTTGCAGCCTGTAGCAGGGTTTGGCCCCTGTTGGTAAACAAATT
This sequence comes from Rana temporaria, assembly GCF_905171775.1. Taxonomy (NCBI): domain Eukaryota; kingdom Metazoa; phylum Chordata; class Amphibia; order Anura; family Ranidae; genus Rana; species Rana temporaria. The sequence continues at coordinate 319,941,281 of NC_053490.1, read as the reverse complement.
CTTCCCAGCCTGTAAGACTTAGCCTCTCACCCTCTGGCCTTCTGTGAGTTTGCAATTGCTGACCTCTCCTAAAAGTATTAGTTCTATGGCTTTAGTATTGAGTCGATTTTTTTCTGGCAACGGGACAGGAAGTGTGTAGACCTTTTTTAGATCCACACCCACTCTCCTATTCAGTACGTCCCTAAAGGTTACTGCATCATTCAGCAGAAGAGTTACGTGCCTTGCGAGGTGTATGAGTGCCACGCCCACCACCAGAGTCTCCTCAAAATTCTTAACCTTCTCACACTTAAGGGATACAGCATTGCAAACCAAGTTCTGAAAGCAATTCTTTTATACGCCTGCTTCCATTCATCACTAATGATTTCTTGAATTTCATCCATGAAGGGAACTCACACCTTCTCATCTCATGTTTACAAAATACAGTATCTCAAAAAAGTGAGTACACCCCTCACATTTTTGTAAATATTTTATTATACTATTTCATGTGACAACACTGAAGAAATTACACTTTGCTACAATGTAACGTGGTGAGTTGTCGTCTTAAAATTACTCAACACACAGCCATTAATGTCTAAACCACTGGCAACAAAAGTGAGTACACCACTAAGTAAAAATATGTCTAAATTGGGCCCAAATTGGGTGTCAATATTTTGTGTGGCAACCATTATTTCCCAGCATTGCCTTAACCCTCTTAACTGCCCCACAGATGCTCAATAGGGTTTAGGTCTGGAGACATGCTTGGCCAGTCCATCACCTTTACCCTCAGCTTCTTTATCAAGGCAGTGGTCTTCTTGGAGGTGTGTTTGGGGTCATTATTATGTTTGAATACTGCCCTGTGGCCCAGTGTCCTAAGGGAGGGGATCATACTCTGCTTCAGTATATCACAGTACATGTTGGCATTCATGGTTCCCTCAATAAACTGTAGCTCCCCAGTGCCAGCAGCACTCATGCAGCCCCAGACCATGACACCCCCACCACCATACTTGACTGTAGGCAAGACACACTTGTCTTTGTACTCCTCACCTGGTTACCGCCACACATGCTTGACACTGTCTGAACCAAATATGTTTATCTTGGTCTCATCAGACCACAGGACATGTTCCAGTAATCCATGTCTTTAGTCTTCTTGTCTTCAGCAAACTGTTTGCGGGCTTTCTTTTGCATCATCTTTAGAAGAGGCTTCCTTCTAGGATGACAGTCATGCAGACCAATTTGATGCAGTGTACGGCGTATGGTCTGAGCACTGACATGTTGACACCCACTCCTACAACCTCTGCAGTAATGCTGGCAGCACTCATATATCTATTTCCCAAAGACAACCTCTGGATATGATGCTGAGCATGTGCACTCAACTTCTTTGGTCGACCATGGCAAGGCCTGTTCTGAGTGGAACCTGTCCTGTTAAATCGCTGTATGGCAAGAGGCCACCGTGCTGCAGCTCAGTTTCAGGGTCTTGGCAATCTTCTTATAGCATAGGCCATCTTTATGTAGAGCAACAATTCTTTTTTTTCAGCTCCTCAGAGAGTTCTTTGCCATTAGGTGCCATGTTGAACTTCCAGTGACCAGTATAAAAGAGTGAGAGCAATAACACCAAATTTAACACATCTGCTCCCCATTCACACCTGAGACCTTGTAACACTAATGAGTCACATGAAATTGAGGGGGAAAATTGGCTAATTGGGCCCAATTTGGACTTTTTTACTTACGGGTGTACTCACTTTTGTTGCCAGTGGTTTAGACATTAATGGCTGTGTGTTGAGTTATTTTGAGGGGACAGCAAATTTGCACATTACAAGCTGTACACTCACTATTTTACATTGTAGAAAATAGTAATTTCTTCAGTGTTGTCACATGAAAAGATATAATAAAATATTTACAATAATGTGAGGGGTGTAATCACGTTTGTGAGATACTGTACTTCCTCTGCTTTTTCTGTGGATCTTCTGCAGCATCCTCCCAAAGGATAGCCTGCCTATTCTCTTTAATGAAGGATTGGACTAAGGCAAAGTCAAAACCGTCAGTATTGGCTCTTCTCCGAAGAAGCTGCATCGGATGACAAAGGCTTGCTGACTTCCAGATTCACCTGTGTTGCCAGTGGCAACTGAGGTAATAGGGATTGTGGGGTGGACAGGACAGGTGAAGTGAAGTCATATGCAAATCCCATTGTTGACTCATTCATTTACAAAGCTTACATTGCTTCATTCAAATTCATGATTTAAATATGAATGAGGTGCCGGTACAAGGGCAGAGCCTTTGCAGCACACAACCGCTGTACACAGGACAGTGAGAGTAGGCTGAAAATGCAGGAAATGACTTTTGAAATTACAACATGTTAACACTAATATTCACTTTAGTGATAGTGTTCACAAATACATTAAGTATTTTCTATAAACATCAACAACATTTATTAGAAAACAGATATTTTAAACAGTAGAGAAAATAAATTTGGCTTAATTTACAAACTTTAACACAAAAAATAAGTATCATTATTATAGCTATGTGTTATGCCTAGGTCTAGCCAAATTATCAAACAGCCATTGGCTCCCTCTGCTGTCAAAGTCAGTCAGCCAATGAGGAGACAAAGGGGCGGCGCAAGGCCATGCCACGGCTCCATGTCTGAATGGACACAGAGCTGCGGCTTGGCTCAGGTGCCCCCATAGCAAGCTGCTTGCTGTGCGGGCACCTAACAGGAGGGAGGGGCCAGGAGTACCGAAGAGGGACACAAGAAGAGGAGAATCTGTGCTGCTCTGTGCAAAACCACTTTACAGACCAGGTACGTATAACATGTTTGTTATATTTATAGAAAAAAAACAAGACTTTACAATCACTTTAAGCTCCTTTTCTCTTAGCATGCCTATTTTTTTATCCCATCAGTTGTGGTTTCCCAGAGCATCAAAGAGTGGAAAAAAGTGGAATTTATATCACCCGGGCATGTACAGGGGTCCTGGAGATTGTTGAAAACCTACTGTAGTGTGAGAAAAGGAATAAAGGGGCCTACACACCAAGCTGAACAAGGTGGATAAAGATGGATTCCAATACAAGTTACATTTAAGTACATTGGCTTAGTGGTTAGCACTTCTGAGTTCCTTGTTTGAATCTTTGCTAGAACATTGTCTACATGGAGTTTGCATGCTCTTTCTTTTAGGTACTTTGGTTTTCTCTTTTGCTCCAAAGGCATGATGGTATGGTCAATTGGCTCCTGCCCTATTGGCCCTAGTATGTGAGAGTATGCATGTGAAATAGGGACCTCAGATTGTAAGCGCTTTGAGGGCACTGATATGACTAGTAAAATATTTAAAGAAAGTTATCAGTGATATACAAACTCCTGCAATTATTAAATAAATCTGATTGGGCGTATCTTAAAATAACAGTACATTTTTGAAAATCCTGGTTTTCCAGTTTAGTAAATTGTGCCTATAGTTCCAGATCGAGACCACAACCCTTGTGCCTGCTTTCAGCACTGCATAAGCTGTATACAGCACTGTTTTCCCAGAGCCAATGGGTACTTTCTGAACCATCCCTGGAACAAAATACAGCCAGGCTGAGTGCTGCTCAGTCATTCACAGGAAGTCTTGTACTTTTAGGAATAAATACAGGGCTTCCCCTGATTGGCTGAGGTGGAGATCACAATGTCATCCATTCTCCTCAGCAAATCAGAGCAAGATTTATATTCATAATGCAAAGCTTCCTATAAAAGACTGAGCAGCGCTCAGCCTGAGTCGATTTTCTGGGAACGGGATTGGAAGTCCCTGTATCACTGTTGGAACACAGCACTGCATACTGTATGTAATTGATGCAGTTGATACATCTCTTAGTAATGGAAATAGTTTGGTCCAACTTGACCCAAACAAAATATTTAAAATTAAATGAAACCTGTAGTTAGAATTAAATACTTCTGCATTAGTAAGCTCTGTACTGAAGCTCAGCCCCTGCTCTGCAAAAGATTATAGCAACAGATTTTACTGCTTTTTCTATAAGCTAAAGCGTTTGTGTTTACACTATGTAAAAAAAAATATGCACAAGGTTATTAAAGAAAATCTTTTTCACACATATCATTCCTCTTCCTATAGTAATGCTGGCATATCCTAGTCCATGTTCACTTGCATTGACTTGCATGCCCCTGTAGACGTCCTATTGGATCGAAACGCATCGGGCCATGCATTTTACTCCCCATATTGCTTTTAATACTTATGAATTGTGATCACCTTTTTTTTATATTTTATTATGTATATTGTTTTTTTTTTCCATTAAAACCTCTTTATGACCTACACCATTGCAGCCCCCATTTTTTTTCTTCTCTTTACATGAATTTGTAGAAGATAAGGTTTTTTTGAGCCTTCTCCAGTTGGTTTCCAGCACCCATGCCAGGGTTCTCCCTTACCTGAACCAGATCATGTTTGGATGCTTGGAGGATCTTTTATGATTGCCATACCCAAGGTTTACTAGCATCTTCAGTATTGTAGTAGTTGGTGGCCGATGAACATCTGGTCTTCCTGCCCTTTCCTGGGTTGACGACATCTGACTACCTAGGAGATAGACTCCATTTCCTTCTGGACTTCCGGTGACATCTCTGTGGGACATTCCAAGCTCGATCGATCCACTGTCGTACGATATTTGGGTCCAACAGTTGCGGTAAGCGCATATATATTCCACCTCATATTTGAAGATTTCTGTTGGGAAGTTCCTCCCCATCTCATGACATCTTCATCGTTTTATTGTTTATGGACACTACATTACATTGTTTTTTTATATTGTTCACTTTATTGATTTTAATTTCACATTTTGTTGTGGTGCAATTTTTGCCATTACATCCTTTGTGTCACAATATATGGTCACACCCCATTAGGTGTATACAGCCATTGCTTTTTGGCTCACACATAGCGCTACATTACCATCCACATTTGTCTGAGTTTTGTCACATTCCTGTGTAGCTGCTTCACTCCCGTTCAGGGTTCATTCTTTGTTACACTTATTTTTGTTTTTGGGTAGCACACATATTTTTTCCCTTTACACTTGCATTGACTGCCCAGACCCGGCCTATATTTAGCACCTTTCTATGTAATGGAAGATTTAAGCCTGACACACACACACGTCAGATGTCTTTCCAATCCAAGTGCCTGCATCAACCTGGTTAAGTTGTCTTTGAATCTTCTCAATTGTATCCCCTGTTTCAGTCCCACTTACCTCCCTCTTCCAGATGGGAATTTAACCACTTCAGCCCTGGAAGATTTAACTGCTTAATGACCAAGCCATTTTTTGTGATACGGCACTGCGTCATTTTAATTGACAATTGAGCGGTCGTGCAACGTTGTACCAAAACAAAATTACCGTCCTTTTTCCCCCACAAATAGAGCTTTCTTTTGGTGGTTTTTATTCATCTCTGCGGTTTTAATTTTTTACGCTATAAACAAAACAAGATTTTGAAAAAAAACACAATGGGGGTTATTTACTAAAGGCAAATCCACTTTGCACTACAAGTGCAAAGTGCACTTGAAATTGCACTGAAAGTGTATTCGGAAGTGCAGCTGCTGTAAATCTGAGGGGTAGATCTGAAATGAGGGGAAGCTCTGCTGATTTTATCATCCAATCATGTGCAAGCAAAAATGCTGTTTTTTTTTTCCTTGCATGTCCCCCTCAGTTCCACAGCGACTGCACTTCCAAGTGCACTTTGCACTTGTAGGGCTAGATTCAGAGAGGAGATACGCCGGCGTATCTCCAGATACGCCGTCGTATCTCCGAGTCCGGCTGGTCGTATCTATGCGCCTGATTCATAGAATCAGTTACGCATAGATTTCCCTAAGATACGACCGGCGTAAGTGTTTTACACCGTCGTATCTTAGGCTGCATATTTACGCTGGCCGCTAGGTGGCGCTTCCGTATAGTTAAGCAAGGAATATGCAAATGAGCTAGATACGCAGATACAGAAACGTACGTCCGGCCGGCGCATTTTTTTACGTAGTTTACGTTAGGCTTTTTTCGGCGTATAGTTACCCCTGCTATATGAGGCGTATCCTATGTTAAGTATGGCCGTCGTTCCCGCGTCGAGTTTTGAAAATTTTACATGGTTTGCGTAAGTCGTTCGCGAATAGGGATGTACGTCATTTACGTTCACGTCGAAAGCAATGCCGTTTTGCGGCGGATTTTCGAGCACGCGCACTGGGATATTTTCACGAATGGCACATGCGCCGTTCGTAAAAAATGTCGAATACACGGGGTCACAGTTAATATACATAAAACACGCCCACATCATTCACATTTGAATTAAACGGGCTTACGCCGACACAGATACGTTACGCCGCAGTAACTAAGGACACAAGTTCTTGCTGAATACAGAACTTGCGCCCTAAATTACGGCGGCGTAACGTATCTGAGATACGTTACGCCGGGCATGAAGATAGACAAGTCTATCTGAATCTAGCCCGTAGTTTGCACTTGTAGTGCAAAGTGGAGTTGCCTTTAGTAAATAACCCCCAATATTCTGTACTTTTTGCTATAATAAATATCCCCAATTTTTAAAAAAAAAGCTATTTTTTTCCTCAGTTTGTATTCTGCTACATATTTTTGGTAATAAAAATCACAATAAGCGTATATTGATTGGTTTGTGCAAAAGTTATAGCTTCTACAAAATAGGGGAAAGATTTATGGCATTTTTATTATTATTATTATTATTTGTTTTACTAGTAATGGCGGTGATTAGCGATTTTTATCGGGACTGCAACATTATGGCGGACACTTTTGGCACATTTTTGGGACCATTGGTATTTATACAACGATCAGTGCTATAAAAATGCACTGAATGCTGTGTAAATGTCACTGGCAGGGTAGGAGTTAACAGTAGGGGGCAATCAAGGGGTTATTTGTGTGTCCCAGGGAATGATTCTAACTGTGGGGGGATGGGACTGCCTGAGTGAGGAGAGTGATTGTGGTTCATACTTAGTATGAACAACAGATCGCTCCCCTCATCCCTGACAGCATGGAGATCTGTCTGTTTACATTTACAGATCTCCGTTCTGTCTCTGTGTGGAGCGATCGCGGGTGCCCCGGCGGTCATTTCGATAATCAGGCACAAGCACCAGCTCCGGGTGCCGGTAACGTAGTTCCACCCAGGGGAGCCAACCTGCCGCAGTACAACTGTGGCGGCTGGTCAGGAAGGGGTTAACAAACACGTTTTTGTCTATTCTCAGCTGAATCTGTAGCTTCATTTTGCCTTTCTGTTTCTGCTACACATACTTTGTTCTCATAACTCCTAGCTGTTAACCACACATGGACTTGGTCTGCACTTTTTTCTTTTTTGCCTCTGCTCCAGTGTTCCCTCATTTAAGCTGCAGCTTACTCACATATTGGTTCCATACAGTTATGAATAGAACCCACTTTGCAAGAATATCACATTGTTTATGGATCGTTTGAATTGTTTTTTGTACTTCTCATTTGCAGTGCATTGGTGTTTTTATTATTACTACTAATATTATTTATTTATTTTTGTTGTATTGTTGCTTTAACAAGAACGCGGACACATTCAGTTTCTCTTCTTTTCTTTTGTTTTTGTTTTAGTGTTGCCCTGAAGCCCTAAGGCCCCTTTCACACCTGCGGACCGTATGTCCGCTTTTTCCTTGTCAATGTATCTTTATTGAACAGTATTAAAGACAAGTGTACATTTGGGAACAGTAATAATAAAATTAAATGGTATTGAACAGAAAGTATTTCCGTATCTAGCCTGTGTACAAATAATAACGTAAGTAAATTCGATAGAGGTGACCCTATAATTAGCCTTTCCCTCCACTTATAGCATAAGAATTAAACAAAATGATAATCAGGAGCATAGAGGTGTTAAACCTGTCTATACTAAAAACTAATAACAGTCCAGGAATTGTGGCTAAGTGCTACTGGCCCTAGGATCTATAGCATACTTTGCTTCTTCTAAGGCTTCCTGAGTAGCGCGTGACTACAAATTTACTAAGTTACTTCATGACTATCCTTATACATCTAATTAGTATGGTAAAGATGGGTGCTTAAGGAAAAAAAAGAAAGAAAATCGGTCTTGGGTGAGTAGAAGAAGATGTGAGGGAAATGGAAAAAGGAAGTAAAAAGGAAGAGAAAAAAAAAAAAAAAAGGGGGGGGGGGTAGGAGGGAGGGAAAGAGGGGTCTGCGGGGTCAGAACAGGAGTCTACCAACCTTGTGCATATCAATGAGCCGGACACCAACTAGATGACTGGGCTACCATGGCTTGAGTACTTCTCCATTAAATGTGTTTTGTGTTACATAATCCAGCCAGGGCTTCCATACGCTTTCAAATCTGGTGATTGTGTCAGCTTCAATAGCAGACATCTTGGCATATACCATAGCAACGTTCATTCTGTTAATAACTTCATTCAATATGTCCGCTTTTTCATCCATCTGTTTGCGGATGAAAAACGGACATACATTGGTCCCTATGAGATCGCGGATGTCAGCGGATGAACATCCGCTGACACCCGATCTCGCTCGCCTCCGCAATGATCCGATTCTGCAGACGGAAGAAAACCCTATTTTTCCTTCTGTCTGCGGATCAGATCGGATGAATAGGGACAGACGGTCTGTGTTCATCCAATCCCCCCATAGGGGTGAGCGGAGAAAACCACCCTGTCATCCGCAGGCTCAGCGGGGATCAACGGAGCAATCCTCGCTAAGCAAACAGAGGTTTACGGAGCGGATCATTACTGATCGGCCCCATGTGAAAGGGGCCCAATTAGAACATGTTTTCTTTCTCCTTGGTTTTTATACTTTTTAGTTGAGCAATGTACTGTATGTCCTTTTGACTCTGATGATCATGCATTAAAGGGGTTGTAAAGTTTCGTGTTTTTTCACCTTAATGCATCCTATGCATTAAGGTGAAAAAACACCTTGCAGTGCACGGCCCCCCAGCCCCCCCCCCCCGTTTTACTTACCTGAGCTCCAAATTTCCGTGGGAGCGTCCTTACCGTCCTTCTCTCCACTGAGTCCCGGCTTTAATTGGATAGATTGATAGCAGCGCAGCCATTGGCTCGTGCTGCTGTCAATCAAATCTATTGATGCAAGCACTGGGGGCGGAACCGAGTCATACACTTGGGTGTCTATGAACGCTGAGTGTGTAATTCAGGAGCGCATCCGCAAGGTAACCCCCTTGGGAGAGAGATTCCCAGAGGGGGGTATCTAATGTGGGGAGGAGCCGCGAGAGCCGCAGTGGGACCCCAGAACAGGAGGATTGAGGCCACTTTGTGCAAAACGAACTGCACAGTGGAGGTAAGTATGACATGTTTGTTATTTAAAAAATTAATAAAACACAAACCTTAATTTTCCCTTTAAAGTGGTGGTTCACCTGAATTTTTTTTTAAAAGCCATCAGCTACAAATACAGCAGCTGCTGACTTTTAAAAAATGGACACTTACCTGTCCAGGTCGCCCGCGACATCGGCAGTTGAAGTCAAGCGGTTTTGGCTTCCCCCGCCGCCGTCCTCGGTGAGGGAATCGGGAAGTGAAGCTCTGCGGCTTCACTGCCCGGTTCCCTACTGCGCATGCGCGAGTCGCGCTGCGCCGTTCGCACTGGTCCCCGTTGTGTTCTGGGAGCCGAGTGTTTCACAGAACACAACGGGGGGGGGGGGGGGACGCGGAGGGGCCGGACTCCCGTGGGAGTCTATACCAGGAAGTGGTGCAAATACCTGTTTTATAAAGGTATCTGCACCCCCTCCCCCCTGAAAGGTGTAAAATGTGACACCGGTGGGGGGGAGGGTTCCGAAAAGCTTGTACTTTTATACTTTTATATATTTATTGCTTTTACCACATTTATGGATTCTTTGTATTTTCTCTATTGTCTAGCTTTTAGCCCTGGTGAAGGGGGAGTGCTGAGCCCCTGAAACGTGTTAGCTGTTACGAAATAAAAATATTTAAAAAAAATCTGTATAAGGGGGTGTGGCGCTCCCATCCTTTTAAAACTTCAACATACTACTCTGGGGGTTCAGCAAGACCCCACAGTTGCTGGTGAGCAGCCTGTCGGACCACAAACCACCAATCGCATTAAAACACATCCGCATAAGGTTCAGCGCTCCTACATCACAAAGATTAAAGGAATCCTGTACTGAGGTGATATGGAAGCTGCAATTGCTCACCTCTTCTAAAAGTACTAGTTCTTTGGCTTTAGTATTGATCCACTGGCTTTAATACTTTCTAAGTTACTGACCTGAAACATGTATTCTTTTGACTTTCCTGATTGGTATGCTTGTTCTGTGTCAGTGGCAGTAACATCCAGACTCTGAAAGTTCTGCTATAATATCACAGTGTATGGTTTGTTTTAACATGTTGGTTTGCATTGACTATTCAATGCTTAGCAAGCTGCCCACATATTATTTAATTCTTAATTATGTTTAGATAAAATGTTGACACATGTTTTTCTTAGTGCAGCTTATCACTGCAGAAAGCAATAAAGCAGCGTTTTTATTTTTTTTATTTTTTATTTTTAACAGGCACGGCACAGCACGCGTTGAACATAATGATTGCAGGATTTTAGGTGTATGATTTGCTAGATATGTGAAGGGACCAATACCGTAGCTATTTATCCCTGTTTTTGCTCATTTCTTTTAATAAATCAGGTCAATTAGCTAAAAAATTGAAAGTAATTTCTCAGAGAATTATGATCTATTTTTTTTTTTTTTTTTGCAGAATTCTGAGATACAATTCTGACATTTCAGCTCATAACCATCAGAGCTTTTTTTTCTTCACCTTGCCCCAAGACTCCAAACTTCCAAAATATGAAAAAAAAGTAATTTTAAAATGTTACTTTTTCCTATTTCACTGCCTTAACCCCCTCTATGTGCAACTGATGTTTGCAGAGTTTGCCCATGAAATAACACCAATAACATTTAACTACGGGCTCAAGACCATTTTCATCAATTGAGCTGCTGAGCTGTATACAATTTGATATGACATGCAACTAAATGATAAGGTGAGGGGTGGGGCTACTGTTATTACAAACGTTTGGTAAAATATACAATATAAAGGGTTTCGGATGGAAAGCACAAAAAATTATCTATTTCTCATTAGTCATGAAAGCACAAAGGGCACCACTGGCTAAAGTAGCTTACTAAGCTTCATGATCACGCTCTGATCTTGACAGTGTATACATAAAAATCACTCAGTTGTGAGAATGCATAATATAATGCTACATTTACAGAGTAACAACAGTACCTTCTTGGCAGAATAATAATAACTACATCCTTGTTAAGTTTTACTAATAAGGATCTGGTATGGATTTTGATGGGGATGCCAATGCCGTTTTTTTTTTCTTTTTGACATAGGGTCCCCCCCCCAAAATCCATACCAAACTCAAAGGGCCTGGTTTTGATCGGGGGGGGGGGGGAGAGACCCTGCACCGTTTTTCTTTTCTTTTTATGCGTTAGGTGTGAGGTTTCATTCATACCAGAAGCAAAGGAATTGTTTTGATTCATCAAAGGACAAGTCGCAATCATCTCAAGGTCGGATCCCGTTCAATGAAATCGCCTGAAAGTCGGACATGATGTCACATGGAAAAGTCAGATCGGAAGTCACACGATTTCCATGTTGGATCAGTGTGAACACAGCCTTACCCATGAGTGATTAATTTGCTAGAGATGGCATGCCCACTGATTCTTTCTAAATCTGTGTTGTTTTGGTCTGCTTGTTGCATTGGTGCCCACTGACTAGTGATGGACGGAGGTCTGTCCTAATATCCATACCAGACATTTAGGGTCTGGTATTCTGGTATGAAATTGGGTGTGGAGGGGTGGACAATTTGTACTAATAAATACAGATGTTTATCATTACAGACAACCAGAGGTAATAGAATTTTTTTTACAAAATTGATTTATTAAAAGAAGTCCATACTGAGAAAAAGCGGACGCTATAATTTATTATCTACTGTAAATACTGAACAATAAGGAATAGGGTGGGACTTTAAATGAGGCATGCACCCCAGGAGAGTAACAATAACAGTGGGATTTGGACAGGTACGTGATCCAGCAGAACCGAGCAAATAACATGAAAGCATTGCACGGATACAAAAAACAGTCAGTTATTTAATAGTATGAAAATTATATATACAGTAGATACAATAGTAGCATGGTAGATCTGTTACAATAATCAAAGAAAATTGCATACATTTCAACAGTTCGTGGTAACAATGGTAGGAATAAATAAATATAATAGGTTCATGCTGGAAACGATATCAAAAGAGGCCAAATCACTGGAAAGTATCTCCATGATAAATTAATATTGATACGTTGGTACACTCCACTGGTGTAGAGAGGAAATTAGTTGGTAAAAGATATCATATATAAACCAGATGTGTATGATAATAATTAGTACATTAGCAACGGGCATGGGGGGGGGGCATCTGGTGGCTCCTCCATAGAAATAACACCCATAGTTGAGAAGTATATAAAATACAATCGATCTGTAGAACGTTGGTAAAGGTGTAATGGCAACGAATGAGAGGGGGGGCGTCTATTGGCTCAACGCGTTTCGTGGCTAGTGCCACTTCACAGGAGCAGATTATGAGGTAGATGTCTATAAATATCAAAAACCATGATTTAAAATGAGGGTATATATAATAGATCCAGTTATGGAGAGAAGGGGAAAAGGGATCATAGTAGTAACTAATCCCCAAAGTACTTACGGGTGTGTCAAAACCGAAGGTACAGACTAGGAGGGCAGAAACGTAGCCGGGAAGGTAACAGCCCACGGGAGCTGAGGTGGGCCAACCCCACCACAAGGATGGAAAATGATCCAGTAAAAAGCTAGATGTCCAAGATGGCGGCCTCATGGATACATGGAAGTTAATGTGCCTTAACATAAGTATGATGATCTGTGAAAAAACGCCATGTCTGCTGCGGCACCACGTGTGACGTCAGCGGACTGACGTTGTTGATTCCCATCTGGAAGTCCCTGCGAGGCAGCTAGTGTGGGGCAGCGGGATCACCCGCTCCCCCCCTCGCTCACACGCCGCCTCCTCTCCTTGGACAACCCACGTGCCGTTGGTGAGCCACTCCCCACCCTAGTGAGTATTTATACTCCTTCCAGTGCAGCGGTTCTCCTTACGGCGGTGTGTCCCGTGGTCCTGGTCGTTCCTTAGCACTATCCTATTCACCTTCAGGTATACAATTAGACCTTTATACCCTATTTTTCCCACTACTAATCCCTTCCTTACATTTTGTCCCTCTGTCATAACTGGGTTTTGTTTTTGGCATACCACCCCATTGTTTGGGGTCCACTCACAGCCCTTCCTTTATGGTTATTACCACATTTGGGACACAGTGCACCTTATGTACACTTCACGGTCACAACCCTACTATCCCTTGCCCTACACCTTTAGACAATTTTTCATGTTTAATATTTATTTTTTATTTATCATCTTTTCATATTTTTGTATTACAACTGTTCACGATATAGCTATTATCAGCTTCTACAATTTTTAATTTTCACAGATCATCATACTTATGTTAAGGCACATTAACTTCCATGTATCCATGAGGCCGCCATCTTGGACATCTAGCTTTTTACTGGATCATTTTCCATCCTTGTGGTGGGGTTGGCCCACCTCAGCTCCCGTGGGCTGTTACCTTCCCGGCTACGTTTCTGCCCTCCTAGTCTGTACCTTCGGTTTTGACACACCCGTAAGTACTTTGGGGATTAGTTACTACTATGATCCCTTTTCCCCTTCTCTCCATAACTGGATCTATTATATATACCCTCATTTTAAATCATGGTTTTTGATATTTACAGACATCTACCTCATACTCTGCTCCTGAGGAGTGGCACTAGCCACGAAACGCGTTGAGCCAATAGATGCCCCCCCTCTCATTCGTTGCCATTACACCTTTACCAACGTTCTACAGATCGATTGTATTTTATATACTTCTCAACTATGGGTGTTATTACTATGGAGGAGCCACCAGATGCCCCCCCCCATGCCCGTTGCTAATGTACTAATTATTATCATACACATCGACTATATGATCGATTGTGGTCACTTTTAATGTGGAGTTATTCCAACGAATTTGATCTCATTTAATGTTTATACTATGCATTAACTTTTACTGTTAGGAGCCATTAGAAGGCCCTCTGGTTTATATATGATATCTTTTACCAACTAATTTCCTCTCTACACCAGTGGAGTGTACCAACGTATCAATATTCATTTATCATGGAGATACTTTCCAGTGATTTGGCCTCTTTTGATATCGTTTCCAGCATGAACCTATTATATTTATTTATTCCTACCATTGTTACCACGAACTGTTGAAATGTATGCAATTTTCTTTGATTATTGTAACAGATCTACCATGCTACTATTGTATCTACTGTATATATAATTTTTATACTATTAAATAACTGACTGTTTTTTGTATCCGTGCAATGCTTTCATGTTATTTGCTCGGTTCTGCTGGATCACGTACCTGTCCAAATCCCACTGTTATTGTTACTCTCCTGGGGTGCATGCCTCATTTAAAGTCCCACCCTATTCCTTATTGTTCAAAATATCGGGGATGGAAGCGCTTGGCTCTATGCCTTGCGCCTCATTTAAAGTCCCACCCATTTAGTTTCTTGCATTTACATGTTTCCGGGGATGGATACATGCACCCTTACAATCATACACTATATATGTTGGTACTCTCCCTCCTTTAGGTTACTTAGCTGTCTGTTCATTTCAAACTGTATGATCATTATATGTTTAAATCTTGTATTATACCAGTGTTGGCCTCCAGGGGTTTCAGCTTCATAGTACCCCTCACATCGTTACCCACGATGTGATTTTCGGATGTGTTGCTGCCTTACAATGGGCCAGCTTGTGGCTGGGCAGACTGTACCAGCCGGCTCTATCAGTCCCGGGATCTGCGATGCGCTCTTGGGCCCCGCCCTTCCCCATCCCTCCCACTGCCTTGGGGGTGTGGCTGGGGTCGGGCGGACGTCCGATTGCGCATCGACGGCACGCTTCCTACGCCATGTCTGCTGCGGCACCACGTGTGACGTCAGCGGACTGACGTTGTTGATTCCCATCTGGAAGTCCCTGCGAGGCAGCTAGTGTGGGGCGGCGGGATCACCCGCTCCCCCTCGCTCACACGCCGCCTCCTCTCCTTGGACAACCCACGTGCCGTTGGTGAGCCACTCCCCACCCTAGTGAGTATTTATACTCCTTCCAGTGCAGCGGTTCTCCTTACGGCGGTGTGTCCCGTGGTCCTGGTCGTTCCTTAGCACTATCCTATTCACCTTCAGGTATACAATTAGACCTTTATACCCTATTTTTCCCACTACTCATCCCTTCCTTACATTTTGTCCCTCTGTCATAACTGGGTTTTGTTTTTGGCATACCACCCCATTGTTTGGGGTCCACTCACAGCCCTTCCTTTATGGTTATTACCACATTTGGGACACAGTGCACCTTATGTACACTTCACGGTCACAACCCTACTATCCCTTGCCCTACACCTTTAGACAATTTTTCATGTTTAATATTTATTTTTTATTTATCATCTTTTCATATTTTTGTATTACAACTGTTCACGATATAGCTATTATCCGCTTCTACAATTTTTAATTTTCACAGATCATCATACTTATGTTAAGGCACATTAACTTCCATGTATCCATGAGGCCGCCATCTTGGACATCTAGCTTTTTACTGGATCATTTTCCATCCTTGTGGTGGGGTTGGCCCACCTCAGCTCCCGTGGGCTGTTACCTTCCCGGCTACGTTTCTGCCCTCCTAGTCTGTACCTTCGGTTTTGACACACCCGTAAGTACTTTGGGGATTAGTTACTACTATGATCCCTTTTCCCCTTCTCTCCATAACTGGACCTATTATATATACCCTCATTTTAAATCATGGTTTTTGATATTTACAGACATCTACCTCATACTCTGCTCCTGAGGAGTGGCACTAGCCACGAAACGCGTTGAGCCAATAGACGCCCCCCCTCTCATTCGTTGCCATTACACCTTTACCAACGTTCTACAGATCGATTGTATTTTATATACTTCTCAACTATGGGTGTTATTACTATGGAGGAGCCACCAGATGCCCCCCCCCATGCCCGTTGCTAATGTACTAATTATTATCATACACGTCGACTATATGATCGATTGTGGTCACTATTAATGTGGAGTTATTTCAACGAATTTGATCTCATTTAATGTTTATACTATGCATTAACTTTTACTGTTAGGAGCCATTAGAAGGCCCTCTGGTTTATATATGATATCTTTTACCAACTAATTTCCTCTCTACATCAGTGGAGTGTACCAACGTATCAATATTCATTTATCATGGAGATACTTTCCAGTGATTTGGCCTCTTTTGATATAGTTTCCAGCATGAACCTATTATATTTATTTATTCCTACCATTGTTACCACGAACTGTTGAAATGTATGCAATTTTCTTTGATTATTGTAACAGATCTACCATGCTACTATTGTATCTACTGTATATATAATTTTTATACTATTAAATAACTGACTGTTTTTTGTATCCGTGCAATGCTTTCATGTTATTTGCTCGGTTCTGCTGGATCACGTACCTGTCCAAATCCCACTGTTATTGTTACTCTCCTGGGGTGCATGCCTCATTTAAAGTCCCACCCTATTCCTTATTGTTCAAAATATCGGGGATGGAAGCGCTTGGTTCTATGCCTTGCGCCTCATTTAAAGTCCCACCCATTTAGTTTCTTGCATTTACTGTAAATACTGGTTTTAATGGGTTATTAACCTCAATACATTCTGAATTAGTGACCAGTAGGGATAAGCCAAACACCCCCCGGTTCAGTTTGCAGCAGAACATGCGAACAGGCACAAAAAAATTGTGCGAACACCGTTAAAGTCTAAGGGACGCAAACGTGAAAAATTAAAAGTGCTAATTTTAAAGGCTTATATGCATCAGTGCAAAACAATTTTGAAAAACTGAAGTATTTTTTTTGGGAGCAGTGATTCTAATAATGCTTAAAGTGAAACAATAAAAGTGAAATATTCCTTTATATACTGTGCCTGGGGAGTGTCCTTAGTATGCCTGTAAAGTAGCGCATCATTCCCATGTTTATAACAGTACCACAGCAAAATTAAATTTCTAAAGGAAAACATTTCATTTAAAACTGCTTGCGGCTGTAATGTATTGTCGGATCCCGGCAATATAGATACAAATACCAAAAATACCCCAAAAAATGCTGTGGATGTCCCCCCCAAAATCCACACCATGCCCCCAGGTACTATATACTCTGAACAGCAGTATATATACTATACAACCTGCCCTATATACTCAGCAGAGTTTACACACAGAGATCCATGTCCCTGCTCTGTGATGAGCATTCCCGGGTGCCCGGTGACCATCGCAGCTGTTTGACACTTGCACCGGGTGCACAGTGATGCTGCGCGCACTCGCCAGAATGCCGGAAAAATAAAGACATGATATGATGCCTGCCCAGAGTGAGATGCCTTCTGCCATTATTCTACTATACGGCGGTGGGCAAGTGGTTAAATATTATTTCAAAAATAGTAACTACATGCCCCTGTTAAACCGGGGCATAAAAATAGAGTATTTGGTTTTGGTGGTGCCAGAACACTGTAAGCCCTTACAGATACTCTTGTTGGGCACAGCAACGGGCCCTGCTGTGAAATATTATACCAAAAATTGTAATTACATGCCTCTGTTAAACAAGGGCAGAAAAATTGGGCCTTGGGTGGTGGTGGTGGTACCACAACTCTGCAAGTCCTCACAGTTACTCTTGTTGGGCACAGAAACGCCCTGCATTGAAATATTATATACAACATTTCAATTACATGCCTCTGTTAAACAGGGGCAGAAAAACTGGGCCTTGGGTGGTGGTGCCACAACACTGTAACCCCTCACAGATACTCTTGTTGGGCGCAGGAACGGGCCCTGCCGTGAAATATAATATCAACATGTTTTATTACATGCCTCTGTTAAACAGGGGCAGAACAATTGGGCCTTGGGTGGGGGTGGTAGTGCCACAACACTGTAAGTCCTCACAGATACTCTTGTTGGGTGCAGAAATGGGCCTTGCTGTGAAATATTACTGTATTTATTGGCGTATAACACTCAGTTTTTTACCCTGAAAATAGAGGGTAATCTGTGCCTGCGTGTTATACGCAGGCAAGTTTTTTTCCTGAAACTTCCCTCTTAAAGTTAGGGTGCGTGTTATACGCCGATAAATATGGTACATCAAAAATTGTAATTACATGCCCCTTTTAAACAGGGGCAAAAAAATTGGACCTTTCGTTTTGGTGGCAGCATAACTCTGTAACCCCTCACAGTTACTCTTGTTGGACGCAGAAACAGGCTCTGCTGTGAAATATTAGATAAAAAAATTAATTACATGCCCCTGTTAAATAGGGGCAGAAAAATTGGGCCTTGGGTGGTGGTGTCACAACACAATCGGTGCATGCACACTGAAGAAAAGGCACAATTGTGTCGTCACTAAGGTTCACAGAGCCAGAGTCCACGGCCCCAGAAGAAAGAGGGGTGAAGATGTATGCGGCCACCAGCGGGGACATTGCGAACATTGCGGGCTTCTTTTCCAGGTAAGTGCAACATAATGGGCTAATATGTGATGTATACTAGCCCATTATGCTTTTACTTTGCAGGAGAAAAAAGAGGAAGTAAAACCTATCAGGGTTTACTCCCTCTTTAATTGTTAAAAGTTTTACATAGCTATACCTGCAAAAGGAGCCAGCCTAAAGTGATTTAGCAGAGCTTAATTTTCTGACTTCCACTTTAAAAAAGCCCCTTTGTCTTTATGTCATGTTCCTTTTGTATAATTTACCTACATGGACACTTGTACCACCATAGGTGCGAATGTCAGTTGGGTTCTAAGTAGGATGGTGTATATAACTCATTGTTCCAGCCTGTCAAATTGATATATGACCCACAGCCTTACCACACAAGATTTTTTCCTTCTTTTATTCATAGTGCCTTTGTGAAATGAAGGCTGCAGTAGCTCTTTGACACAGAGAATGCTGATGTCATATTAATGCAACAAATATATAATGAGCTACAAGTCAGAGCATTTAACATTCATTTTTCACGGGAAAATATCTTTGAATACTACATTATTTATTTTTTCTCATAACACGTAAAGCCTAATTCTGTTCAGATTGGAAATGCAAATGCACGGTCCAATTTCCAGATCCTGTATGAATAATGGATTATTCAATGCATTTACCAAGTGCAATCTGTGTAACCTATAGAGCTGGAGGTAGAGGAAGTGCATTGATACTGAACTGAGTATTGAAAAGAATAACAACAGGATTCTGAACTGAGTAAATCAGAACTCAAATACAATGACGGGCTCACTGTTCATTTTTTTTATCTTGACGCAGTCTTTTTTCGTTTCCTTTTTTAAAGTGATATTAAACTCAAAACCATATACTGTATATATTTTATTGCAGTTTACCAATCTTTGGCCTATTCCTCCTGTGTTTTCACCTGGTGATCTGGCCAGTAACACACCTTCTATATTAGTAAAACACAACTCTAGAGGAATGAGCATAAGGGGCACAACAATCAGCAGCAATGTCAGTCTGGAGGGAGGGGGAGCTGATCAATCGAGTCATCCCCGCTATTGGTAAGTTTTCGCATATATGTAAACTGATGCATTCTGCTGGAAAGTTTGTGCTGTGAAAAATAATAGATTACCAGATAAAAATTAAAGAAAGAAAGCATAAAAAGGAAACTAATACAGCCATTGCATCTAAGAACTGGTAAGCGGTAATATAATAAATGTTTGTTTTTGGGTTTAGTTTTAGTCCATATTTTATACATCTGAAAGGCTGGACATACCAATTTTGTCCTTTGACCCAAGTAAGAGTTGGACCATTGTTAGGCTACGATCATTTTCAACATGTAATTAGCAATTAAGGTCCACACACAAGTATTTTCTGCACTTTTGCAACCAAACAATGATTTTCAAATACTGCAATTTTCCTTTCCTGCCTCCATGGCAGCACACCTGGGAAGGGACACCCCCTCCCCCCAACGCTATCATCATCAATTTGCAGCCCACGTGTGACTCTATGTTCAGTGATTAGTCCTACCAAGCTGGGTGGGAGCTGAACTGCCATGAAGCTCGTTAGGAAAATTGTGGTAAATATTTGACATTCACATTTTCCATTTTCCCTAATGGCTCCATGTCAGCACATGTAGGAAATAACTAGCATACACACAAGGGAGGAATAATTCTTCACACTGTGTAATTTTGGCTAGGTACAGAAGCTAGGATGCCTCTGCCAAGCTCAACTGTCATTAGGGCTGCTGGCTCTATATTGTAATGAGCCATGAACGTGGTTATTGAGGCCCATGTAGCCACTTTGCAGATCAAGGACATTCGACCTGCTGCCACGCACATGGTTGATATACTAGTAGTAAAGTGCACTTTGACCCCCTCTAGCAAAGGCAACCCTTTAAACTTGTATGCCAAGGAGATGAGCATTAAATGGTCCATTATTGGCCATTCACCCTTCTATACTGACTTGGGGGGTAGTTTGGATGGTTGAATGTTAAAAAGAAAAACCCAATAGCATCGAACTATTCCACGTTCCAGCCAACGTCCCAGCCAAAAAAATGGCTTCAGGTATACTTTAAGATTTACTTGGGAGAAACTAATGAGGATGGCTCCCTGCAAAGTGTTGTGGAATATGCAGGAACTTTATTACTCTACATTTTCTCAAATTACACAAGAGAATTAAAGGGGTTGTAAAGGTTTGTTTTTTATTTTCTTAATAGGTTCCTTTAAGCTAGTGCATTGTTGGTTCACTTACCTTTTCTTTTGATTTGCCTTCTAAATGTTGTTTTCTTAGTCTGAATTTATCACTTCCTGTTCCTCCTCAGTAAGCTGTTCTGGCTGACTAACCCCAGCTGGTGATGGGGGCAAGCTTACTGAGGAGAAATAGTAAGTGAGAAATTCAAACAAAGAAAAAAACATTTAGAAGGGACATCGCAGGAAAAGGTTAGTAAACCAACAATGCACTAGCTTAAGGGAACCTATTTAGAAAAAAAAAACCTTTACAACCCCTTTAATCACCTGTAAGACGAATGATCCCAGCTTTGCAAAATTGCAAGCAGATTGCAGTTTTTTTTTTTGTAGATTTGTACCAGATTTGCACTGATGATCAAATTAACAACTTTATTCTAATCCGGAAAAGCAGCACAAAATCAAGTCACCTTTTGTTTTGTTGGTGGAATTATTTCATTGTTTTATATGTAATGTATGCATGTACTTTCAATTTATAAAGTGTGGACAATAAGGAGAGCTGACGTGGGAGATTTTACTTTGCTATTAAAACTCGTCTGTTGAAAGGGGAAGAATCAAAAACAAGGCCCAGAAGGATGGTACACAAATCCTAAAAATGTTAACCTTTCATGCAATATACTGTATATCTGCTAGTGGCCAAACTATTACCACATAGACAATTCTTTTGCCAATTTTAAATGGGGTAATAATTTAAATTGCTGCCATTATATATAGTGTCCTTTTTCTTTTAGAGCATTAACAAGAGACTCCTCAGCACTCTATTAACAGCACATAAATAACCAATTGATGCATAGGCCTATATTAACTAAATCGCACCATGCTTTAAGACGCCCTCTGCATCCTAAATCAAAATGGTATTTTTGACTAATTGAAAGTATTGAATAAATCTTCATATGATACAAAACACCATGTGATGAGCTGATGGCAAGACACAATACAAATGAGACAGAGGTGTTTACCAACCAATATTTTATGCCTGCCAAAGGAGATTCATGATTTATCTTGGTTTTTAACGGCTTCAGCCCTGGAAGATTTTGCCCCCTTCCTGACCAGAGCACTTTTTACAATTTGCCACTGCGTCGCTTTAACTGACAATTGCGTGGTCATGCAATGTTGTACCCAAACAAAATGTACATCCTTTTTTATCCACAAATAGAGCTTTATGTTGTATTTGATTACCACTGCGGTTTTTATTTTTTGCGCTATAAACAAAAAAAAAGCGACAATTTTGAAAAAGAAAACAATATTTTTAACTTTTGGTATAATAAATATCCCCAACATTTAAAAAAAAAATATATTTCTTCATCAGTTTAGACCAATATGTATTCTGCTACATAGTTTTAGTAAAAAAAATTGCAACAAGCATATATTGATTGGTTTGCGCAAAAGTTATAGCGACTACAAACTATGGGAAAGGTAATTTTTTTTCATTACTAGTAATGGTGGTGATCTGTGATTTTTAGCGGTATTGAGACATTGCGACTGACAGATCGGAAACTTTTGACATATTTTTGAGACCATTGACATTTATACAGTGATCAGTGCTATAAATATGCACTGATCACTGTGTAAATGTCACTGGTAGGGAAGGGGTTAACACTAGGGGGCAAACAAGGCATTAAATGTGTGTTCCCTCAGTGTGTTCTAACTGTATGGGGATAGGACTGACTGGGGGAGGAGACAGATCCTGTGTTCCTACTTAGTAGGAACACAGGATCTGTCTCCTCTCCCCTGATAGCACTGGGATTTGTGTGTTTACACACACAAATCCTCGCGCTGCCTCTTGTGCTCGCGAACACGGTGGCCGACAGCGATCGTGCCCGCCGGCTACGCGCATCCGGTCCACTGCTGTGCAGCGGAAGCGCGCGGGCGCTTCCAGCGCTAGACACACACCCTCTCGTGGCTCTCCTGGGCAAAGCCGTATCCAAATCCCTTCCCTGCCAGTGTCATTAGTACAGTAACAGTGCATTTTTTTTAGTACTGATCACTGTAATAATGTCACTGGCCCCAAAAAGTGTCAAAAGTGTCAGTTAGGTGTCCGATTTGTTTGCCGCAATGTCGCAGTCTCGTTAACAATTGCTGATTGCTGCCATTACTAGTAAAATTTAATTAAAAAAAACATAAGAATATCCAATAGTTTGTAGACGCTATAATTTTTGCGCAAACCAATTAATATGCGCTTATTGTGATGTGAAAAGGTTGTTTTTGTTTTGTTTTTTCAAAATTGTCAGTCTATTTTTGTTTATAGCGCAGAAAATAAGGACGTAAATTTTATTTGGGTACAGTGTTGCACAACCACGCAATTGTCAGTTAAAGAAAAGCAGTGCCATATCGCAAAAAAGTGCCTGGTCTGGAAGAGGGTAAGCTGAAGTGGTTAAAGTTTTTAGAAAATAGCTTTTGGACATTTGAGCGGACTTTACTGGTATCAGAAAGGGACACTATATAGTTTTACAAAAATAAATAGATGTATTTAATATTACAACTATATAGAATAAAACAAGAGAAAATCGAGCTCTCATTTGTATAACCACAGATATATAAAGTATGTATATATTCCCTATTAGTGAGTCAAATAATGGCAACGTTTCGCTGTCGCTTCATCAGGACCTATTTCCATTAACTGCAGGCAAAGGGATTCTGCATGTGAAAGAAAAGAGTTAAAGTTTTTGATAACATGTGGGAGGAACCAGGTATAGAAAAAGATAAGCATATTAAACTTCAGCTTTAACACTGCTGTCCTATTATTGTTTTTGTCTTGTTGGGGAGAATCCTCTTCACTTCATGTCCTAGACATTTTACAGTAGTAATAGAAAACCTCCTCAAAGTAAGGGGTGATTGGCTCTTAGAAAGGTGTTCCCAATGATGTACCCTTACCGCCTGTTTAATAAACTGTTGGATTTGCAATCACTTTCTTTTCCTGTAACAAATAGGAAGCGTGAAACGTATTAGCTGGTGATGCTGTTCCCCTCTATTTGTGTTTTTGGACATGTTTTTATAAACTTGCTGAAATAAAGGTGATTTTACTGGATGTGCAGCCAACCAGAATTATTCTTTGCTCATTGGAATCCATGACAGATGGGGCCAGCAACTGGTCTGTGTGTTAGTGAAGGTGGAGATGGAAGACTGACCTAGAATGGTGTTCCCACACATCCAAGAGAGAAGGTAGATCTCTCTAGCAGGGGAATAAATTTGATATGGGTTCTAACATTCTTCATTCTATCCAAAACTAAAGAGTAAAAAAAAAAAAAATGTAGCCACTAAATAGTCTTTAATATTCACCAAATTTACTTCATAAGACCCCCATTTCAGAAGCACATTGGCAGCAACTTCCCTGTGATATTAATTGCAGTAAGAACAAATGATGTTCTATATCATTTTGTCAGTGGAGAGCTGCTAGACGAAGCTGATCAAAAGCAATAAAAAAATAACAATGACTTAAATATTTATTCAACTTCTTTCCATCTCCCTAGTGTAGTTCTTCATGAGATACTTGTCACAATTTCCCCAAGGTTTAATTTAGGCTAATAAATAAAACAATGTACTCACAAGAGGTTGTTTATACTGGAAGCTGACTGGATTTTTGGTCCTTCAAAGCAGACATATAGACATCAATTTAGCTTATGGATTGGGGGGGGGGGAGGCATTTGCAATTGGGTTGTAGTTGCAGGTAGATAAAATAACCTCCTATGCATTGGATTGTTTTAATTGTAGAGGAATTAGAGAAATATATAAATGAAAGGTAAAACATTAGAATTTTAAAAGCATGTGATTTTAGGATAGATGCACAATATAACATTTTACCAGATAAGATATGAGCACAAACAGGAATGCAGTTTCACAGTCTGCTGAAGAAGGCAGTGAAACTGCATAGTGCTGTCATTTATCAATGTCTTCCCTACAACACACCGAGGTAAAAATACTGCACTTTATATAACATCTCATTGATTTCAATTGGGATGCTTTTACAAGATAGATTTAATGCAGTTTGCCCCAGTTTCGCAGCTGAAAGAGTTGATAAACGACCAAGTTTGGGAGTCATATTTTTATGTTTCTAAATGTCCATTTACCCAGAGATATATTTTATCTGTTTTGCTTGCTAAAGCTTTTTGTCCTTGGGCAAGGAGTAAGGCCAGAAAGTAAAAGAAATATAGCCCATAAATCAGACTATCGTTACAAAGTCATAGCAACGTAATATGCAGTAATGATTAAAATTTGTTTATCTTAAACTCAACCTATCAAAACTTTAAAGCAACATAAAAGAAATAGCATGTAACTGTATTTTAAGTGTTACACTGAATATTTGTTAATACTTAGAGGACTGTTCTGATTATACCTTTCCAATTATAAAACAATAAATATTTCATTTTTTTTTGTCAGGAAAATATAAAATAGTGCACATGAAGATTTCATATTAATATTTCTATTGAGCAGATGAAGCTTCAGCCCAGTGTTGCCAACTGTCAGTATTTTTACTAGCAGCCAATAAAAAATGGGCACTTTTCTCCTGCCAGTAAATGTCAGTAAGAGGTAAAGGTTGCCAGTAAAAAATATGGCTGTGACACTCGGCTCGGAACTGCGCTTGCACGGTTTGGGTCCTGACCTGGCCGAGTTCCTGCTACAGTGTGTTCGGTCAGTTGCCGGCAGTGGTCTGGGACTGGCGTGTCATGTGATGTCATGGTGCAAGGGAGCAAAGTGGAGAGGATGGAGCCGTGTGTGCAGGTCTGCGGGACAGGAGTAAGGCAAGCTTGGGAGCGGGACTGTCAGTGCTGTTTGGAATGGAGGTAACCCCTGGCATGGAGAGAGGCCATCACTGTGACTCAGGATGGGGCATGTTGGTGAACTGTGCTGCTGCTGTCAGTGTCACTGTCATGTGTGTGTGACGCCCATTCTAATTTCTTGCCCTCTTGTGTCCGGTCCCTGAGTGACTTACTATATCAAAAATAAAATAAGAAATGTGTTTTTTAATATCTACCTTAAATCATATTTTCAATTGCATATTGTACCGTGTTTATCAGGGTATTGCGCACTCCAGCGTATAGCGCTCACCCCTAAAGTGGCCCCGTAATTCCTGTAAAAAAAAGATTTTAGTACTTACAGTTTTGGTGTCTTGCGCGGCGTCCATCGGCGGCCTTGTCGGGTCCGGCGTCCGTCTGCGGCTTCGGTGGTGTCTTTCTCGTCGGGTCCGGCGTCGTTCTGCGGTGTCCTCCCCGCTCCATCCCCGCTTCCCGCGCTGAGTTTGAACTACTGCGCCGGCATATACCGAGCGCAGTACACTCATGTATAGTCAGGCAGGCTTGGCTCCTCTCGCGGTCACGTCCTGTGCGTCCTGTACGTCCAGGACTTGACTGCGAGAGAAGCCGAGCCTGCCCGACTATACACAAGTGTACTGCGCTCTGTATATGCTGGCGCAGTTATTCAAACTCGGCGCGGGAAGCGGGTATCGGCGTATATCGCGCACCCACGATTTTGCCCTGAATTTCAGGGCAAAAAAGTGTGCGGTATACGCCGATAAATACGGTAATTATTTGTAACCTAAAAACTGAAATTTGTACTTAAAACTGTAATTTTGTAACTTTTGGCGATGTCAGTAAAAACGTGGCTGTGCCAGTAAATTTTGGGTGTTACGTCAGTAAATTTCAATCTGGTAGCTGGGCAACACTGCTCCAGCCTCCTTTTTACATGTTTGTGTATTTATAGCCACTTTCTTGAAAAAAAGATATGTTGTAAATAGATCTCAATAGCACAAACTCAAATTTACACAGAGATCTGAATGAGTCTAAGGGGAAACAGCTGATAGAAAACACATAACGATCAGTGATATCAATATTATCAGTGTACCCTGTGAGAATAATTTTATATTTAGTATAAAAAAAAAACAGATATAAAGTAACTTTGAAGTAAAATTGGCCAAAAGCCATTATAGTTGATCATTAACCCCCTCACAATATTCCCGAGTCTGACTCGGGGGTTACATTTTCGTGCTGCAATCAGTAACCCCGATTTAGACTCGGGCTCGCCTCGCTGAATCCACAGACAAGGTTTACTTACCTTGTCCCTGGATCCAGCGATGCCACCGCGCTGTGTGAGCGAGCGGGTGCTCGCTCAATTCACACAGTGCCTCTATGTGCCACCGATCTCCGTTCCCTGCGACGTTACGATGCATGGGGGTGGAGAACGGCGCCAAATTCAAAAAGGTAAACAAACACATTACATACAGTATACTGTAATCTTATAGATTACAGTACTGTATGTAAAAAATACACACCCTCTTTGTCCCTAGTGGTCTGCCCAGTGCCCTACATGTTCTTTTATATAATAAAAACTGTTCTTTCTGCCTGCAAACCAAAAGTGTCCCTTTATGTCAAAAATGGTTTTAGAGCAGCTAGAAAACAGCGATAATAAATTATAATCACTTGCAGAATTGTGCGATAGCGATTTGTGGTGAAATTCGTCATAAAAAAATAAAAGTAATGACAGCAACAATTCAGCAACTGAGCAAATTTTAGTGATTTTGAGTTGATTACATTATTGAATCATTTTTATTATAATTTGTTATAATTATTTATAATTATTTATTATATTATAATTTATAATTTTGTTTTTAAAAAAATGTCATACCCGGGATGCCTACTAGACTCTTGTTTGGTCAGATTTAAGTGAGTTATTCCTAAAAATTACAGGCCTACAGTATAAAACGCCAAATATCCTTGCAAATAATGATACCGCTTTCAGCACCTAAAATCTGAAATAATCATACCGCTAGGGAGGTTAAGGGAAGAGGGCATGTCCACTGACATTTCAAAAATAGCTTTCTTAACACTGCAAACATTTTCTAACGCACATTAAATTTGACTGATTGTCTCTGCATAATTGATTTATTCATGTATGGGAAAACTGTGGAAATTTTAAAGTATAATAGTAACTTTGTTTTACGAACCAGTTCTTACTCAGTATACAAAAAAATGAACACTAAATTCTAAATGATTATCTATTAGAGCTAGCCAAGGAGGAGAAGTTTAAATCGCTAAGAGGAAGATGTATAAAGGAGAGCCAATATCACTGTATACACCACAGTGTTTATATCCCACTCTTTTTTGCATTTTATGCCTCATTTGTAAAATGCAAAAATACAATCCAAGGGTGCCCATGGGACTGAGACACAAACCACATTTTTAATAAAGGTATAATTTTTAGTCACAATAAAAGTCTCAATACACAGTTTCCAGATATATACACATAAGATATTCATAATTACATCCAAGAAGCAGATGCCTATAAATTTAATCTCAACATGTTTCGGGAGGTGGCACACGCTTTTTTAGGAGAAATATATCTAAATATCTGAAAGCAGAAACCAGGTTGTTAGAAGAAATAAGAAGAGGAAAAAAAAAACTTACAAAAAGAGAAAAACCCAACAACACTTGTTTGGACAAGTAAAGTGAAAAAATACAGTTCAGCCACATTATCTAATTTGGATCTGTACTTGGTCAAACATGTTTTTGTGGAGTAGTTTGTAGCATAAACCTCACAAGCATGTGTGGGGACTTCACAGGGGAAAATGCCCAATGGTCCAATGGGACTGTTTGATCAAGTATGGATCCAAATTGGATAATGTGGCAGAACTGTAAGTATTTTTTCCCTTTACTTGTCCGAAACAAGTGTGTATGGGTTTCTCTCTTTTTTTTCTTACTTCTAACAACCTGGTCTCTGCTTTTAGATATTTACTGGTAGATATATTACTCCTGGGGATGCGAGTGCTATCTTGCGATACGCATCGTGATTGAATTTATAGGCATTTGGTCGGTAGATCACCAGTCATGTTATGATTCATGTAATTATGGATATCTTATGTGTGTATATATCTGAAAAATGTGAGACATTTTAATGTGACTAAAATCTTTTAGACATTGTATTTGAATAAAAACGATACCTTTTTAAAAATGCCGTTTGTGTCTCACAAAGTCCCATGGGCACCCTTGGATTGTATTTTAGGAAGCATATATATAGGGACTGAGACACATTCATGCCTTACACATACAGCCATTATATATGATTTGTAAAATGCAGTGTGGTGTCCAATAGGGCATTCTATGCATAACTGCAGAGACCGCTCTGTGATTGGGGAAAATGCAATTCACATGAATTTTAAAAGTCATGTGACTTGGCTCCCCTCCCAGGTTTTTCTGAGAGTACTGATCGGGAGCCAAACAACAGACCTTATTTGGGTGCCGATCAGTAGACCTTTTGCAGTACACGGGCCAAATTTTGGATGGTTTCTATTGAACCAGCATCTGAGTTTTCTTGGTTTTATCCATCTTGGATATAATATACTCCTTATACTCATACTCCTTATAGGGGATGTAAAGGTAAAATATTTCTTTCCTAAATAGCTTTCTTTACCTTAGTGCAGTCCTCCTTCACTTACCTCATCCTTCAATTTTGCTTTTAAATGTCCTTATTTTTTCGGAGAAATCCTCAGTTCCTGTTCTTCTGTCTGTAACTCCACACTGTAATGCAAGGCTTTCTCCCTGGTGTTTAGTGTCGTGCTCGCCCCCTCCCCTGGAATACAGGAGAGTCAGGATGTCCACTAACACACAGCTCTTTTCTCCATCTGAAACGTGGAGAGCGTCCTGACTCTCCTGTATTACAAGGGAGGGGGTGAGCTCGACAGTCCACACCAGGGAGAAAGCCTTGCATTACTGTGTGCATTACTGTGTGCAAAATCGAAGAGTGAGGTAAGTGAAGGAGGACTGCACTAAGGTAAAGGAAGCTATTTAGGAAAACAATGTTTTTACCTTTACAACCCCTTTAATTCACCCTTTAATTTATCAGGGTGACTCCCCAAAAAAGCAAAACAGACAAAAAGTGTACCCTGGATTTTTTTTTTAAATGGGTACAATCATCAGTTCAGGTATAAATCACTCTGCTGTTCTATGGCTGAATTATTATCTGTATGTGCATTGGAGATGCTCTTTTTTAAAAAAAAATATTGCGTTGGAAGCCTGCACACTGTTAAATATCATAAAGAGACAACAGTATTGTTTTGAAGAACTAAGAGATTTGAAAGTATCCATTTGAGCCACGATCGCTTTAAGGTCCAATAAAACACTGCAAGCACCATGCAGTTCTCCAACAGTCTGTTAGTTTGGGATTTTTTCCTGGCTCCACAAATGGAATAATTTTAGCAGTTTACCCTTATATTTCTATCTGACATTTACTATTAATGTGTCTTACAGTATGCGCCCATCAGTTTTTAATACTTTGCAGTCTTACAATTTGTTTCCAACTGCTAATGTCTGTCATCCTGTGTATGTGTAAATATTATTTAATTATAAAAATAAATAAGAGGGCTTATAATAGGGCTTTGGCCCTACTGCTCCTTTAATAGTATTTAAACAAATGTGTAGTTCCTAATGTGGTTTCAATCTGCTTTTATATTGCTTCCCTTTAGGCTGTGTTATCATTGGGTCAATGTGCTCATTTTCTATTAGTTCAGTTACTGGCAGTGACTCGGGCACACAGGATGCAAAGAGTTGAAAGATATTGTGGACAAAAAAGTGACAGTTGTATGAGTCAATGTATATGAAGCATAGCTATGACTACAATCCATATTTTACGTTTCCACTATACCAAAAAAGTTTCTATTTGTGTAAAGAAGGTTTGGAATTTTTTTCTGTTCTGGCAGTATGCTATTACTCCTGGGGCTCAGCTCATCAGTGTATTATATTACCCAATGCATATTAAAAATGGCACATCAAGACATATTATCATTTGTGTGATCATGTTATTCGTCTAAGAGAAAAAGGTTGCAGGCATTATTAAAGCTATGGTATTTTTTACTTGTTAGAATAAAGCTAACTGCGTAAAGATCATTTTCCTTTTCAGTTGCCAGAAGCAGGGGAAAATCTAGTTACCACAGTGTTCCTAGAGAATAAGATGTGAGTAAGGCTTATATTGTTCACACTTGGGATACCAAACCCAGATTTATAGTTACTTACACAAATAAAACAAACAATACTGAAAACTAGAGAAACTTTACTATCAACTGCTTGTACTCTACTCTAGCCTAAGCAACAATGACTGATGCCGCGTACACACGATCATTTTTCGGCATGAAAAAAACGTTGTTTTTGAAAAACTTCATTTAAAATAATCGTGTGTGGGTTACACATCATTTTTCAGGTTCTGAAAAACTACAAAAAAAAAATTCGAACATGCTGCATTTTTTAACGTCGTTTTAAACAATGTCGTTTTTCGGGTTGTAAAAAATGATCGTGTGTGGGCTAAAACAACGTTTTAAACCCGAGCATGCTCAGAAGCAAGTTATGAGATGGGAGCGCTCGTTCTGGTAAAACTACCGTCATAATGGAGTAAGCACATTTATCACGCTGTAACAGACAGAAAAGCACATATCGTCTTTTACTAACAAGGAATCAGCTAAAGCAGCCAAAAGGCGAATAGAACTTCCCCTTTAGAGGGTCGTCATACGTGTTGTACGTCACCGCGTTTTGTTCATCATTTTTAAAAACAATGGTGTTTGGGCAACGTCGTTTTTAATGACGAAGTTGGAAAAACTTCGTTTTTTGGACATGCTGAAAAACAACGTTTTTTAATGCCGAAAAATGAACGCGTCATAAGCCCCACTGAAAGGGTTCATTTTTAAGTTTCCCAGAGTTGAACTTTAATTAAATATTTTACATTTATCATAATAAATGTAAAATCAAAATACTAATACTGTGAGTTTCACTGTACAGTATATGTATGGTTTCACTCACTGAAAATGGCCACAAATTTAGTTATGCCTGTAATTGTGGTATAACAAAAATACGCATATGCTGTATATTTGCAAGAGATAGTTCTGACAACTGAATAATGCATGAATCTTTCACTCCTAAATCTCTAATATGCTTAGTTCAAAACTAAAAGGTCAGTAAAGTAAAAAAATAAATCCCACTGTATACTAATGTGACTTAATGAAGGGTTTGCAATAAGCAAACACATATTAAGTATTTGATTTTAGCCTTTAACTCTAGAACTGTCTAAAACGTATATGTACATCCAATGATCATATGTATTTGTAGCGGTGCCCCCATAGGGGCTGCTGAGTGTTGTGGTCCGTCTGTCACCTTGTCTAACCAGGCACACAGTTCTCATTTACCCCCAGGCAGAAAACTAGTCCTTGAGCTTTGTTTTGTATTTTTATTGAGGGGAATATACTTGGATGGGGATGGGATATTCATGAGATGCCCAACTGATTGCAGAAAATGACATGGGACAACTATATACACCTCTGTTATATACAAACTCAGCACATCACTCCAGCACTTCACTTGATTGCAGACTATCTCTCCTTAACACCTCTAGCACATCACTTGCTTGCACTTTCCCGGACCAGCCAGCACCAATTTGTAGGCCTGACACTAACAAAAGTGGATGCCCTTTTCAGGCAGGGACCCTATGGTGTAGTAATATGGTAGTCCGCAGTGCTAGCTTTCTTTGTGGCTACTGCTCCCAGTACCACCTCTTCAGGCACTGCCAGCCCTCCTTGCTTCAGCTACCCCTTTACACTGCCTTTGCCCTCACAATCCTCAAGACTGACTCTGCACCCATCCCAGACTGCTCATCCCAGTCCTCTCGGGCATGCCTCCCAGTAGTTCTCCCAGTTCTGTGTGAACATTTACCAGCCCTCTTGGCTGCCTCTGTGTAACTCCTGGAGACTTGCCCGACAGTGTTCTCCCACTATCCCCTCTTGCTCCTCCTGTGCCTCCTGGTCAGGACACCTCTGTGGGTTTTAAGAGGATCTCATCTGCACCCAAGTATAGGCGCAAGGTCCCCCCCCAGATTGGGAGCTTCCTCGAAGGCCCGACAGCCTAACACTCCATCTCCATCTTCCACCCAATCAACTCCTCCCCAGCTGAGCTGACTCTGGGTATTTAAGGAGGCCTGCCCCCTGTCAATCCAGATTGGGGATGATCCAGCCTCCTCAAAACACCCCAAGCAGCCCCACCTCTTCTTTCTACCTCTCTTTCCAGAAAACACCAGAACATACTGGAAAGAAGTCGGAGGTCTTTGTGACACTGCCTGTGAGTCACCCAGCTCTACTCTGAGTCACTCCCAACCCAGATAAAAACACACCCAGGCTTGGCTACCAGCCAAGCCTGGAAATTTACCTACTCATTATAAAATATGCACTATTCTTCTAGCACACTAGAGGGTGCTACATATTCATTCATTATAGATATATAATATTATGAGGGAAGAGTTGTAAGAAGGGTATATTACTTATTTTAATGTTGAAATGCACTCTATGACCAATTCCAGTTAAGTGTACCAGCAATGTTAAAGCAAACAGACAAGCATATAGGCATTTTAGGCAGCCATTTGGGGTAGGCTCTTTCTGTTTCATCATGACTTTGCTTTTGGGATCAAAGTCAGATCTATAAATACCTGATTTGACTTGTCTGATGTGGAGAAAACTGAGCAACCCACACAGAGCCCTACCTTCACCCAACTGAACTCCTTTAAGGATTATTTGGAACACCAACTGTGAGCCGATAATATTATGCAATCTCACAAAATCTATTTTTGTTGATCTGGCACATATTTCCAGAGGCATGTGGCAACATCTCATGTCATGATTTCCAAAATAGTAGAGTCTGTTATACCCTCCCAACTCTAAATTAATGCCATCGCTATGCAAGGGGATACCCACAAGTTCATATAGGTGTGATGGTCAGATGTTCACAGAACTGTGGCCATATTGCACTCACTTGGCAATAGCAACTCATAAAGTCATATCCTTATTTTCTAAAAATAATCTATACGCATCCATTACTTGCCCCGTAATCTATTATTCATGGAATTGCTTCTAACTTTATTTTCTGCCTCCTTGTAACATCCTCCATTGGCTCCTGAACTTCTCCTTTTCCAGTTAATTTTCATTTGTTCAAAACAAGCAGGGCACATTATTGCGGTCATGTGTACTGCTCTATGTACACTACAAATCTAATAATCCATAGTCCATAGTCCACCTCAGGAGTGGGCAAGAAAGGGTGTCTATATTCCTACTACATACAGTGGGACCATGAAGAATTAACATAGCTATCTTCTAACAAGAAGTTGGATCAAATAGCAAACAAGGAAGAAATTTAGAGACTTGGGGAGACTGAGAGCAACAGAAGATACTTACTTATTTAAATAGGAGTACATACTTGAATTGTTTTTTGATAACCAGAGTTTATTGTCACTTTAACTGCACTGCACATCACTTATTTACAGACATGGTCACAACATTGTTTACGTAAACCAGAAGGGAGAAAAATTAAAGCCATTCTGGCCTTTCTGACTCACTGAATATGCATAGCAGAAGTTTCTACTTCACTGAATGTTTTCTTTAACTGTGTTTAAGATTCATAAAGTATTGCAGTAAATAGGTAGCTAGACAAATACCACTTGACAGCTTTTGAATTTTCTGTATGACAGGTTTTTTAAATCAAATAAATAACGTGTTTTTAGATTACTGTAGTGCCTGTTAGTAACAATGAGGGGCAATGGTTATTAAAAATGCATGCTTTACTAACAGCTTGGCTAACAATAAAAAATCCCCAAATTCTCAGTCAAGTCAATTGCTATACCTAGAATGTGTGCTGCTTCAATGGGGCTGGTCCTTCACACGTATTCAACCAGCATATGCCTTTGCCTGGGTTCTGGTGGGACTCCTGTCACTCTGGGTGTGGTTAGTACCCAAGACTTGAGGTTAGAACACTGACTAAGCACCTCAATTGGTATCCCTTAAATAACTACTATAACCTATCACACCAAAAATATATCAAATATTGGGACTGTTAAGGTGCATATACAAAATAATATAAAAATCTTTAATCTGCAATTTTATTCTCATATGAAAAAGGTTTAAAAACAAATACATTAAAAAAGGTTTAAAAACAAATACAAAACGTATCCAAAAGACCAATCAGTTGCAATGTAAGTATAAAATTACATAAAGGTGATATATACGTCCAGTAGGGATGAGCTTCATGTGAACATCGTATGTTCGACAGTTCGTCTAAATACGACCATTACGGGCCGTTCGCGCCAAATTCGAGTGGCGTGTCACGGCCCATAATTCACTGCGGCATTGCAGTGCATTGCTGGCTGATGATTGCACTATGACCTGCATGCTTGGCCAATCACAGCTTGCAAAAAACGAAGAGCCATAATTGGCCAAAGCCAGGGTGGCTTTGGCCAATTATGGCTCAGGGGGTTTAGTACACGCCCCACACTATAAAATGCTGCCTGCAAGTCGGCCTTGTGTAGTGTGTTGCAGTGGTTAAGAGAGGACAGAGAGAAAGTGTCATTTTTTGCAGGTAGATAGAGCAGGCAGGCAGGCAGGCTAGTCAGTTAGAGTTACAGTGTGTAGAGGATATATATGCATCCCAGGTGTTGTATATTTATTTATACACTGTATTGAGTTTAGCTAGATCCGCTCTTCCTAATATACTGACAGGCAGGCAGGTGGTTGTGCTAGCTGCAGTATTCTCACGTGGTTTACTGTCTGTGTCCTAAGCAGTGTGCACCTAAAGCTACATGGTGTGTGTACTGTCTGTGTCCTCTGCACATTGTGCACCTAAAGCTACGTAAAGCTGGTGTTTCTCATATTTAATCCTAGAGGCAGGGATCTGCTCATATTAATACTACAGGCAGGGGATATTTCTGCAAGTACTTTCACGTGGTGTACTGTCTGTGTCCTCTGCAGTGTGCACCTAAAGCTATGTGGTGTGTGTAATGTCTGTGTCCTCTGCACAGTGTGCACCTAAAGTTACGTAAAGCCGATAAAAGAGGGCAAGCAGGCTCTGGACACGGTGCATCCTCATCCTCATCAGCACGTGGCCGCGGGACACGCTCGTCCTTTTTTTGGCAGCTGGCCGCGTTGAGCCGCAACATGCCGAAGACTTAGTAGAGTGGATGACCAAGTCATCCTCATCCTCCTCATCCTCTCTCACCCTCTCTCACCCAGGCATAGGGTACTTTGTCTGGCAAAGCAGCTGCCAATGCGGCCTCTTACCTCTGCTTAATGGCATCAGTCACTCCTTCCCTAGCCCCACCATGTCCTCCTGAGGAGTCCCCCGAACTGTTTGACCACAGTGTTGGGTACATGCTGCAGGAGGATGCGCAGCGTTTTGAAGGCTCCGATTATGGTACACAGCTAGAGGAAGGCAGTAACGTGAGCCCAGCGAGAGGGGGTGCCCAAGAAGGACAGCAATCTGGCAATCATGTTCCCCCAGCTGCAGAATACTGCCAGGTTTTCTACAATGATGAGGAGGGAGGGGATGATGAGGTCACTGACTCTACGTGGGTGCCTGATAGGAGAGAGGAGGAGGAGGAGGAGAAGGCACATCTCCAACGAGGCAGGATGCCCTCCAGGGGCCAGCTTAAGGGCAGCACACCGACTGCATCACAACGCAGAGCTCCGCATGGGCAGGGCGCTGCTGTCTCTCAGCGTTATTCCAAAAGTTCTTTGGGCCTTTTTTGAGACGAGTGCATCAGATCGCACCGCTGCTATTTGCAACATATGTCTCAAGCGTATCTCGCGTGGCCAAAACATCACCCGCTTGGGCACCACATGCTTGACCAGACATATGTCGACCTGCCATGCAGTTCGTTGGCAAGCGTACCTCAAAGACCCACACCAAAGAACAAAGCGGACCTCTCCTTGCTCCTCATCCGCTGGGATCTCCAACCCCACTATACCCTTAGTCCTCTCTGAAGCCTGCACTGATAGGACTTAAGGTATAGAATTAGGTGTGTCACAGCCAAGTACTTGCGGGCAATCTACTATCGGTACACTGATGGCAGATTGTACCAGGCAAATTTCCCTGCCCCAGCTGCTGCAGCGTCAAAAGAAGTTCTCTCCCAGCCATCCACATGCCTAGCGGTTGAATGCTAGCTTAGCTAAATTGCTGGCACTTCAACTGCTGCCTTATCATTTGGTAGATTCTGCCCCCTTCCGTGAGTTTGTGGAATGTGTGGTACCTCATTGGCAAGTTCCCAAATGCCACTTTTTCTCACGGAAGGCGATTCTGTCTCTCAACCGGCATGTGGAAGGCAATGGCCATGCTGATGTGTCCTCGGAACCAGCGGTGCTCCGTAGGCGTTCAAGGGGCTACGCAGGCAAAGATATGCCATGCGGTGCTTGAGCTGGTGTGCTTGGGGGACAGGAGCCACACTGGGCCAGAGGTTCTGTCAGCTCTGCAGGGGCAGGCTCGGAGGTGGCACCAAAGGCACCAACCTCCTCTCTGCCCTGCGACAGGGACAACTGACCCATGTGCCCTGTTTTGCTCATGTCCTTAACTTTGTGGTGCAGCGGTTCTTGGGCAGGTACCCGGGCTTACAGGATGTCCTGAAGCAGGCCAGGAAAGTCTGTGTGCATTTCCGACGGTCATATAATGCCAGTGCTCAGCTGGCAGACCTCCAAAAAGAATACAGCCTGCCCAAGATCCGCCTAATCTGTGACATGCCCACCAGGTGGAACTCTACATTGGCCATGCTGCAGCAGCTACACACGCAGCAGAGGGCCATCAATAAGTATCTGTGCCAATATGGCAGCAGGACAGGGTCAGGGGAGCTTGTTTTTTCCCACGCCAGTGGGCCATGATCAGGGATGCATGCACTGTCCTGTCACCATTTGAGGAGGCCATGAGGATGGTGAGCAGTGACGGTGCATGCATCAGTGACACTCCCTCTTATTCACCTGTTGGATCACATGCTGCGTGGAATAATGGACAGGGCCCTTGAGGCAGAACAGAGGGAGGAAGAGGAGGACTTCTTTACCTCTCAAGGCCCCCTTTATCCAGACAGTGTTCCTGCTTGCCCACCTATCACACAGGAAGAGGAGGAGGAGGAGGATTGTGTCAGCATGGAGGTGGAGCCTAGCACTCAGCATCAGCAGCAGTCTTTAAGGGATCAATTAAAGTCCCAAGAAACCCATGGACTTGTACGTGGCTGGGACGAGGTGGCTGCGGATCCTGTCGTCCTCAGTGACCCAGAGGACTCTGCACCGAATGCCTCAGCAAACCTACGCTGTATGTCCTCCCTGATCCTGAAAATCCTGCGGAAGGATCCTCAAATTCGTGCTATCAAGGAGAAGGATATTTAGTGGCTGGCAACCCTCCTTGATCCACGTTACAAGAGTAAGGTTGCGGATCTTATCTTGCCGGCGCAGAAGGAGCAGCAGATGAAACATCTTCAGGAGGCCTTGCAGAAAGGTCTATGCAACGCGTTCCCAGAGACTGGGAGGTTACAAAATCCTGGTCGTGGACAACGTGTTGCTGAGGCTTCGGTCAGTCACAGAAGGAGCGGTGGAGAAGGTGGCCGTCTGACCGATGCATTCAGACAATTTTTTAGTCCGCAGTCCCAAGATATGACCGGTTCCAGCAACCATCGCCAGCATCTGTTTTACATTGTGCCGGAATACCTAGGGGCAAGATCAGACTTGGACACCTTTCCCACCAAAATTCCTCTGGCTTACTGGGTCTTGAGGATGGATCACTGGACAGAGCTTGCACAGTATGCAATTGAGCTACTGGCTTGTCCTGCATCCAGCGTTCTTTCAGAACACACATTCAGTGCTGCTGGAGGCTTTGTAACCGTTCACAGTGTGCGCCTCTCCACTGACTCGGTCGATCGACTGACCTTCATAAAAATGAATCAGGCTTGGATCACCACCAGCTACCAAGCACCTGATGCTGATGTAACTGAATATTTTTTTTTGAAATATCAGATCCCTTCAAGACTGCCTATGCTGATACTGAGTGACTATCCTGTTATGCTGAGTGACTATGCTTTTCCTCCTCAATGATCATGCTGATAGCTTGTAAGAACATTTTTGGTTCTGGGCACCGCCACCAGTGTTTAACAGGGGCGTGTAATTACAATTTTTGATGCAATAATTTGCAGCAGGCTCATTCCTGCGCTCCAACTAGAGTTTCTGTGAGAGGTTGCAGTGTTGTGGCACCAGCACCAGTGCCTAAGGCCCAATTTTTCAGCCCCTGTTTAACAGGGGCGTGTAATTAAAATTTTTGATACAATACTTTGCAGCGGGCTCATTCCTGCGCTCCAACTAGAGTATCTGTGAGGGGTTGCAGTGTTGTGGCACCAGCACCACCACCACCACCAACAAAGGCCCAATTTTTCTGCCCCTGTTCAACACCAACACCCAGGGCCCAAATTTATGCAGAGTATATACGGCAGGCCCCTACTTTCAAACATCCAACTTACAAACGACTCCTACTTGCAAACAGAAGGAGACAACAGGAACAGAGTCACTTTGCAGGCAGGAACAGGGTGCTTTTAACCCCAAATAAGGGCTTGACAAGGGGTTAAAAGTGTCCATGTTTCGGCACTGCCGAATGCTTTCCAGGCCCTTTGGCAGTGCTGCCCATTCATTTCAATGGGCAGGGCAGTTTGGGAGCAGTTCATACAGCACTCCCAAACCACCCCCAAAGATGCTGCTTGCAGGACTTTTTTCCCGTCCCGCAAGTGCACCACCCCAATGTGAAAGCACTCGGGCTTTCAAACTGGGGTGGCTTTAGAGGCGCTTTTCAGGCGCTTTATAGGCGCTATTTTTAGAGATAAAATGCCTAAAAAAGTGCCTCAGTGTGAAAAGAGTCTGAAGCTGACCATACACAGATCAATATTCATCTGGTTTCCTCTGGGACTGGCCAAATGTCCACTTCTGTCAAAAGGACATGGTGGAAAACTTTTTTCTGTCAGCAGCTGCAGCCAATCAATGTATTCTGGGTTCTGAGTTCAATAATCTGGTTGGGAGGATTCCTCCATCCACTGTGTTTGTGTGGAAGGTGGAATCTGAATGAAAAAAGTATAACTAAAGCAAAACTTATTTATTTTTTTGGATAGAGAGATGAACACTTGCTAGTTTTTATTGCTGTCTGTGCCCCCGTTAGGGAGATTTATCCTCTTTATTTGTCATGGTAACCATTATTATTGAAAGTGAAAGTAAGTCAGTCAGTTAGCTGGATTGGCTGGAGCGGCGATGTCGTCACTCCCGCGCATGCGCGCGGGAGACTTCATTCCGGCAAGGTCTGGCGGCTGCCGGCCCTTTAGCCGAGGATCCCCGCTGCGCATGCGCAGCTGCAAACAGTGGCGCATTGCGAGGGGAATATCTCCTAAACCGTACAGGTTTAGGAGATATTCTTTATACCTACAGGTAAGCCTTATTATAGTATTACCTGTAGGTAAAAGTGGTAGTATAGTGTTTACTACCACTTTAAGAGAATATGATGCCATTAAGCCATGCATCCCACCTTTTTCTATGAGCATAATCATGTGCTTGGATGATCTGTTTATATCACAATCTAAAATAAAAATTTCTGCCATTCAGATCATATTTGGATGTCCAACTGCCCTCTAAGGTCTATGGTAAGCTTAACTAGGCTATTTGAAGTATATTTATTACTCTTAGCTTCAGATGAATTCCACAAGTCAGCTGTGAAATAATTCATGAGCTTATTTTCTGAAAGCAATATTAAATATTCATTGAAGGACACAATAAATATACATTGAATATAATGCATTTTTCTGAATGTCTTTGTAGATACAAATATCAATCAGTACTTTTGTTGTGTTCTTCCTGAAAGCAGTTTTGCCTACTTGAATTTAATATATTTTACTTTCCTGTGGCATTCATGTTTGCCTTTTAAAACATTATTATTTCTAATTAAAATGGCATGATAGGCATGAGAGGCAAATGAAATAGTAAACGTATCAATGTAATGCATATTGAAATTAAATGGATCACAAAGGAATTCAACAATTACCAAGCATAATTCAGCTAATACCTCTTCAATATTGTACTAACAAATTTCATAATATTCCCAGAAAGTTTTCTTGGCCATTTTTTGTGACAGGTGGATTGGAAGTAGAGAAGAAAGTAGGCAGTCCATTCCATATCCCTGAGCATAAAGCTGCAATTGTGGGCATGCACTGTATCTCATACACTTCAGGAGCGTGCAGTCAGGGGAAATGGCAGAGCCTCACCTGCCATGAACAAAAAAAAAAAAAACAATCAAGCTTCGACTGTTGCAGAGACCAATTTGGGTAGGTAGCTGAAGTCCTACCCCACCACTGATCAAAATTTGGGGCTCCTACGACCTATGGTCCTGGAGATACTGGGCTGCATGCGCAGCTTGTCAGAAGCTACATACAGAGCAACCAGTTTAAATACAAGCTGACACACGCTGTTTGAAGCAGACTGTCAGAGGCACTGAGCTTAATGAACTGCTTGAAGCCTTGGACCAATGGTAAAGTACCATTGGCCCAAGCTGACCAATAAAAATGCTGCAGTGGAGGCACGCCTCTCACTGTAGTGTCATAGAAGGGGGCATGTGTCTAAAAGACAAACGCTCCCTTCCAACCCAGCCATCTT
Organism: Rana temporaria; assembly: GCF_905171775.1. NCBI lineage: Eukaryota > Metazoa > Chordata > Amphibia > Anura > Ranidae > Rana > Rana temporaria. The sequence continues at coordinate 319,900,036 of NC_053490.1, read as the reverse complement.
AACTACAAGGAAATACATGGGTTTATGTGTATAATTTTTACCCACAATCTCATGTTTTTCTCACACAGTTAAGAGGGAAAATGAGAATCTGCTGCTGAAATGGTACTGTTTTAATAAAGCTAAATCATATATTTATATGCTATGTGTTATAACATAACAATTTATTATTTATCTATTTACTGTAAAATTACTGGTTTGAAGTTATAACTTCAAACTTCAGTAATTTGTCTGTTAAGCAACCTGCTTGAGTACAGTTTTTGAAAATATAGTATATAATAATTATTTGTATGTGACTTACTTATGGTAATTACCCCCTTGCCACCCAGGCTAATTCTGACACTTCTCTCCTACATGTAAAAATCATCATTTTTTTTTTGCTAGAAAATTACTCAGAACCCCCAAACATTATATATAAATATACATATATATAGGTAGATTCAGAGAGAAGTGCCTACAGTTACGGCGGCGTAGCTTAGTGTGTTTAGGCTACGGCGCCGTAAGTTAGCTAGGCAAGTACATGATTCTCAATGTACTTGCCTGCTAAGTTACGAAGGCGTAGCCTAAATCGGCGGGCGTAAGGGCGCCCAATTCAAATGGTTTGGGGGGGGCGTGTTTAATGATAATGAGGCTTGACCTCACGTTTTTTACATTTTTTATAAACTGCGCATGCGCCGGGCGCCTACATTTCCCAGTGTGCATTGCGGCTAAGTACGCCGCACGGGCCTATTGATTTCGACGTGGACGTAAACTACGTAAATCCCGATTCGCGGACGACTTACGCAAACGACGTAAAAATTTCGAATTTCAGGGGGGGAACGGCGGCCATACTTGACATTACTATTCCAACTAGGGCCCAGCTCTAACTTTACGCGGCCTATCTCTTACGCAAACGGCGTAAAAGTACTGCCTCGGCCGGGCGTACGTTCGTCGGCATATCCCCTCATTTACATATTCTACGCCGACCGCAATGGAAGCGCCACCTAGCGGCCATCCAAAATATTGCAATCTAAGATAGGACGGCGCAAGCCGTCGTATCTTAGATATGTTTAAGCGTATCTCTGTTTGAGCATACGCTTAAACATAAGTCGGCGTAGATTTCTACTGATAAGTCGGCCTAACTCTACCTGAATCTACCTAATACTGTTTTAGCAGACACCCTAGGGAATAAAATGGTGGTCGCAACTTTTTATGTCACACGGTATTTGCGCAGCAATTTTTCAAACGTGTTTTTTTTTGGGGGAAAGAGACTGTTTCATAAAAAAATAAAAAAACACTAAAGTTAGCCTGATTTTTTTGTATAATGTGAAAAATTATGTTATGCCAAGTAAATCGATACCTGTCACACTTTAAAATTGCGCACACTCGAGGAATGGCACCATACTTTAGTACTAATGAATCTCCATAGGCGACGTTGTAATTTTTTTTTTTATAAATTACGGGGCAGATCCACGTAGCGCGGCGCATATTCCCGCCGGGCGTAGCGTATCTAAGATACACTACGCCGCTGTAAATTATTTTTTTTTTCAAAGAATGCGCGCGGCGTAGTGTATCTTTGGTGGCATAAGGGCGCGCAATTCAAAATGATGTGATGGGGCGTGTTTTATGTAAATACGTCGTGGCCCGACGTAAACAACGTTTTTTTTTAACGGCGCATGCGCCGTCCGTGGGGGTATCCCAGTGCGCATGCTCGAAATTAAACCGGAACAAGCCAATGCTTATGACGGTGACGTCATTCTATGCAAATCCCTATTCGCGAACGACTTACGCAAACGACGTAAAAAAATCAAAATTCGACGCGGGAACGACGGCCATACAGTACTTAACATTGAGTATGCCTCATAATAGCAGCTTTAACTATACGCCGGAAAAAGCCGAACGCAAACAACGTAAAAAAATGCGCCGGCCGGACGTACGTTCGTGGATCGCCGTAACTAGCTAATTTGCATACTCGACGCGGAATTCGACGGAAACACCACCTAGCGTCCGGCGGAAAAATGCACCTAAGATCGGACGGCGTACTAAGACGTTCGCCTATCGGATCGATCCCAGATGCAGTCGTATCTTTTTTTTTAGATACAAAACAAAGATACGACGCGGGAACTTTAAAATTACGCGGCGTATCAATAGATATCAATATCAATAGATACGCCAGCGTAATTCTTTTGTGGATCTGCCCCTACATGTTTAGAGTTGCAGAGGAGGTCTAGTGCTAGAATTATTGTTCTCGCTCTAACAATCGCGGCGTATGTAACCTGTGTGTATCTGGCTCTGATACTAGCCAGTGCCTCACCAGCCACTGACCTCACCGCACGTCCCTGAAACACTTTAGTGTTGGTGGAACTCATAGTGAAGAATGCTATCTCAACTTAATCAATATATATGTTATATGCTGGTCAAAAAGCAAAGTATATTAATTTGGTGAAAGGAGGAGAAGTCTTAGGAACAAAGGGCCAGATTCAGAGGAGATACGACGGCGTATCTCCTGATACACCGTCATATCTCCTATTGTATCTATGCGGCTGATTCATAGAATCAGTTCCTCATAGATAGCCCTAAGATCCGACAGGTATAATTGACTTACACCGTCGGATCTTAGGATGCAATACTTCGGCCGCCGCTGGGGGGAGTTTGCGTCGTATTCCAGCGTCGGGTATGCAAATTAGCAGTTACGGCGATCCACAAAGGTTTTTCCCGTCGTTACGTCGGCGCAAGTCTTTTTTTCCCGTTCGCAAAGTTAGGTGTGCTTTAACATGGTGTAAAATTACTCCACCATGTTAAAGTATGCCCGTCGTTCCCGCGTCGCTTTTGATTTTTTTTTTTCTGGCGTAAGTACGTTACGCACGTTGCGATTCACAAACACGTCGGGCCGCCGTAAGCTCGCGCAAAGCACGTCGGGAAAATTGCTTACGGAGCATGCGCAGAACGTCCGGCGCGGGAGCGCGCCTAATTTAAATGGTACCCGCCCCATTTGAATTGGGCGGGCTTGCGCCGGACGACTTTACGTTACACCGCCGCAAGTTTCCAGGTAAGTGCTTTGAGGATCAGGCACTTACACTGAAAACTTGCGGTGGTGTAACGTAAACGGGGTACGTTACACGGCCGCAAATTTTCGTGAATCTGGCCCGATGAATTCAGTCAGTGACACATTTACTAAACTCATGATATATGAAGGGCAGGGGATACAGCTTTTAGTCATTCTCTGTTATAAATAGTCTTGTTGGGAGTAACAATTAGATCCATGTTATATAGCATAGTCAAGTCTTAATATGCATACAAATAGTACAATTTGATATTTTTCTTTGCACCATCTCCTTAGGCCCCATGCACACGGGATGCCAGTGCAAACTCTGCTGAACGCATGTTTTTAAAGGCTAAAACCGGCGTTTAGAAATGCCTGTTTTGCCGCAAGCTGACCATATCACCTGCCACAAGTTGTGGATTGTCCAGTTGCCACGTCACCTGGCCACGTCACCTGGCCACGTCACCTGCCATGTCACCTGGCCACATCACCTGCCACAAGTTGTAGAGTGTCCACTTGCCACGTCACCTGCTACAATTTGTGAATTGTCCACTTGTCACGTCACCTGTCACAAGTTGTGGATTGTCTACTTGCCACGTCACCTGTGCATGTCACCTGTGCATGTCACCTGGCCACGTCACCTGTCACAAGTTGTGGATTGTCCACTTGCCACATCAACTGGCCACGTCACCTGCTACAAGTTGTGGATTGTCCACTGGCCGCGTCACCTGCCACAAGTTGTGTATTGTCCACTTGCCACAAGTTGGGAATTGTCCACTTGTCACTTCACCTGCCACGTCACCTGCCACAAGTTGTGGATTGTCCACAATGCAAGCAATTACATTTTTTTTAATATATTTTTTTTATGGTTTTTCATCATTTGCCATCATTTTTTAGATTTCTAATGTATAAAAAATAGGTCACCTTTAAAAACTAAATTGCGGCAAACCGTCGGTACCACTTTTAGCCGCGTTTAGCCACGCTTAGCCGCGTTAAGCTGCTTTTGGCGTCTGAAACGTGGAAAACGTTTGCATCTGAAACCCATTTTTTTGCTTCTGGAAAAACAAGGTTAAACGCAACTGCCTAAAAACGGCAACAAACGAGACTGTGTGTATGGACACATAGGATAACATTGAATGTGTTCAGGGGCAGTTGAAGAAAGTGTCCAACTGCCTCTGAACACGCTTTTAACAGCATCTCGTGTGCATGGAGCCTTAAAATGAAACTCCACCAATGTCTGCGAAAGCTACACCACCCCGAAACACCCCCTCCAGTTTCTTATTATTTTATATAAACAATAAACATTATGGGATTGGTTTACTAAACTGTCCATTTTGCAAGAGAATTTTCACTTTGTAAGAAATGTTCCCTTTAATTAGTGAGTGTAGTGAAAATAAATTTTGCAAAGAATATCCAATCATGTGCAAGGAGAATAAAACTAAAATGTAGTTGTGCTTGCACATGATTGGATGATGGAAGTTATTCACTGAGATGAGGGAACATTTGCCAGCAATGTGAAATTTCCCTTGGCAAAGTTAAAAGCATATTTGCTTTTTTTTAAATGAACTTTCATATACTTACTTTTTCCTTGCAGTCTTCTAGCCCAGTGGTCATCAACCCTGTCCTCAGGACCCACTAACAGGTCAGGTTTGCAAGATAACTGAAATATATCAGAGGTGATATAATTTGCTGCTCAGTGATTGCAGTATTCTAGTCTGAATCTCCCCAAGGTAATACATGAAACCTGGCCTGTTAGTGGGCCCTGAGGACAGGGTTGATGGCCACTGTTCTAGCCTGTTAAATGTCACTCGTGCAATGACGTGAGCTATGTTCAGTCTAGGAGTACTGTGTGCCCTGGCTACTTGATGGAATAGCACTAGGGGGTGTGTCAGTGACAGACGTAGTACGCAGGACAGGTAAAATTAAGCTGAAGGGGACCAGCGGTGCTGGGCAAAGAAGAAGATGCTAAGGAAAGCACTGGAGTGTAGCAAGGGTAAGAAGAATACAGAAGAGGGGAGAACTTGTAAATTAAAAATATACTAAAGATCTACATCTACAAGTATCTGTAAACCCTAAATAAATGACATTTACATTGCTATGGGACTGTGTATCATAAACATCGCCATATTTTTCTTCCTAAAATAATGTTTCCAACTTTTCTTTCATCTACTTTTTCATCTCGGTGCTGCTAAACTTTCTGTCAAAATACAAGTACTCCAGCAATGACTGCATGGCATTTCTCAGGGAAGGTTTTCAGTGACAACAGTGCTCTATGCCTGCCTAATGTGTGTTGAAACAGCACCCTGTAGTCATCATCAGAAGCCCATGTGATAATGTGACAATGCAGGAGCACAAATAGGAAAGAGGAACTGAGTTTTATAACTCTATAAGCGTGTTAACAATTATCTTTATGATAGGATTACCAGGTATAATCTTAACTAAAACTACAGGTTTAAAAACATTAAACATTACTACATTATTATCATAACGTGTATATGAGAGTTTAGCGATTGGGTTTACATATACTTTCAGCTGGCTTTTGTAGCATATTGAATACCTACTGTATGTAGCGCTGGTCTCCCAACGAGTTGGGCGCTATTGTAAATTTAGGGGTGTCTTGGGCTCAGACTCTGTTAATTCTATTTAAATTAGCCTCTGTTCTAGCTGTGGTTGTGTTTGATAGAGATTTTCCCCTGTTGCCTGTAGGTGGCGTTGCCACCTCAGACCCATGTTGGAACTCGGGCGAACCATGGTGTGTTGAGTGACGCTTCTCGGCAGCAGCCCAATGGGAGTGGTGCCCCGCTATGCATGCTGGGAAGGGGTACTTAAGGGGCAGACGCAATTTTTCGGGGTCCTTCGCCTTGTGGTCCTCCTGGCGCGAGGTGGGTGTGCGCGATTCCAGTCTCGGGACCACGTTGGTCCAAGGCTGTGTTTCTATCAAGTAGGCCCAGCTATCCCAAGCTGTCCATCCAAGTGGAGGAAGCTTCTTAGCGAAGGAAACCGGGGGAGGACCTGCCCTGGAGGAGACAAGCAAGGCAAGCTGATGTCTCGGGATAGGCCTGGTAACCTCGTTAAGGAAAAGGGTTCCACTACGCAAATTGTCTTACAATCTGCCGGATTGGCTTAAAGGCTCTTTGGCTGTAAGGCAGGAAGTTTGGGACTAAAATCCTGTGGCAGAGGATTCCTGGCTATCCATTTTTCTGTGTTCTCAGACGGTCTGTGGCAGAGACTGTTCCTATACTGTCCGTGCATCATTCCGGCTGCTAGGCCATGTGAGAGGGGTCTATACGGGTGAGCAATACTCACTCAGGAGTAAGTGGTGAATAGTGAAAACTAGCATTGGGACTTTAAGTGGTGAATAGGGATGAGCTTCCAGTTCAAGTCGAACTCATGTTCGTGTTCGACTCGAACATTGCCTGTTCGCCTGTTCGGCGAACAACGAACAATTTGGGGTGTTCGTGGCAAATTCGAAAAGCCGCGGAACACCCTGTTAAAGTCTATGGTAGAAATCTAAAGTGCTAATTTTTAAGGCTAATATGCAATTTAAAATGAGGTGTAATTCCGCGTCAAAATACTGGATATGAATTGGTGCAATCACTCCGTGCAATTAATTAATTAATTGTGAGCAGCTCCTCTAGAACAAATAATGTGTAATTTGAGCAATAGAATGTAGGTGTGAGAGAGGGCGCTAAAATGGTGAAATGTCTGCCACTTGGGACACCCTACGGTGATAATCCCAGTGTGGCAAAAACTGTGGTACAATTAAATATAATATACCATAAAAAAACCTATATGCAAAATAGACGCTTAATATGTTACAACAATAATTTACATCCCTATTACTGTAGATGCATATGGAAGTGCAAATTAAATTAATAACAAGCTGATTGGTGACAAATATGTGAGCAAAAAAGTCAATAATGGCAAAAAAGCTCCACAATACAGTCCAGAAACAACAAGTGCTAGAGATCCAAAATATAAAGGAATGTATGAAAAAAAAAATCAGTGCCTCTTGATTGGCGCTAATGGAACACAGTCTCTAAAAATCGCTTTCACAAAGTGCTTCAATAGATGTTCATGCACAGTAATCTTGATATTCCTACAGCCACCACCATAAGATATACTGTCACCCGATGTGCTCTTGCAAAAGTATGCGCTTACCAGAAATTGTAGACCACTTTAACTAAAAAGTTGGTCAAACAGGGCTGGATAGGTTAAGTGCCTGCTCACTGTGGGTCACACTTGGAATCTGCCACAATACTTGATTCGATTGGATTCCCAGCAATTGAATTCATAAAAACAGGAGAAATAATATAGTGTAATGCCGTTTTATTAAAAGAATCTAAAAACAAGCTGATGGCCTCTTACTTGTGGTGGTGCCTGCCCGGCACTAGGACTGCAAGCGTAGTAAGTCTGCCCAATGGGGTCTTGTGTGCCGCTGCGGTGGTTGAATGGGGACTTGTCCTGCAAAGCCCTAGGAGCGGGATCAGCTGGTGGGTGTTAGTGTCAGACTTTTTAGTTAAAGTGGTCTACAATTTCTGGTAAGCGCATACTTTTGCAAGAGCACATCGGGTGACAGTATATCTTATGGTGGTGGCTGTAAGAATATCAAGATTACTGTGCATGAACATCTATTGAAGCAGTTTGTGAAAGCGATTTTTAGAGACTGTGTTCCATTAGCGCCAATCAAGAGGCACTGATTTATTTTTCATACATTCCTTTATATTTTGGATCTCTAGCACTTGTTGTTTCTGGACTGTATTGTGGAGCTTTTTTGCCATTATTGACTTTTTTGCTCACATATTTGTCACCAATCAGCTTGTTATTAATTTAATTTGCACTTCCATATGCATCTAATAGAGATGTAAATTATTGTTGTCACATATTGAGCGTCTATTTTGCATATAGGTTTTTTTATGGTATATTATATTTAATTGTACCACAGTTTTTGCCACACTGGGATTATCACCGTAGGGTGTCCCAAGTGGCAGACCTTTCACCATTTTAGCGCCCTCTCTCACACCTACATAATATGCAATTTATTGTCCTAAAAAGTGTTTGGGGACCTGGGGCCAGATTCACAGCGGAGATACGACGGAGTATCTCAGATACTCCGTCGTATCTCTCAGAGTATCTATGCGACTGATTCATAGAATCAGTTACGCATAGATATCCCTAAGATCCGACAGGTGTAATTGTTTTACACTGTCGGATCTTAGGATGCAGTACCGCGGCTTCCGCTGGGGGGAGTTCGCGTCGTAAACCAGCGTCGGGTATGCAAATTAGGAGTTACCGAGATCCACGACGGATTTTCACGTTCGCTACGTCGCCGCTAGTCTAGTTTCCCGTCGCAAAGTTAGTCGTCGTTTTTGGTGCCTTAACTTTACACAGCACACGTATGTGCTGTGTAAAGTATGGCCGTCGTTCCCGCGTCAAAATTTAAAAATCAACGTCGTTTGCGTAAGACGTCTGGGAATACGAAAGTACGCTACGCACGTCGCCGTTCGAAAAAATGACGTCACTTCACGCAAAGCACGGCGGGAATTTCGAAACGGAGCATGCGCAGTAGGTCCGGCGCGGGAGCGCGCCTAATTTAAATGGCACACGCCCATTTAAATTACGCGGGAGGCCGCCGGTGTAATTTTTCACGCAAGTGCTTGGTGAATCAGGCACTTGCGATTAAAAATTGCGGCGGTGTAACGTATCTACGATACGTTACGCCGCCGCAATTCTACCTGAATCTGGCCCCTGGGTCCTGCACCAGGGGACATGTATCAATGCAAAAAAAAGTTTTAAAAACGGCAGTTTTTTCAGGAGCAGTGAATTTAATAATGCTTAAAGTGAAACAATAATGCCGCGTACACACCATCACTTTATGTGATGAAAAAAAACAACATTTTTAAAAACGTCAATTTAAATGACCGTGTGTGGGGGAAAATTTAATTTTATGTCTTGTGAAAAATGACAAAAAAAAATTGAAGCATGCTTCAATTTTATGTGTCGTTTTTCAAAACGTCGTTTTTTGTTTCACAAAAATTGACCGTGTGTAGCAAAAAACGACGTTTAAAACAACGTTTTTAAACCCGCGCATGCCCAGAAGCTAGTTATGAAGCGAGCTTCAATGGAAAAAAGTGGTGAACGTAACCTTGCTTTGCTAGAGCATTGTGAAAAAACGATGGTGTGTAGGCAACGTCGTTTTTGAAAATTGAAGTTTCAAAAACCTCGTTTTTTACTTCACAGAAAATGTCGTTTTTTTCCATCACATAAAGTGATGGTGTGTACGCGGCATAAAAGTGAAATATTCCTTTAACCACTTAAGGACCCTGCCCTGTATATATACGTCCTAATTTTAAAGATGGATATCTCGGTAACAGCAGCAGCTGCTGCCACAACCGAGACATCCATCTTTAGTGCTAAGGGTCCTGTACACGATAACGGTGTTCTCCACGGCGGATTCGCCGCGAGATCACCGTTATCGGTGGCGGGAGAGGGGCCCCCTCCCGCCGCTCTCCCGCACCCTCCACCGCTTACCGTTGCCGTCGGTAGCTGCGGAGGCGATCGGGTCTGTTCGGCAGCTGACTGGGGATGCGAGTGAGGGAAAAATGTCCTTCACCCATCCCCATAGCTCTGCTGAGCGGAAGTGACGTCAAAACGTCAGTCCCGCCCAGCGTCTTAAAAAAAAACATTTTTTTTTTGTCATTTCAATTTTTTTTCTTGCATTTTTGTCTAAATATGAGATCTGAGGTCTTTTTGACCCCAGATCTCATATTTAAGAGGACCTGTCATGCTTTTTTCTAATACAAGGGATGTTTACATTCCTTATAATAGGAATAAAAGTGATCAAATTTTTTTTTCAGTGTAAAAAGTAATAAAATAAATAAGAAAACAAAAAACAATTTTTTTAAAGCGCCCCGTCCCGACGAGCTCGCGCGCAGAAGCGAACGCATAAGCGAGTAGCGCCTGCATATGAAAACGGTGTTCAAATCACACAAGTGAGGTATCGCCGCGATCGTTAGAGCGAGAGCAATAATTATAGACCTCCTCTGTAACTCAAAAAATGCAACCTATAGAATTTTTTAAACGTCGCCTATCGAGATTTTTAAGGGTAAAAGTTTGACGCCATGCCACGAGCGGGCGCAATTTTTAAGCGTGACATGTTGGGTATCATTTTACTCGGCGTAACATTATCTTTCACAATATATAAAAAAATTGGGCCAACTTTATTGTTATCTTATTTTTTCATTAAAAAAAGTGAATCTTTTCCAAAAAAAGTGCGCTTGTAAGACCGCTGCGCAAATACGGTGTGACAAAAAGTATTGCAATGACAACTATTTTATTCTCTATGGTGTTAGAAAAAATATATATATAATGTTTGGGGGGTTTAAGTAATTTTCTAGCAGAAAAAACAGTTTTAGTCTTGCAAACACCAAATCTGAAAAACACCTAAGGCCCTTAAGTGGTTAAATTTCGTACCTAGGGGGGGTGTAAATTAAGCATGTGAAATAGCGCATGTTTCCCGTAGTTAGAACTGTCTCTGCACAAAGTGTCATTTCTGAAAGAAAAAAGGTAATTTAAACCGGACTCGCGGCTATAATGAATTGTCGGCTCCCGGCAATTCAGAGAGAATTCATTCATAAAAAAAAAGCGTGGGGTCCCCCCAAATTCAATTACCAGGCCCTTCAGGTCTGGTAGGGATATTAACTACTTAAGACCCCGGACCAAAATGCAGGTAAAAGACCAGGCCCCTTTTTGCGATTCGGCACTGCGTCGCTTTAACTGACTATAATCAGTTGCGCGGTCGTGTGACGTGGCTCCCAAACAAAATTCACGTCCTTTTTTTCCCACAAATAGAGATTTCTTTTGGTGGTATTTGATCACCTTTTCGGTTTTTATTTTTTGCGCTATAAACAAAAAAAGAGCGACAATTTTGAAAAAAAATCTATATTTTTGACTTTTTGCTATAATAAATATCCCCCAAAAAACATATAAAACATTTTTTCCTCAGTTTAGGCCGATACGTATTCTTCTTCCTATTTTTGGTAAAAAAAACGCAATAAGCGTTTATCGGTTGGTTTGCGCAAAATGTATAGCGTTTACAAAATAAGGGATAGTTTTATTGCATTTTTATTATTTTTTTTTTAACTACTAATGGAGGCGATCAGCGTTTTTTTTTCATGACTGCGACATTATGGTGGACACTTCAGACAATTTTGACACATTTTTGGGACCATTGTCATTTTCACAGCAAAAAATGCATTTGAAATGCAGTTTATTGTGAAAATAACAATTGCAGTTTGGTAGTTAACCACAGGGGGCGCTGATGGGGTTATGTGTCACCTGAAGTGTGTTTACAACTGTAGGGGGGTGTGGCTGTAAGTGTGACATCATCGATTGTGTACCCCTATAAAAGGGATCACATGATCGATGACGCCGCCACAGTGAAGAACGGGGAAGCTGTGTTTACACACAGCTCTCCCTGTTCTTCAGCTCTGGGGACCGATCGCGGGACTCCAGCGGCGATCGGGTCCGTGAGTCCCGCGGCCGTGGTCACGGAGCTTCGGACAGGGTCGCAGGCGCGCGCCCGCGACCCACCACTGGGCTTTAAACAATCACGTACAGGTACGTGATTGTGCCCAGCAGTGCCATTCTGCCGACGTATATCGGCGTTAGGCGGTCCTTAAGTGGTTAAGGGGAACCCCGCCGTCAATTTAAAAAAAAATTACGTGGGGTGCCCCCCAAATATCCATTCCAGACCATTCAGGTCTGGTGTGGATTTTAAGGGGAACTCCACCCCAAATTAAAAAAAAATGGCGTGGAGTTCCCCCAAAAATCCACACCAGACCCCTTATCCGAGCACGTAACCTGGCCAGCTGCAGAAAAGAGGGGGGGACAGAGAGCGCCCCCCTCTCCTGAACTGTACCAGGCCACATGCCCTCAACATGGGGAGGATGTCCCCATGTTGATGGGGACAAGGGCCTCATCCCCACAACCCTGGCCGGTGGTTGTGGGGGTCTGCGGGCGGGGGGGCTTATGAAAATCTGGAAGACCCCTTTAACAAAGGGGACCCCCAGATCCTGGCCCCCCTCCTATGTGAATTGGTAATGGGGTACATTGTACCCCTACCATTTCACGAAGGAAGTATAAATAGTTTATACACACACACCGTGGAAAAAAGTCCTTTTAAAAATAAAAAATAAATCCAGCGGTGGTAATCCACTCGGTCCCGGCTCCCCGCTCCAACATTGTTGGTATCCAGCAACAGGTGATCTCCTCTCCGGTCCAGCGATGACCGGTATCCAGAGCACAGCATCGCCGGCCGCCTGTCTCCACCGGCCACAGCCCAGTGAATGACGCTGCTAAAGCTGTGACATTTCTTTTATAGGTGAGGCGGGGCCACATGTCAAGTGACCCCGTACCCCTCTGACGCACCCTCTGCTACGTCACTGGGAAAGCCCAGGCTTCCCCCTTGCGTCAGAGGGGACGGGGTCACGTGACGGGTGACCCCGCCTCACCTATAAAAGAAATGTCACAGCTTCAGCAGCGTCATTCGCCGGCCTGTCTCCGGCGGTGGAGACAGGTGGCCGGCGATGCTGCGCTCTGGATCCCGGACGATCTTCTCATCGCTGGACCGGAGAGGAGATCACCCGGCATGGGTTCCCCCCCAGGGGCATACCAGGCCCTTAGACATAACAACCCCACCTGTCTGTGGAGCTACAAGTAACATAATAGAACTAGATATAGGCACTACTGTATTACATTTACCAAGTTCAACATTGACATAGCAATATGTACAGCCCTTAATTAAAATTCTAGCTGGCCAAAACATATTTCCACATTTAGTATAAAAAACACCCTGAATATTACACTTTCAAAAACAATACAAAATATGATAAACATCATTACAGTAATGGTTCCATCCTGCAGCTAACATGAGAGAGGTCATGCGTTGACAAGTCAGTTTAAGCCTGACTGTTTTTCAGCTAGCCATTTTCTCTCTGCAATTGTGGATATTATGTTCACCTTCTCTACTTCAGACGGATGCGTGGTGTGATTTTCCAAGCAGACTACAAAATGATCACATGAAAGAAAAGCTTTGTCCTAATGTTTTCTGAAAAATTTCTTTGAAGTATACTAATGAGAGAGGATTAGCAATCAAATTAACTCAGGCTTCACTTTTTTGCTGAGAATACACTTCATTAAATCCAAAATACTGTACACTTGAACGCCAAGTAATACTCATATTTATATTGTAACTAATGAGAAAGTAACCCATGAGGGAAATATACCACTGAGTTACTTTTATGCATTAGATGCATTTTAACACCCTCTACTTAGCAAATAGTAGAAATAGAAGATTAGTTCAAACGAAAGACAAAATATAATACAAAAAAAAAAAACAGTATAGAATGCAAAAAGCACTGACCATTGCTATTGGTTGGCTACATCTTTGGCTTAGAGACTTCTGTAAATATGGACCATTCTCTTTTTTACCATTAAATATCACATGATGTTACATTTTTAAATAAATGATATATTTATATGCCAATGAATCAACATGACAATCAACAAACAAGCATATTCAAGAGTGTCTGAAGTGTAAGCCTCCCTACTTCCTAGAATAAGTTTACTTTTTAGAAAAAATAAATAAATAATAAATTTGCAGGTAAAAAAAAATGTGCATTCTTTTTATTTTAATTTTTTGGAGCCTGTAAAGCATTGCACCAGTGATCAGCAGATTGCTGGTACCAAGCAGATACGAACAAGCAGATTCAGTGCTGTGGTAGTCAATTGAAAACAACAAGCCAACAGCCCCAAAGGCTGCCGGACCTTGTGAATGAGTGATGCGGCTGGTGGGCAACTACCCGGGGCGAAGAAGAGCCAGTTATCGTTTTTTCTTTCCTCATGCTGACAGCGCGAGGAGAGACGATAATCGTCTTGTGTTAAAGGGACATCGACATTGATAATCTGGGCACTGAATATTACTGTCCTGATTATCAGTGCAGTCCCAACAGTGCCCATCAATGCTGCCAATCAGTGCCCACCAGTGCCGCCAATCAGTGCCCACCAGTGCTGCCATTTTCATGTTCCGTTGTAATTTTGTACCACTCATCATATGGATAGATTAGCCTCCCATCCCGTTAAGAGGTTTCGGAATGCCAGGAGGTGGGGGTGGCGTTTCTGATCATGTGACCGCCATAGTTGGCTGTCACAGCGGTCACATGATCGGAAAGCTTGTGATCGCAAGTAGAGATTGGGAGCTTCCTGTTAGCCGCTGGTAAATTTGTTGGGAGCACACAGGGCTCTGTTTACATTCTGGTACGCATATATACAGCCGCTCGGCGTTAAGGCACACACACTGAGAAGCTGCATATATGCATACAGCTGGTGTGAAGGAGTTAAAAAAAATTATATATATTTTTTTCAAATAAATGGATATGTGTGTGACTAACATTTGAGAAAGGTTCAGATCACCCAAACATTGTTTTACTATCACAAATAAAGAGAGGTTTGCATACAGTACAGCTTTATGTTCACTCAAGTCCAAAGATAGCCTACATGTCTACATGAAGTAAAAATACAAAAAACTTTACACTCTTTCTAAGCTGCTGATGCCTGCAGTGGTTTCTAACTACTGTTTTTAAACACAATAGGATTGATTTACTAAAGGCTGTGTACTTTTAAAGGGAATTTTCACTTTGCAAGTAAATTTTTCTTTGGCTTGGTGTATGAGGTGAAGCTCTGCTGACTCCCATCATTCAGTCATATGCAAACAAAAAGATTGCATTTTTTTAGTTTCCTTTCATGTGATCAGGTATTCTATGCAACCTGAATATTAACCACATTCACTTAGCTAAGGAAACATTTCATTGAAAAGTGACCAGGCTATTGATGACGTCACACTTGATGACGAAACATGTAAGGCTGGAACATGCTACGTTATGCCCTGGTGGAACGCACGCTGACTCTGGAGTGGGTCTTGCAGTTTTCCACAGCCTCCACTGTTCATTGTGGTTGCTCACATAGGAGGTCCATATATTGTTTTAATCTGTCAATTGCTGTAGCCATTTGAGGCTTTTAATAAACTACATCTACAGTTTCACACTATGAGTCCGTCCTCTTTTTTTATTACCTATACCGCTGGTGATATCCCAACCGAAGTCACGTCCTATCTGGACGACGAGGACATTGGAGGATTTGCTCAAAAGCCCCAGGGAGACCCCACAAGCCTTATATGATCCTTACTGTCATAAGGCAGGGGAATTTACAAAATCTGGTGAGTGTACATCCACACTTCATTTTTCATTGTATGATTTACGCAGGAGGAATAATTTTTATTTCTTTTTGGAGTACTGAAAGGAACTTTTTTGGGACTGTTTCTTTTACACATATTTTACATTTAACAATATTTATTTACTTGTTTGGACATCATACTATTATATTTTTTGGGTACTCTATGTTTTCACTGATCAAGGGTTTACTCATCCCAACAGCCCCCTTTTTTTTATATTCACATACACAATATTTGTCATTTATTGTTTGCACTTAGTTTATGTAGTTCACGTTGTATACTTTTATACTTATTATTGTGATATTGGCAAAGTTCTGTTTGCACAATAGGTTTTGTGCATGTTTAATATTTGCCTTGAGTATATCAAACTCAATGTTTAAATTGATTGATTACTTAATGGATGTGGGGTCCATGAAAAACAGCGCCTTAACATGTTTCGTCTCTTTAAAATTGCAGTTTCTTTTTCCAAAGTAAACAGTTTAGGTTGTACTTTTATGATTTGACATAGTGGTTTCTGCTTATTTCTTTCCATGGTGCAATCTCAAAAAAGTATCTAATTGAATTACGCTTCTGTGAAAAATTGAGTTAATAGATTGAAAAAATAAATCAAGTCATAGGTTCAGCAGAGCAATTTTTCTCTTGTGATATTCTTCTTTTTTTTCCTTTTCTGCTTGGCAATCAGTCTTATCAAGGACTACGGGAGAAAGGGAAACAGAATCATCTTTCTACTGAGAAGATCTACAGCAGTAGTCTGGCTCTGCAGTGTAATGTACGGTATACACTGATCTAAGCCATTAAGAAAGAAGGCATCTTACTGTGAAAAGAATCAGATGTTAGAAGGGGAGTGGATGACTGTCCAGCACTGGCAAAAAACGGACAACACAAATTGTACATTCATTTACTGAGGAGAGAAAACACCAAGAAAACAGATTGAGTAGAAAAATGATATGAAAACATAGTAAACACAGTAAAAACAGATTTAAAAATTACAGGTGATAGCAAATAAAATTAATTTATTAAATCAAAGAAATGTCACAAAATTACACAGTCTTATATATATATATATATATATATATATATATATATATATATATATATATATATATATATATATATATATATATATATATATATACAGGGCCGCTGATAGGGCAGTACAGGCAGCCCTGTTGTACCGGGCCCGGCCCCCAGCAGCTCCACAGGGGGGCCCGGGCAACTTGACAGTTAATTTCTGGCTATTAAAAAATAGAGCTTTCTAAACTTCACCCCCGTCCCCTGCTACTACTTGCTTAAGAAAAGGGGGTGTAATTACATTTTCCTGGGCCCCGTCAGGTCATCAGAGGGGCCCAGGAGGTGAGCGCAGTGGTCGGACTATTTTTTGTTTTTCGGGCGGATGTACATAAGACCGCACCGCACATTGCTATGCTTTTTAATTAGTCCCAGATGCCGATACACACTGCCTTCACTGACGGAGTAATGCTACAATGCCTCCGCTCCGCCTCCCGTCCTCATGTGCCGACTTACCAACTTGCCGAGACTGATGTGAGGCACAGGCTCCTCTGTGGCTGGCAAGGGAGCAAGAACTTGGACACCGTGGCTGCAGTACACACAGTGAGTGGAGCACAGAGGATAGACTCCTCACTGTATATCGGCGCTTACACACAGCATGGCAACTTATGATTATCAGCATTATGATACTCATGCAGGGAGCACAGTCAGCATGTGCTCTGTAATGGATCTGTCACAGTGTGTCATATTGCTGTTGGGTGCTTACTTTGTTATGGCTGTGCTGGGTTATAGTTTGTAACACAGTACAGCCAAAGTCAGAACCCAAAAGCCATTTGACACTGACAGATCCATGACAGAACACATGCTGACTGTGCTGCCTGTTCATAATGCTGGTTGAAGATGAAGTGAGATGCTGCTTTACACTCCCCTTTAACGACTTCCTGTCTAGCAACATACTGGTACAATGCTGGATTGTAAGGGTGATATCTTGATCATCGCTACAGCAATGATCAAGATATCATTTTTTAGCCCCAGCGATTCTGCACAAAGTAAAAGTAATCTTAGTGGCTAAGAAGCCACTGGATTACTTTTACAGGCAGTCAGTGAAAGGGGGTTCCACCACCATCCTGCCACTGCCTTTACTGGGCTCTCCAATGCAATCAGGGGTCCTGTTAATGATGTGAGTAGCGGCATCCAGTTCCTGGGACACAGTGCGTGGAACTGATGTCGTTCCTCCCACTGTGTGACGTCAGAAACCAGAAGAAATGACCGGCCTAAACAAGCATGTGATCAAACAGATCTACATTTGATCAGATGCTTTGGAGGCCAGAGGACAGATATGGGGTCTAATAGACCCGAGATCTCTCCATAAAGGGGACATGTCACGGTCACTGCAATAAAAGAAATACAAAAAAATGAAAGACACAGTGTAAAAAATTATTGTTAATAAAATCAAATTTTATATATTGTTTTTAAACCGTTGCTGTCCCCCTCTACTGATAAGCCATAATAAACGTGTGTGCATATGTAAACAGTGACAAATCTGCAGAGGTGAGGGCAGGGTAGTGGCCTGGGGGGAGGGGGGGTTAAAGGCAGGATTAAAGGGGGCCCCATCAGTTAGGCTGTACGGGGCCCCATGATTTCTAACAGCGGCCCTGTATATATATATATATATATATATATATATATATATATATATATATATATATATATATATATATATATATATATATATATATATATACTCTATACGTGTATATGTAATATATATAGCACAGAAACCATGGTAGGCTTTTCATTCCCTGTGAGGCACATGGAAGCCAGGCACACAGTAATTCACAGTCACTCAAGTGAGAAAACAGGCCTTGCATATATATTCGCCGGACAATTTATTAGGTACACCTTGCTAGCAGCGGGCTGGACCCCTTTTTGCCTTCAGAACAAGCTTAATTCTCCATGGCAAAGATTCAACAAGATGTTGGAAGTATTCCTCAGAGATTTTGGTCCATATTAACATGATAGCATCAAGCAGTTGCTGCAGATTTGTCGGCTGCACGTCCATGATGAGAATCTCCCATTGACTGTGGAGGCCATTGGAGTACAGTGATCTCATTGTCATGATGAAGAAACCAGTGGTGAGATGATTTGAGCTTTGTGACATGGTACATTATCTTACTGGAAGTATCCATCAGAAGATGAGTACACTGTAGTCGTAAAGAGATGGATATGGTCAGCAACAATACTCAGGTAGGCCGTGGCATTTAAACAGTGCTCAGTTGGTACTAAGGGGCTCAAAGTCTGCCAAAAAAAATACCCCACACCATTACACCACCACCAGCCTGAATCATTGATACATGGCAGGATGGATCCATACTTTCACGTTGTTTACACCAAATTCTGACCCTACCATCTGAATGTCGCAGCTGAAATTGAGACCCATAAGACCAGGTAACATTTTTACAATCTTCTATTGTACAATTTTAGTGAGCCTGTGTGAATTCTAGCCTCCGTTTCCTGTTCTTAGCTGACAGGGGTGGCACTCAGTGTGATCTTCTTCTGCTGTAGCCCATCTGCTTTAAGGTTCGATGTGTTGTGCATTCAGAGATGGTAATCTGCATACTTTGGTTGCAACGAGTGGTTATTTACTTACCGTTGCCTTTCTATCATCTCAAACTATTCTGCCCATTCTCCTCTGACCTCTGACATCAACAAGGCATTTTTGTCCACACAACTGCTGCTCACTGGATATTTTCTATTTTTAGGATGATTCTCTGTAAACCCTAAAGATATTTGTGTGTAAAAGCAGTTTTTGAAATACTCAGACCAGCCCATCTGGCACCAATAACCATGCCTTGTTCAAAGTCACTTATATCCCCTTTCTTCCCCATTCTGATGCTTAGTTTGAACTTCAGCAAGTCATCATCACCTTGTCTAGATGCCTAAATGCATTGCGTTGCTGCCATGTGATTGGCTGATTAGCAATTTGTTTTACTAAGCAATTGAACTGGTTTACCTAATAAAGTGGCAGGTGAGTGTATGTTTGCAGTTTATTTTCTGATTTAACTTGGGTAGGGTAACCCTTGGGATGCTCCAAAACTAGTTTAAACACAAAGGAAGACACCTGCAGCTGTTTTGTCTCTTCAGGGTGCAGCCATCCTCTAGAATTCAGAATTGAGGAACTACAATGCAGGGGACCCCTTGGCAGAGGTATACCTAGTCGAAACTGTAGTAAGCTCTCTGAAAGGAGGTAAGTACAGCCTTTAGGATCATTAAGGCTCATACTCACCGTGCCCTGGGTACTGTAATGCTTCCTGTAGTACCAACCAGCCTTTGTACAGGATGTCTCCAATTTTGGATCCTCTTCAAAATATCCTGCACTGCTTCAAGGGGCTCTGAACAGGGGCCCCTGAGCTCTGGCTGGAGCTGGGACCCCAAAAAGAGGAATCTGTTCTGTCCGTAGCAGCCCAGAGGGCCTTAGTGCTCAGGCTGTGACTTCTCCCCCAGGAGCCAACCCTGCTGTTGTAGGTCTCAGCCTGTTTATACACATCTCAACCCCCTGCTGGCCATTATTATTATACAGGTAAGGGTCTGCCTCTCCCACCCACTATATTCCAGAACTCTCTGGAATGTAGGGGGAAGTATGAGACTACATCAGCAGAACCCAAAACAGCCAAAAGCAATTGGCACTGCTCCTCTGTTACAGAGGAACAAAATGTGTCTCAACTATAGCCAGGCCCGCATTTGCTCCCTTTTCTGCCCCAAGGCCGGCTCCACACACACACACACCACCATTCTCGTCCTTTATCAATGACTGCTAGAATAGATAAATTAAAAATATATTTACACACACAGGTACACTGAAAATAACTGTACCCACTAATTGCAGCCTCTGTGCCCAGAAATGCAGCCTCTGTGCCCACTAATTGCATCCTCTGTGAACATGAATGCAGCCTCTGTGCCCACTTATTGCAGCCTCTGTGCCCATGAATCCAGCCTCTGTGCCCACTAATGGTAGCGTCTGTGCCCATGAATGCAGCCTCTGTGCCCACTGATTGCAGCCTCTGTGCCCACTGATTGCAGCCTCTGTGCCCATGAATGCAGCCCCTGTGCCCACTGATTGCAGCCTCTATGTTCACTGATTGAAGCCTCTGTGCCCATGAATGCAGCCTCTGTGCCCACTAATTGCAGCCTCTGTGCCCATGAATGCAGCTTCTGTGCCCACTAATTGCAGCCTCTGTGCCCATGAATGCAGCCTCTGTGCCCATGAATGCAGCCTCTGTGCCCACTGATTGCAGCCTCTGTGCCCATGAATGCAGGCTCTGTGCCCACTGATTGCAGCCTCTGTGCCCACTGATTGCAGCCTCTGTGCCCATGATTACATGCAGCGCTCCCCTCCCTCCGCTCAGATGTCACGGAGCTGAGTCTGTGTGCAAGGTCCTGCCACCTAGAACAGCTTGTGTGATAGGCAGAACACTGATTCAATCTACTATCACACAAGCTGGTCTAGGGGGGCGTGACCTTGCACACACAGACCCAGCTCCGTGACACCTGAGCCCCGCCCCGAGGCCTGGCCTTGGTGGCCTTGTGAGGAATCCGGTCCTGACTATAGCAACCTAGCTAGGAGGGTGCTGTATATATTTTGGTTTATTACAGTTACTTTCATAGTGCAGTCAATTTATGCAGTACTTTTACACACACACATATATATATATATATATGTATATATATATATATATATATATATATATATATATAGTGGATCCTCGGTTTACAAGTAACATGGTTAACAAGCATTTTGAAAGATGAGCATTTTTTTAAAATTCTTACTCGGTTTGCGAGTGTTATCTTGCAAAACAAGCAGAATTCAAGCTTATGGGGTGTGCAGTGCCGCATTTGGCCTGCGGTGTGGTGGCGCCGGAGCCGAGCAGAGCCGATCGGAACCGATCGGAAATACTCGTAAATACTCAGTTCCCCCGGTGTTTCCAAGCCTTTCTGAGTATTTCTGAGGCTCTCTGGCGCCCCCCCCCCCACCTCTGGCCACATGCGGTATTGCATGCTATTAAAGTCAATGCGGAACAAATTATTTTCGTTTCCATCTACTTCTATGGGGAAACTCGCTTTGATATGCGAGTGCTTTGGATTACGAGAATTCTCCTGGAATGGATTATGCTCGTAATCCAAGGTTCCACTGTATATATGTAGCACTACCCCTGGAGGAGCTGATTTAGATGTTGGGTCTGTACTGTGCCTATCAACCCCAAAAGTTTGGTTCAAACCTTCCCTTGGCACAACAGGACCACACAGAAATTGTGGAACCCACTGGTAGTTGGGAACCACAATGAAAACTCCACAAAACTTTCTGCTTAACCAAAAGGCAATTATTTACTTGGTAAGAAATGGATAAATAATACAGAGTTAAACAAATGACGTGCACTGCTTACAGGGCCCTGTAAGAGTCAATAGTATTTTTAAGAAATTGCAAGTCAAAAACTATCAAATAAAGAATCACAGTTCTGATATATATATATATATATATATATATATATATATATATATATATATATATATATATATACTATATATTCAGGTATATCTGCAACTATATGCTCTTAGGCTCCCTCTAGAGCAGTGGTTCTTTACCTGGGGGTCGAATGATGATTTGCCAGGGGTCACAGAATCCTGATCTGTTCCTGAAGCCTGCACCACTCTCCCAGCCTTTTTGCGGCTGCCCATCTGGGCTGTTCCTGGAGCCTGAGGCCGCCCAGCTGGGCTGTTTCTGGAGCACGCGGCTGACCACTCAGACACTTTACAGCCGCCCATTCAGTTCACGGCATGGGGGCAGAGACTAGCAGTCAGCTGACTGGTGAGGAATGTGAAGTGGGAGGGGCTGGAGGAGACCCCATCTCCTGATTTCGGCATAGGTGTCACTGCTACGAGACACCACAAAGTCGGAGACACAGTGAGTAACAATACCTGTGATTATAGTTGCCATTAAAAGTCCCCACTACAGTTCTCAGATCAGTAGATGACCTTGATGAAGAGAACCTAAGTTGGCTGATCAGAACTCCCCCCAGCACTGCCACTCATCCCAACCCCCGCCAGCACTGCCACTCATCCCAACTCCCCGCCAGCACTGCCACTCATCCCAACTCCCCGCCAGCACTGCCACTCATCCCAACTCCCCGCCAGCACTGCCACTCGTCCCAACTCCCCGCCAGCACTGCAACTGATCCCATTTCCCCCAACCCCCACCAAGGAGTAAGAGAAAGAATAAAAATAGAGAATACATGGAAGGGAGAGGAAAAGAGGGGTTAAAACAAAGAAAAAAGGGAGAGAAAGAATAAGAGAAAGAACAAGAAACACGGCTAGAGACAGAGATGGGAAAAAAAAATTAGGATAGAGAGAGAGAAAACAGAAAGAAAGGAGAACAAAAAGAAAAAGAGCGGTACATCCTAAAATGTACCATAAAGGGTTTTAATACTGTACAAGGGACTCAGGGAGCACTAAAATTACTTGTCTTGCCTTGGGTGCTGACAACCCACACTATGAAAATAATTTTGGGGTTAGGGGTCCCCACAACTTGGGAAATGTTAACAAAGGGTCACGGCACTAGAAAGGTTGAGAACCACTGCTCTAGAGGGCACTTCTATACATGTGACCTACTACTTTAGTTCAAACAGGCAGAACTGAATCCCGTAAAAGTTCCTTCTGGCAGTAAGGGTCTTTGCTAGCATTAATTGATGCACATCAATGATTTGTAATCCAACTGGTATGAAAAGGGCAAGAAAACGAACAGCCACAGTATTTATAAGTGTATGTAACTTGCTGGCGGCACAAACGCCAATCCTCTAAACATACGGCCACTGCGGGATGCACTGGGTCCTTGCACATGGCGTGTTTACTTTTAACAATGCAGGTGAGTCTATGAGAACCACCTTCCTGCGATACAGTTAGTTATCGTTGGTCAGGTGCCCGCTCACCAAACGAGGCCTCGCCTCTCCGGTACGTTCCGTGGGGGATGTCCCAATTCACAGCCTCTCTGCAACTTGCGGTCTCCGTTCCTTCACACAGCCGTCACAAGGTGTTGGTGATTGTTGCTGTGGAGCGTAAGTTGAACACTACGGAAGAGGATCCCTTCAGGAAAGGCAATCCACGCTGGCGACTGTAGGCCCAGGCGTCTGAGGCCTACGCTTCTTGAAGCAGGCCTCAGCACAGGCTTCCTGCTTGCTAGAAGTCGCCTTCCCAAGAGTCCGATACACGTCTCCCCTTCCTTTAAGTAGCTTCTCCCAGAAGGCTGTGCATGAAGCAATGCACCTTGGGTAGCACAGTAGCACTGTGGGTATCATAGTCTGTCAAACACCCAAGGCAATGGAGTCTCTATCTCCCTGTACTCCAAGTTCCATAATCCATTGCTGTGATGAAATAAAACCAAACAAGTGGTAGCAGTATAACAATTGACCACCGGAGGGAGCTGAGTTCCTTCTCATTACAAACTGTAGTCTGTCGTCCACATTGCAAAGTGACACCCTGCTATATATATATATATATATATATATATATATATATATATATATATATATATATAAAATATACATTCACATCAGTCCCTGCCCTCAAGGGGCTTACAATCTAAGGTCCCTAACTTCCTGGTTCCCTACTGCATACTTACAATCTAAGGTCCCTAACTTCCTGGTTCCCTACTGCACATGTGCGAGTCATGCTGTGTGTCCTCACTGGTCTCTGCTGTCTTCTGGGACCTGTGTGTTTCCCAGAAGACAGCGGAGGAGGACAG
Organism: Rana temporaria; assembly: GCF_905171775.1. NCBI lineage: Eukaryota > Metazoa > Chordata > Amphibia > Anura > Ranidae > Rana > Rana temporaria. Next base: position 319,875,928 of record NC_053490.1, on the reverse strand, counting down.
AGTAGGTGCCGGAGGTGGCGTAGGTCACCTCGATCAAGAGGTGATCTATGCCTGGAAGTGGGAGTAATACATTACACAGGTATCTGCTCCCTTCTCCCCTCTGAAAGGTGGAAACTGTGACACCAGAGGGGGGGGGGATTACAAAAAGTGGAAGTTTAATTTTTGGGTGGAACTCCACTTTAAGTACATATTCACTGTTCAACCTTTTTATATTTAAGCAGAATTATGTACAAGAGAAAATATATACAATGTTACAAAACACTCTGATTTATGTGTGTACATCATGTAAACATTATTCTTAACAGGATGTGATTTAAACTATGTGATGTTAAATGGTAATGCAGTGAATTGCGTTACGCCTCAGTATATTTGCAGAGTTATGCTAGCTAAATGTTGTTAAAGTGACAACATATTTATAATAAAAAAATACATTTAAAGAATGGAAATTCAAAAATAAAACAGGAAGATTATTGGCACTGTATGCACAAGAGAAGTCATGCTCTTAAGGGCATTGATTTACTTACGTATTATTCTGCACTACAGCAGGTAGATGTTTGCACAGTCATGTGTACACAGAACACAGCTGTGAAAGCTGAAAAATCACATAAAACTGTAACATTTGAACTTGTACAATATCATTTTTAAAACATGCTGCGCCAGTCACTGGTACATGTTTTACTCAGGAGCTGCTGTTAACGACTTCAGCCCTGGACCATATTGCTGCTCAATGACCGGGCCCCTTTTTGCGATTCGGCACTGCATCGCTTTAACTGGCAATTGTGCGGTCGTGCGACGTGGCTCCCAAACAAAATTGGTGTCCTTTTTTCCCCACAAATAGAGTTTTCTTTTGGTGGTATTTGATCACCTCTGCGCTTTTTATTTTTTGCGCTATAAACAAAAATAGAGTGACAATTTTGAAAAAATATATAATATTTTTTACTTTTTGCTGTAATAAATATCCCCAAAAATACATAAAAAAACATTTTTTTTCCTCAGTTTAGGCCGATACGTATTCTTCTACATATTTTTCGTAAATAAATCGCAATAAGCGTTTATTGATTGGTTTGCGCAAAAGTTATAGCGTCTACAAAATAGGGCATAGTTTTATGGCATTTTTATAAAAAAAATTTTTTTACTAGTAATGGCGGCGATCATTGATTTTTATCGGTACTGTGACCTTATGGCGGACACTTCGGACACTTTTGACACATTTTTGGGACCATTGGCATTTTTATAGCAATCAGTGCTATAAAAATGCATTGATTACTATAAAAATGCCACTGGCAGGGAAGGGGTTAACACTAGGGGGCGAGGAAGGGGTTAAGTATGTTCCCTGGGTGTGTTCTAACTGAAGGGGAGGGGGTGGACTAACTTGGGGAAATTACTGATCACTGTTCATACATTGTATGAACAGACAATCAGGCATTTCTCCCCCTGACAGGACAGCACACACAGCTCCCGGTTCTCGCTCTGTAACGAGCGTTTGCGGGTGCCCGGCGGTGATCATGCCCACTGGGCACACGCGTTGATGACTGATTCGCAAGATGGCTGATTCGCGAGATGACGTAATATAATGTGATCTTGCTCAGCCGAGCCGACCTGCCGTCGTAAAACTGCAAGCGGTTAAACCCAAAGCCAAAAATGTAATATATTGCAGTTTACCAATCATTAGATGTGGTGGTTGCATCCGTTTTTTGTTTTTCCTCTGTTTTCACCTGGTGACCTGACCAGTAACACACCTGTATTAGTGAGACACAACAAGGAATGAGCACAGAAGCACAGCAAACCGCAACATTGTCAGTCTGGTGAGGGGAAGGCAGTGTTAAATGTATTAGCAGATATTGAATCACTAATAAATTGAAAACCTACATCACATGACAGCTGTGATTGGACACAGCCAACATGTGATCAGGAGGGACAATCACAAAGCCCTCCTGCCGATCGGAGATCTCCAGCTCACACTTTATAAACATTTTGTTCCCCCTTTTAAATAAAGGTTTGACTAAATAAATAAAAGCTGATAACCAGCGTTAAATGGTTTGTCTCATTCATGTAAACGGATACATTCTGCTGGAGAGCCTGTGCTGTGAAAAACAAAAGACTTGCTGGCTGAATTACCAGATAAAAATAGAACAAAAGGTGGGGAGAGCAATAAATAGTGGAACTGGGACAGACATAATTTTTTGTAAAAAAAAAAAAAAAATAGACCTACAAGGCAAAGGCACAATGTGCTAGTATGCATCACATAAAATACTCGGCTTGGAACATAGCCCTCCAGCGCTGTACTGTTACAGCAAAGACAGCTGACATGTTTCCCCAGTCTTTTTTTCCGGGTTTGCACGCTCCGGGTATGTGATTGGCCGGAGCCGCGATGACGTCACTTTGGCGCATGCGTGCCTGAAACCTTTGGTTCCGACACGAAGCTCTAAAGTTCCAGAAAGGTATGCCGCACCTTCAGAGCACACGCTTCAGTGATGTCACTGGCTGCACCCAAGGAGAAATCTTATGAACGGTATACGTTTAGGAGATATTATTTTACTTAGAGATAAGCCTTATTATAGGCTTACCTCTAGGTAAAAATGACCAAGCTGGCTTTACTACCGCTTTAACTGTTATAACGTTTAATCCAATTGAAAGTTACGTAAGACGTAATATTTATCTTCTTTCCAACAAAGACAGAAGGTTAGCAGTTAGAGCACTGGTGAAAGAACATGCATACCTCCCTCCCGCCCATAAAAATACCTTCTCATAAGGTAAAGCAGTATTAAGCATTCAGCCCCGGAAGAATTTACCCCCTTCCTGACCAGAGCACTTTTTGCGATACGGCACTGCGTCGCTTTAACTGACAATTGCGCTATAAACAAAAGAAAAGCGACAATTTTGAAAAAAAAAGCAACATTTTTTACTTTTTACTATAATAAATAACCCCCCAAAATATAAAAAAAAAAATTTCCTCAGTTTAGGCCGATATGTATTTTTCTACATATTTTTGGTGAAAAAAATCGCAATATGCATATATTGTCTGGTTTGCGCAAAAGTTATAGCGTCTATAAAATAGGCAATAAATTTTTCTTAGTTTTTATTTTTTTTTACTAGTAATGGTGTCGATCTGTGATTTCTATCTTGACTGCGACATTATAGAAGGTACATCGGACACTTTTGACACTATTTTGGGACCATTGTCATTTATGCAGCGATCAGTGCTATAAAAATGCACTGATTACTGTGTAAATGACACTGGCAGGGAAGTTGTTAAACACTAGGGGGTGATCATGGGGTTAAGTGTGTCCTAGGGAGTGATTCTAACTGTGGGGGGTGGGCTACCACTGACAGGACAGAGATCACTGCTCCCGATGACAGGGAGCAGTAGATCCCTGTCATGTCACTAGGCAGAACAGGAAAATGTCTTGTTTACATCTCCCCGTTCTGCCTCTCCATGTCACAAACGGGGGTCCGCCGGCGAACATCGCGGACATGGTCACGGAGTATGCGTCGGGTGCGCGTGTGCCAGCTAGCAGCAAAATTAAAGGGGACGTACCCATAGCTCCCAACTGTCCCTGATTTCGAGGGACTGTCCCTCATCTGTCTCTCATTTTGGTCTGATCTATGTAGATGTATATAAAATGCACTTTTTATCTATCAAATCTATCAAAAGGTGTTTTGCGGTGCTAAACCTTTCATCCGATTTCTAAATTGCTGCATTTGTAAATTATAAAAGCCAATATAAAGGAATAGCAGTGGTAAAAAAAATCACTTGTGGGTTTAACCAATCTTGTTTTTTTGTACATTTCTCCTTTAAGGGGGCATGGTAAGGGGTGTGTCCTAAACCTGTATACTTTTGCATACTAGTATACAAACCGATGCTTTTGCATACTAACCATCGGTTTTGACCTATCGGTTAGGCGTTCATCGGTTCGATTTTAAAGCAAGTTCTAAAGTTTTGGACCGAAGGATAACTGACCGATGGGGCCCACACACGGTCGGTTTGGACCGATGAAACTGAACTTCAGTCCGTTTTCATCGGTTTTGTCCGATGGTGTGTACAGGGCCTTAGAGGGATGAGATAAACAATTTAACACTGACAGGGGTATTTAAAAAGGTCAGCTTTTATTCAGTTATGTAAAACATTTCCCCCCCCCCCCCCAAAAAAAAAAATATATGATATAGTTATTTAAGTCCATCTAATTCTGCTAGTGTATTTACCCAGATCGGCAATGCTGCTCTCTAAAAGTGTCTCCTTTGCTCTTTTCTCCAGAAGTGGAGACACACAGGAAGTGTGTTAATGGGGTCATCTCTCAAGGCAAAAATAAAGGGAAAAAGCCTAAACAAGAAAACAAATCCATCACATTTAAGGTTTTGTTAGCTGCAATACAGTATATAAAAATGTTGTCTTTAAGTTTATTTGTAGTATAAGGTTATGGAATAAATTCAAAAAGCAGCAGAATGATTTATGATAGTCTCCTTGTGACACCTAAAGAACCTCACTGTGTAAGTGGTGTTTGTGTTTTTTTTTTTTTGTTTTTTTTTAGCATGTCATTTTCATTATGTCTGCAGCTATTTTCTACACTGTGAAATTACACTTGTGCTAACATTTTCCCTGCAGAACGGTGTTGCATTGTGCCAGAAAAAGTGCCTGCATATTCTAGCATAAAATGTTGTCTTTATTAAATTACCAGTGCGTGTGTCAAATCCAATAATGTGCATGGCTGCCTGGGAACTGAAAGCCTACTATGATACTGGAGTGTTTAAGAAGAAACTAATGAGATTGCTGCATTTATGTAGAAACTTACCATACAGAAGTCATTTGTAGAGACCCAACTTCAAAATTAAGATATTAGTGAAACTGTAAAAATGAAAACACTGGATATATAGCATATTTTCTTTGCTTTGATACAGGACATTTAGATATACCAGCTATTTGTATTTTATATGTCATTTCAGTCATGCAATCATAAGCAGATTAAAGTGCACCCGTGTTTCTGGAAAAAAAATGCAGGATGGTTCAAAAGGTATAAAATTACCCAATATCTTTATATTTTCAGTTTTTAAGGTGTTAGCATTTGTTTAGAGAGGCAATGTTAAGTCCTACCTATACATAAGTGTAGAAAGTGTAGCGCTAGAATTATATCCAAAAGTAAATAAAAATGTGAATGCAACAAATAATACAAATAATGGGGCAGATCCTCGTACAATTGCATGGGCGCAGCGTATGTGAGATATGCTATGCCGCTGTAACTTACTTTTTTAATCTTTGAATCCACAAATAATTTGCGCCGTAAGTTACGGCGGCGTAGTGTATCTCTCGCGGCGTAACGGCGCGTGATTCAAATCGGCGAGTAGGGGGGCGTGTTTCATTTAAATGAAGCGCGTCCCCACGCCGAACGAACTGCGCATGCGCCGTCCCTAAATTTCCTGTCGTGCATTGCGCTAAATGACGTCGCAAGGACGTCATTGTTTTGACGTGGACGTAAATTACGTCCAGTCCCATTCACGGACGACTTGCGCAAACAAAATACAATATTTTCACATTTCAATCACGCCTGATGTACTGACAGCCTATATTATTTCTTAAAACACTAATGCCTTGTACACACGATCGAAATTTTCGATGAAAAACGTCAGACGGAATTTTTTCATCGTACATTCCGACCGTGTGTGGGCCCCATCAGACTTTTCTTCTTCGGAGTTTAGAAATAGAACATGTTTTATTTATTTTTTCAATGGAAATTCCGATCGTCTATGTGGAACTCCAATGGAGAAAAAAAACATGCATGCTCAGAATCAAGTCGACGCATGCTCGGAAGCATTGAACTTCATTTTTCTCGGCTCGTCGTAGTGTTGTACGTCACCGTGTTTTGGACGGTCGGAATTTGGTCTGACAGTGTGTATGCAAGACAGCTTGAAAGGAATTCCAACGGAAAATTCCATCGGATTTTATCCCATCGGAAATTCAGATCATGTGTGCAGGGCATAAGGCTGGATTCACACCTATGCAGTTTTAGTGCTTTTTGCATTTTGCAGATTTGCACTACAGTCCATTCAACAAATAAGCACAATGCAAAAAGCACTAAAATGCATAGGTGTGCCTAACAAGCCAGGAAAGTACAATTACCCTCCAAATGAACCCCTTTTTTGAAAGCAGACATTTCAACTTATTTAGTAAGAGGCATGGCAAGTTTTTTGAAGTTGTATTTTTTTCCTACAATTGTTTGAAAAATGAAAAGAAAGAAAATCACAACATTGTCATTTTAATGGGTTATTTCTCACACACAGCATATGCATGCTTGCAACTACACACCAAAACACATTCTGCTACTCCTCCTGAGTATGGCAATACCACATGTGTGAGGCTTTTTCACAGCCTGACCACATACAGAGGCCCAACATGCAAGGAGCACCGTCAGGTATTCTAGAAACATAAATTACACATCAAATTTCTTGACTATCTGTTACAAATTTGAAAGCCCTGGAGCACCAGAACAATGGAATTATTCTCAAATTTCCCCCATTTTAAGAAGCAAACACTCCAACATATATTTTATGAGGCATATTGAGTCTTTTGAACGTCATTTTTTTCCCCACAAGTTTTCAGAAAGTGTGTAAAGAAAATGATTTTTTTTTTTACACAAAGTTGTCTATTTATAAGATATTTCCAACACATAGCATGTACATACCAAATATTTCACCCCAAAATACATTTTGCTACACCTCCTTAGTATGGTGATACCACATGTGTGAGACTTGTTCACAGCCTAGCCACATAGAGAGGGCCAACATCCAAGGAACACCGTCAGGTGTTCTAGAGACATTAATTACACATCTAATTACACATGTTAAGGGTAAACAAAAGTAGACATGTGCACAACAAAAAAATTCGTATTTTTTGTTCCGTTTTGTCTCGTTCCGTAGATTCGTAAAGATTTGTAATTTCGTAAGACTCAAGTTTTCCTATTCGGACGCGTTCGTATTTCGTAAGACGCAAGTTTTCCTATTTGGACCCGTTCGTATTTTCGTAATAGTTTTATTTTCGTTTATACTGAATGGTTCGTAATTCTGTCTAATTTATTTTTGTTGATTCGAAATTCCGAATTTTGTTAGATAATAATTTTCGTTTAATGGATTCATCATTTTGGACTTTTGTAAATACATAGCAACACGCGGCTAATCCATATTAAGATATACTTTCTCTTAAGCCCCGTACACACAGTCAGACTTTTTGCCAACAAATGTCAAAATGAGCGTTTCCCAAAAAATCTGATTGTGTGTGCGCTATATCGGACAAACTTTTTTGGTTTCAAAAGTCCAGCCAACTCCCTTCAGACAAAAATCCACGGAAAAGTTTGTTTGAAGTCTGATCGTGTGTACTAGGCTTTACAGTATACAATGTGACTCAGCACAAAAGAGATAAGCTGATTGGCTAAGATATTAAGTAATAACTCACTAACTACACTGCCCAGTGCCCATTCGAAAGAACGATACAAGTACACAAATTTACGAACAGACAAAGAAATGGATTTACAAAACGCACAAATGAAAATACGAACATACAAATGAAAATACGAACAGACAAAGGGGTAGATCCACAAAGAAATTACGCCGGCGTATATATTGATGTGCACTGATGAGGATGCACGGAGGTGAACTATTCAGACTGCACTGATGGACGCTGACAAGATTGCAATGATGGGCGTTGATGAGCTTGCACTAATGGGTGCTGATGTGGTTGCACTGATGGGTGCTGGTGAGGCTGCACTGATGGATGCTAATTAGACTGCACTGATGGGTGCTGATGAGGCTGCACTGGTGGGTGCTGATGAGGCTGCACTGATGTGCACTTATAGGCACTGATCAGACCAAACTGATGTGCACTGATATGAACTGATGATGTTGCGCTAATGGGTGCTGATGAGGCTGCACTGATGTGCACTAATGCACTGCACTGATGGGGCTGTACTGATAGGGCTGCACTGACAAGCTACACTGATGTCAACTGATGAGATGACACTGATGTGTGCTGATGAGGCTCCACTGAAGAGGCAGCACTAATAAGAGGCACTGATGTGAACTGATAAGCTCCACTGAAGAGGTAGCACTGATCAGCTGCACTGATGTGCACTAATGTGCACTGATATGCGCTGATGAGGCAGCACTGATAAGCTGCACTGGTGGGCACTGATAAGCAGCACTGTTAATGCACCGATGAGGCAGCAGGGATGTGGCAGTCCTGGTGGGCACTGTGTGACACTGATGGGCACTTTGTGATACTGATGGGCACTATGCAGGGGCGGACTGACCATTGGGACTTTCGGGCACTGCCCGAGGGCCCCATGACACTAGGGGGCCCCATCAGGGTTGCCAGGCTCAATAAAACCAGGGACAGTATGTAAAAATCTGTCCCTGCTATGTCTTAAACCGACATGCTTTTGATGTGAAAATCCTGAGATTTTAGCTGCCCTGCCTCTGCACTGCCTCCTGGCATGGTGGCCATCTGTAAGACCAGGGGCCCCATAATCTTCTATTGCCCGGAGGCCCCATGGGTTGTCAGTCCACCCCTGGCACATTGTGACACTGATGGGCATAATAAAGCACTGAAGAATAATAGGAACTCACTGTCAGCACAGAGCTCTCTCTCTCTCTACTTTCCTTTACACTCGGTCTCTGTGTGAGGGAAGGAGAGCTGTCAACCTGTGCTTGGCCATTTACCAAGATCTGTAATTTGCTGTGTTTAAGGGACATAGATTCTCCCCACTGTGCCCCAGAGGGGGCGCGCAGGAAGCGTGTTCTCATGAGGATGTCAATAGATGCCTTCCTGGCAATGTCTAGCCATTATTTGGCTATAGAGCGGATGGGAGGTGATTAAAAGTTAAACTGTACATACAGTATAAAGTCCAAATAAGAAAAGCGTAACAGATATCCACGTGACCAAATATCCACATGACCAGATATTTCATTGCATTTCTCTCCTATGCAAATACAACAAATAACATCATTAGCATTTACAATGCATGAGAAATAAAACTAAAATTCAAACTATGCATATAAAATCCACATAAAAAAAGAGTGACAGATATCCAAGTGACCAAATATGCACATGCCCAGATCTTCAGTGCACTTCTCTCTTATGTAAATTCAACAAATAACATCATTACCTAAGTATAGTAGCTAAAGTGCCCCCTGTATGTAAAGCAGATGGCTTCTGTAAAAGAGATATTTTAAGATGCTGAATGTGACACAACTACCTCTTCCACAACCAACCATGCTGCCTTAATAAGCCTTTATCTTTTTGTGACCAAAGATAATGAAAGCAAAACTTAGCAGAGATAGCATGCATCGGTTAATTATAACTTGCCTGCCTAAGTTATAAAAAAGGAGATTATGTGGTACACTGTTTTATTAAAAACACTGCACTGCTTTTTATTATACTGCCACATTTCTATTTTAAATGTATTTATTTTCTAAATAATACTTTAATTGTATCTGACAATTGCAGTATTAAACTGAGGTACACTGCCATCTTCAGGTTTCAGTGGCATCTGCAGGCTGATGCTCTATTTTGTAAATTAACCACTAGCTTGCAGGTGTTGCATGTGATCACTGTCATAGCTGGTATAGTGATCACATGATCAGGAACTATGCTGCTTGTTTTCTGATCATAATCAAGGACTGGAGTTGTCAGTGACAGCATGGTATGACAGCCAGCAGATGCTCACAGTGACTGATGCTCGCTGTCAAAAGGGAAACATAAATTAAAATTCCATCAGCATGGGCCATTGTGCAGGGAAACAGCATTCACCAATTGTGGGCAGGATGCAGTTAAATCAAAGGAGAAATGTACTGGGACAGTAGAAATTATATATTCTGTGCTGGTGGCCCTGAGTGAAGGTAATTCTCCATTCAGTCCTCAAACGAGTGTGTGATCTGCAGTCAGTGACAGCTGGTGGGTATTATTTATCTACAATATCTGTCCACTTATAGACCTGCAAATGCAGCACCTTGCATCTTTATTTTCCTTTGTACTGTATCTCTGAGATCGTATGCAAACAAATACATAAAGCTGCAAAGGCAGTTATTGCTGGAAGAATACAAAACGGTGAAAAGTGCTGTGCTCATTTGTAAAGAAATAATAATAATAATTATTATTATTATTTGTGATAGTGTGGTATTTTTAGCATTTCTATTAAGTGAGTCATATCATTTTGACAGAGCAACAATTATTTTGCTAAGTTTATAAATTACATACTGCAAAGGCGTGCATTGCTGGAAGAATACAAAACTGTGAAAAGCATTGTGCTCATTTGTTAAGAAATCAATATTATTACTGTTATTATTGTTATTATTATTACCATTGTTATATTATTATACATTAGTGATGTCATGTACTTTTAGTACATATCATTTTCATTGAGCATCAGTCATCTTTTTTATCTGGAAAAATATATTTTTTTTTTACAACTGATTGCTATATATATGTGCATATATGTGTTAAAAAAAAGCATATACAGTTGCAAGACAAAGTATGTGAACCCTTTTGGAATGATATGGATTTCTGCACAAATTGGTCATAAAATGTGATCTGATCTTCATCTAAGTCACAACAATAGACAATCACAGTCTGCTTAAACTAATAACACACAAAGAATTAAATGTTATCATGTTTTTATTTAACACACCATGTAAACATTCACAGTGCAGGTGGAAAAAAGTATGTGAACCATTGGATTTAATAACTGGTTGAACCTCCTTTGGCAGCAATAACTTCAACCAAACGTTTTCTGTAGTTGCAGATCAGACGTGCATAACGGTCAGGAGTAATTATTGACCATTCCTCTTTACAGAACTGTTTCAGTTCAGCAATATTCTTGGTATGTCTGGTGTGAATCGCTTTCTTGAGGTCATGCCACAGCATCTCAATCGGATTGATGTCAGAACTCTAACTGGGCCACTCCAGAAGGTATATTTTCTTCTGTTTAAGCCATTCTGTTGCTGATTTACTTCTATGCTTTGGGTCGTTGTCCTGTTGCAACACCCATCTTCTGTTGAGCTTCAGCTGGTAGACAGATGGCCTTAAGTTCTCCTGCAAAATGTCTTCATAAACTTGGAAATTAATTTTTCATTTGAAGATAGCAAACCGTCCAGGCACTGATGCAGCAAAGCAGCCCCAAACCATGATGCCCCCACCACCATACTTCACAGTTGGGATGAGGTTTTGATGTTGGTGTGCTGTGCCACTTTTTCTCCACACATAGTGTTGTGTGTTTCTTCCAAACAACTAAACCTTTGGTTTCATCTGTCCTCAGAATATTTTGCCAGTACTGCTGTGGAACATCCAGGTGCTCTTGTGCAAACTGTAAACATGCAGCAATGTTTTTTTGGACAGTAGTGGATTCCTCTGTGGTATCCTCCCATGAAATCCATTCTTGTTTTAGTGTTTTACGTATCGTAGATTCACTAACAGGGATGTTAGCATATGCCAGAGACTTTTGTAAGTCTTTAGCTGACACTCTAGGATTCTTCTTCACCTCATTGAGCAGTCTGCGCTGTGCTCTTGCAGTCATCTTTACAGGACGGCCACTCCTAGGGAGAGTAGCGGCAGTGCTGAACTTTCTCAATTTATAGACAATATGTCTTACAGTGGACTGATGAACAGCAAGGCTTTTTGAGATACTTTTATAACCCTTTCCAGCTTTATGCAAGTCAACAATTCTAAATCATAGGTCTTCTGAGAGCTCTTTTGTGCGAGGCATCATTCACATCAGGCAATGCTTCTTGTGAAATGCAAACCCAGAACTGGTGTGTGTTTTTTTATAGGGCATGGCAGCTGTAACCAACACCTCCAATCTCATCTCATTGATTTGACTCCAGTTGGCTTTCACCTCACTCCAATTATCTCTTGGAGATGTCATTGGTCTAGGGGTTCACATACTTTTTCCACCTACACTGTGAATGTTTACATGGTGTGTTCAATAAAAACATGGCAACATTTATTTGTGTGTGTTATTAGTTTAGGCAGACTGTGATTGTCTATTGTTGTGACTTAGATGAAGATCAGATCACATTTTATGACCAATTTGTGCAGAAATCCATATCATTCCAAAAGGGTTCACATACTTTTTCTTGCAACTGTATATGCTTTTTTAACACATATATGCTTATAGCAATCAGTTGTAAAAAGAAAAAAAAAATTCCAGATAAAAAAAGATGACTGATGCTCAATGAAAATGATATGGACTAAAAGTACATGACATCACTAATGTATAATAATATAACAATGGTAATAATAATAATCATTCTAAAAGGGTTCACATATTTTTTCTTGCAAATGTATTTGTTAAAAAAGCATAGGTGTGTTAAAAAAACACATTCAGGTTAAAACAAAATAGCAATTGTTTATAATATAGCAATAGGAATTTTTACAGTCAGAATATAGATACACTAGACAGACAGACAGACAGACAGACAGACAGATAGATAGATAGATAGATAGATAGATAGATAGATAGATAGATAGATAGATAGATAGATAGATAGATAGATAGATAGATAGATAGATAGATAGTCAAGCAGTTAGATTTACTGTAACTTACAATGACAAGATGTCACAGCCATGTGCCAAGTAAATGGTATGGTAAATGGTATCCATAATGAATAGTCCTGTCTGACAGATATTTCATTGCTTATCTCCAATTCCATTAGATGGCAATTATATAAAAACCTCTTATAAAGGCTTGGATTTTATGCTACCAGTGCAGTGTAAATATTAAACAATATGTCTACCGATAACATTTCTGCAACAGCAGTATAGGAAATTAAGGTTATAAAACATAGGTTGAATGTTCTATGATTCAGTTTAGTGCACTGAGAAAAGATGACATCAATCAAGCACTTGCTGACTTGTGGTGCCACAAAAACAACTGTAGCAGGAGCTTATGTAAGCAGTCCACTTCCAGCTGCTCATACACTATTTATTGCAAATCAATGCAGATCCAGTAAGTGGAGGAGAGGGAAATGGACTTAGAGTTGCTCAGAATTCCAGGCTGAGTTGAAAGGGCAACTGCATCCTCAAGACAAACTGTAATGTGCACATTTACAGCCCTGTGTTTGTGCAGTATAATAAACATAATATATAAGCACATAAAAAGCTTCTTCTTTGCCCTTCATTATTTATTTTAAACCTTTCCATAAGCTTACATTTTCTTTACTGAAATTGCAAAGGGTGTTTTATAGAATATTTACAGTAACATTTGCTGGTTCTCCAACATAAGTGCCAAAATAAAATAAAAAGGCAATATGTAGTTTTGATAACCTTATTTTATTTTTTTATTTATTTGTTTGTATTTTTTGTTTTTTAGAAAGCAGATTCTTAAGCCCTGTACACACGATCGGTTTGTCCGATGAAAACAGACCGATGGACTGTTTTCATTGGACAAACCGATCGTGTGTGGGCCCCATCGGTTTGTTTTCCATTGGTGAAAAAAAATAAAACATATTTTAAATTTGTCCTATGGATAAAAAACTGATAGAAAAAAACGATCGTCTGTGTGGAAGTCCATCGGTCAAAATCCATGCATGCTCAGAATCAAGTCGATGCATGTTCGGAAGCATTGAACTTCATTTTTCTCAGCACATCGTAGTGTTTTACGTCACCGCGTTTTGGCACGGTCGGATTTTTGACCGATGGTGTGTAGGCAAGACTGATGAAAATCATCTTCATCGGATATCCGACGAAAAAATCCATCGGATTAGATTCCATCAGATATCCGATCGTGTGTACAGGGCTTTACAGGTAAATTAATATTGTTGTTATGGTTGTCTGGTTGCACCAACTAGACAAACCTGTATCGTGCAAACACTGCATCTAAATCTCATCACACACGTGAGTGTGTTTGTGCATCAAGTACAGTGCCTTGGAAAAGTATTCACACCCCATGAAATTTTACAAATTTTGTCATGTTACAACCAAAAACATAATTTTGTTTTATTGGGATTTTATGTCACAGACCATCACAAAATGGCACATAATTGTGAAGTGGAAAGAAAAATATAAATTGTTTTCAAAATGTTTTACAAATAAATATGTGAAAAGTGTGCCATGCATTTGTATTCAGCCCCCTGAGTCAATACTTTGTAGAACCACTTTTTGCTGAAATTACATCTGCAAGTCTTTTTGGGGATGTCTCTACCAGCTTTGCACATATAGAGAGTGAAATAATTGCCCATTCTTCTTTGCAAAATAGCTCAAGCTCTGTAAGTTTGGATGGAGAGTGTCTGTGAACAGCAATTTGAAGTCTTGCCACAGATTCTCAATTGGATTTACAGTAGGTCTGAACTTTGACTAAGCCATTCTAACACATGAATATGCTTTGATCTAAACCATTCCATTGTAGATCTGGCTGTATGTTTAGGGTCGTTGTCCTGCTGGAAGGTGAATCTCCATCCCAGTCTCAAATATTTTGCAGACTATAACAGGTTTTCTTCTAAGATTGCCCTGCATTTGGCTCCATCTATCTTCCCATCATCTCTGACTAGCTTCCATGTCCCTGCTGAAGAAAAGCATCCCCACTACATGATGCTGCAACCACTATGTTTCAGGGTGATGTGCAGTGTTAGCCTTCCCGCCACACATAGGCCCAGATTCACAGAGAGCAAGGCGCACACTACGCCGCCATGGCGCACACACGGCACGGCACGCCAACGTAGCGCGTCGAAGCAAGCATGGCATTCAGCAAGCTAGTGCGCCCAACGCTGCACCAGCATGGCGTGGGGTTCGAAGACGCACGCCGGCGTAGGTGGAAGTGGGCGTGACCCCATGCAAATGATGGCCCGAGGGCCACCTTCAAGGGACACACTGGCCAGAGGGACGCAACCGACTGTACCTCCCAGGAAGGCCCTGAGCAAGAACAGGGCTGGAACCGGATAAGTCCAAGAAGGGCTCGAGAGGGAACAGGCCCGCCAGACACAGCACATGGCAGACATTGGCATCGACCTCCACCGTGTGGGTGACAGTGAAGCCTCCTTTGTCGGGTCCTCGGAGAAGGCACAGACTGAGTACACACTGGCTGTGCAGGGCACCGCAGCCACAATGCAGCAGTGCCTCAAACAGCAGGCCGAACACACAAAGGCATCTGTGACTGCATGCAGGAGGTCAATGCTAACTGTGCAGCCATGGCCACATGCCCGTGTCACCAGTCACATACCCTGGATGCCATGTTTCAGAAAATGGTAGCAGGGGGTCCCGCAACATCTGAGGACCATGGATCAGCCATGGACATGCAGGTGACCCAGCAACGCAACACCAAGTCCATTGAGCAACTGCAAGCAACAGCAGCAGGGATCGTGACCGAGGTTAGGAACCTAGGCGGAATCGTGCAGGCCAACACTGCCACCATCCAGTTTGAGGGATGCCATAACAGGCGCCTGCAGCGCCAACACAATGCCAGTCAGAGGCAAATGCAAGCGGAAACATATGGCGTGCTGACCTGAATTGCCATTGCCTTGGAGGGGATGCAGGCAACATCAAGATCTGTATCCAGGAGCGACAGCCCAGTGGATGAACCGCCACGGGACGCCCCACCTGAGTCATCACCATGACTCCTGCGGAGTAGATCCCTGGGCACGAGGCATGGACCGCGGGAGGGAAAGTGACTGTCCCAAGGACAATGGCACCACGAGTGCAGCTCAGGGTCTTTATTTTTGGTGATGTGCACAGAGGCATGTGCAGTGCACTTGTAAGGGCTTGCCATGGCAGACAATGGCATGGTCCAATATGTTTTTTTCTTTTTACAGACCCAGACCGTAGGACATGTGTGTCACCCTCACTGATATCACAGCAACATGTGCAGAAGTCTCTACGGTGACTGGACACCGGTTTTCAGGGGCAGGGTTTGCCCGGTGATGACATTGCTACAGTGTGACTGGTGTGTGAGTGTGTGTATGTGTGTGTGGCCAATGTGTCCAGACAGGCACAAGGCCATTTCTTCCAGCACTGCATGTCAACTGGCAGGGGTCACCTTGGATCGTCAGGGAGAAGTTATCGCCACGACCGTGTGGATGTGGTATGAATGTACAGCAACATCATTGGGGCCTCAGGGTGGCGTTGCTGCTCCCAGGTCCTGCGCGGTGGACTTGGGCTAAACCAATGTGAGCTGGATGTGGTGTATGTGAGCTAGGAACCACAGTGGTGTGCATGCGTGCATTGTCCGTGTGCCATGATGAATGTGTGTGTTGCTGAAATTCAACGTGCAAAGATGTGTTCCATGAGGCAAATCCTGACTGCTGTTCCTTCAGCAGACGGGGTATCCTCGGGCAGGGGGGGACTGTGTGGTGCGGGGGTCAGGTCATCACATATGTCAATCTCCAGGCCCTTTCTCATGGCATAGTTGTGCAGCACGCAACATGCACCGATGATCTGGCACACAAAGTTTGGGGAATACAACAGGGCCCCCCGGACTTATCCAAGCATCGAAAACGGGACTTCAGGATGCCAAATTTGCGCTCCACCACTGAACGGGTGCGTATGTGTGCAGCATTGTATCTTGTCTCGCCTCTGGTTTGGGGATTCCGGTATGGAGTCAGGAGATGGGGCCCAAGTGCATATGCCGAGTCACCTGGAAGGGTAAAGACAGGAGGATGTTAGCCGTGCATGTGCCCCTCGTGGTGTCTGCATCATGGGGGTGGTCAGTCATGCCTGACACCCATGTCACTCACCAAGCAGCCAGCTGTCCCTGTACATGTTCTGTTCGAATTCCATTGGGATAGTGCTTTGACGGTAGATGTAGCTGTTGTGTCTGGCCCCGGGGTGTTTGGCACCTTCTGCCGCAGGTGCTCATGGGTCAGTTTGATGATGTGGTGGGACATGCGTGTGAGGATTGCGGGGACGACCTGGTGCACGCATCTGCTCATGGTGGATTGTGACATCCCAGACATGACTCCACTTGTACGTTGGAAAGATCCACTGGCGAGGAAGTGTTGCCAGTACCTTGACCAGTGACTGCACTGCATTTGAGCGTCCCGTCTAGCTGGTGATTTCATCATGCAGGGCTGTGGCTAATTCCAGGATGGCATCAGGGCTGAATCTGAAGATGTGGTACACCTCCAATTCCCCCATGCCGAAGAGGTTCATGCGCGTTCGGTATATCCTCTCCTGTGCCCTCCTCCGTGCCTGTTGACGCAGTAGTGCTATGACCATGGCTGCCCCTGGCATGTTGCCATACGGATGTGTAACGTGCTGTACGTCGGCCATGCATAATGTGTTGTACGTCGGCGTAAGTGCTTTGTGAATCCGGGCCAATGTGTTTTTAGGCCAAAAAGATCAATTTTGGTCTCATCTGACCAGAGCACTTTCTTCCACATGTTTGCTGCAGTTCCTCCAGAGTTACCATGGACTGCTTCTTTGATTAATGCTCTCTTTGCCTGGCCTGTCAGTTTAGGTGGAGGGCCATGTCTTGTTAGATTTGCAGTTGTGCCATACTCTCTCCATTTCCAATGATGCATTGATCAGTGCTCCGTGAGTTGTTCAAAGCTTGGGATATTTTTTTTATAACCTAACCCTGCTTTAAACTTTTCTACAACTTTATCCCTGACCTGTCTGGTGTGTTCCTTGGCCTTCATGATGCTGTTTTTTCACTAGGATTCTCTAACAAACCTCTGAGGTCTTTCACTGAACAGCTGTATTTATACTGAGATCGAATTACACACGGGTTGATTCTATTTACTAATTAGGTGACTTCTGAAAGGAATCAGTGGCACTAGATTTTAGTTAGGTGTATCAGAGTAAAGGGGGCTGAATACAAATGCACACCACACTTTTCAGATATTTATTTGTAAAAAAAAAAAATTAAAAACATTTATCACTTTTCTTCCACTTCACAATTATGTGCCACTTTGTGTTGGTCTGTCGTATAAAATCCTAATAAAATACATTACAATTTTTGGTTGTAACATGACAAAATATGGAAAACTTCAAGGGGTATGAATACTTTTTCAAGGCACTGTATATATTGCAAGGGCCTGCCTGATTAGTTGCAAATTTACTGTATAATTTAGGTAGGTCCTCATATTTTGATTCCCCATTCCTCCCCAAAATGTATTCCCTTGCCATTGCTTTGGGTCTATTGGTGAGTGCTTAGGGTCTTAGTGATCATAACCATAACTTCACAACTGGCAAATTTCCTGTTGTTCCAGTAAAATGTTCTCTTGGATTAATGCAGGAAAATAATATTCTAGACCATGGACATGAGCCAGCAAACAAATCTTTACAGTAGACACTTGAAGAGACTAAGCTGTGCAGCAACCGGACATTCTTCAAGTCAACAAATAACTGGTTCCAATAATTTTGGGGAAAGTATGTAGGCAGGTGCAGTTAGCCACTTTGCCACTAGGTGGTTCTGTACCAGAATAGTGTCTGGTACAGCAGGTAGTGACACTAGGTGGTAGGCCCCTTTTAGGTACAGCTTCACTTTAGGCTGTACTTATGGTTGGAGCTCTACACTTTCTGGTTCCAGGTCCCATCATGGGTGGACTCTTCTCTCCACTAGTGTTCAAATTGTAGGATGTGTGGTCTTCCCTCCTTTCCCATAGAACCAAAAAGAGACTATGCCCCAGAGAAAACTCCCCTATACCTTTACAACAGGAAAATACCTCACCTCTGGCCAATGCACTATTGCATTAAATTAAGCCCACTGATACCAGTATTAATACAAATGAGAATATAGTGACTGTAGTAACACCTGCAAACAAGCATGCATCACTGGGTAGCTGATGTCTAAACCTGGCCATACAAAATGTGTATGGTTCTTCATGAGCTTGTAGAAATCTTCTCTGCAGGTGACCCTATAAGCACCCACTTGTCCAACGTCTTCGACTGAAAAAAGGATTTGAGTGGAAAATTGTTGTTGAACAGTGCCTGCACCCAGTCAGATGCAAGCACTGTTTAAGTATTTTGACAGCCGGTGGATGGCAGAACCTGTTAAATTGTTTATCGTTCAACCCACAGGTGTATGGCCAGCTTAAGCCTTGAAAAGAGCAGAACATGATGCTTCTTACACACACGCAGTGCATTCTAACTACATAACAGTGGAAAGCAGAGATGACATGAACACTGCTGAGCAGCTTAATTTAAAATGAAGAAGAGGTTATTGAAACAAACAGCTAAATAATTTTCGTCAAGCTGTAATTTGAGTGTTTTCACATCGGAATCCACTTGTTATTCACAGAGCAAAAGATGTATAATTGAAGCTGTTCATTGTACTTTTTCCCAGTATGCAATTACAGAGAAGGAAATAATATAATAATATGTATGTATTACAGCATCTTCCAAACTGTGATTGTTATGCTAATGAGCTAACAGAAACTGTAAAAATAGCAATCTTGTCCTCAATTTGAGATGGAGAGTTTGTGGTTATGTACACTACCTATACAGTTAGCCTAAAGTATACTGTAAATAACCCAACCATTAAAATCGCAATAAATTTATAACATTCTATCATTTGAAAAGTACATTTCATCTTTAAAATCTACAACTTTTATTAATACCTGCTATTACCATGGATGTTCTTGTTCTTCCTGACTGTTTTGGGCTGATGGTACTTTATCCTTTCTTCCTATTTGCTCTCCTGTATTGTAACCCTGTCACATGCTTCTAGTGCAGACTATACAGGGCCATGGTTCATTGTACAGGTATGTTCTGCCATTGTCACCAACAGGAACTGTGCACTAAGTAATGACAGGCAGATGTCACCGGAGTGTAGGCATATAGACAGCAGGCGTAACTAGAATTTTCAGGGCCCTGGTGCAAGAAACTGTGATGGATTATACTAAAATTCCTATTTTGTGTTAAAACGGGGGTTCACCCCCAAAAAAAATTCTAACATTACATTAAGCTCCATTCCGACATTGACTGTACGCTGATCTTTTTTTTTTTGACGTACATATCGTTATATCCTTATTCTCCCCCCCGGCTTCCGGGTAGTGAATCCCACGGGAGTGGGCGTTCCTATGCACAGGCTAATTAATTGACGTATGACATAAGCTTCCCCCCGGCGCATACGGCCGCGTCACGAGTTGCCGAAAGAAGCCGAACGTCGGTGCGCAGGTATAGAGCCGACTCGCAGTCCGGCTTCTTTCGGCAACTCGTGACGCGCCCGTATGCGCTGGGGGGAAGCTTATGTCATACTTCAATCAATTAGCCTGTGCATAGGAATGCCCACTCCCTCAGGATTCACTACACGGAAGCCGGGGGAGAAAATTAAAGATATAACGGTATGTACGGCAAAAAAAAAAGATCAGTGCGCAGTCAATGTCGGAATGGAGCTTAATGTAATGTTAGAAATGTTTTTTTTGGGTGAACCCCCGCTTTAAGCTAATTCTTTTATTAGAACCACTGAAATGTTTTCTCTTTGTATATTCTTTTAATTTCTTTTATATTTTTATATTGTTTTCATATTCATTATCTATATATGCATGTGTGAAAAATATATATCACAATAGTGTTTGTTTTCCTTAAAGAGTTTATATCAGATATGATATTACGTTTTAAAGTTACAAGTCAGCATTGAAAAAGAGACAAAGAAGTGCTGTTCAGCTGCCATTCCCCCCCCCCCCTTTACTCCAGATGTGTTCAAACCCCCCTTCCTCCTTGCTTCACTTATGTTCATAAATGACTTTGAAGAGAAAAACCCTTGCAGAGCTGACCAAGGACCCCCATAGCAATGAAGTTAAGAAAGCCATACACTTGGGCGGGCATACACATGTATATAATATACATATGTGTGTGTGTATTAATACATATATATATATATATATATATATATATATATATATATATATATATATATATATATATATATATATATATATATATATATTGTGTATATATATATATATATATATATACACACAGTATATATATATATTATTGTTACATAACTGAGTGTGGATCCCACACTTACTTCAGGGTCCCCAGAGATCCCCCACTTACATCAGGGTCACCAGAGCCCCCCTAATTACATCATGGTCCCAGAGAGCCCCCCTTACATCAGGATGCCCAGAAAGCCTCCCTACTTACATCAGGGTCCCCAGAGAGCCTCCCCTTACATCAGGGTCCCCAGAGAGCCTCCCTACTTACATTAGGGTGCCCAGAGCCCCCCTCATTACATCAGGGTCCCCAGAGAGCCCCCCTCACATTATGGTCCCCAGATTGCCCCTCCTTACATTAGGGTCTCCAGAGAGCCCCCCTTACATCGGGGTCCCCAGAGAGCCCCTCCTTACATCAAGGTCCCCAGATAGCCTCTCTTCTTACATCAGGGTCCCCAGAGAGCCTCCCCTTACATCAAGGTCCAGAGAGCCAACCATACATCAGGGTCCCCAGAGAGCCCCCCTACTTACATCAGTGTCCCCAGAGAGACTCCCCTTACATCAGGGCCCCAAGAGAGCCTCCCCTTTAGATCAGGGTCCCCATAGAGCCCCATCCTTACATCAGTGTTCCCCAAGAACCCCCCCCCCCTTACATCAGGGTCCTCAGAGAGCCTCCCTTTATTTATTTATTATTTTTTTCAATATGTTTATTGAATATTTTTAAAATGTAACAAAGTACAAAGGGTAGATTGATATACACATCCTCCGATATACATCCGTACATTTCAAAGAAAGAAAGAAAAGTCATGACAGTAAAACAACTTGGCGATACAGCAAAAGCATTTGGGCCAAATAGACCAACGTTCGTCAAACTTTCTGCAACTCATAGGGCCTGATTTACCAAGCCTTTACTCCATGACTCATGGAGTAAAAGCAGGAGTAGCAGCCGTTTGGCCATTTACTAAAGAAATACGCTGCTAGTGCAGTGTATTTCCCTAGTTACTAATGTGCTCCGTGCGCCCAGGAGAGGGTGCATTGTGCACCAGTACAGACCTGGCGCACGGCACATTAAACTGTAAATTGCGGGGGTTTGGGCGGGAGTTTATTAGGGGGGGAGGTGGGGGGATGCAGGGGAAGTGAAGTGACATGTGTTTTAAAGTGTTTGGAGGGCCGAATTGAAAGGGAAAGTGTTTTTTGAAAACAGATCCCCGTACGCTTGCACAGTGCGCCTGAACCTCGGGAGGTTCATTTGCATACTGGGCATGCGCAGAGAGAAAAGTCAGGGATTCCCGTGCGCCTTGTCAGTACGCCGTGAAAATCTTGGTAAATACCAAGCGGCGTACCCGTGATTGCGCTGCGTGACGCGGCGCACGGGAATCTCCGAGCTGTTTTCAGCCCTGAAGGGGAACTCGGCGCCAAATTTCAAACTTGAAATCGGCGCGGGTCCCCCTTCAGGGCTACATTGGGCTCTTAGGCTTGGTCCGGAACGTGAGGGGTTAAACCCGCGCCGATTCGGCGCGGGGGTCCCCCCCAGATCCAAACCAAGCCCTCATCCCAAGCATGCAGTCTGGCCCGGACAGGAATGGGGGAGGGGACGAGCGAGCGCCCCCCCCCCCTCCTGAGCCGTACCAGACCGCATGCCCTCAACATGGGGGAGTGTGTGCTGTGGGGGAGGGGGGCACTGCCCCCCCACAGCACTCTTGCCCCCATGTCGATAGGGACAAGAGCCTCTTCCCGACAACCCTTGCCATTGGTTGTCGGGGTATGCGGGCGGGGCTAATCGGAATCTGCGAGCTCCCTTTAATAAGGGGGCCCCCAGATGCCGGCCCCCCACCCTATGTGAATGAGTATGGGGTACATCGTACCTCTACCCATTCACATGGGGGAAATGTAAAGTAAAAAAAACACCACACAGAATAAAATATTTTATTAATCTGCTCCGGAGCCCCCCCTTTCTTCTTTAGCTCTCTTAGAAGGGGGGGTTTCTTCTCTCCCGATCTTCCGCCGGGACCCTGGGCTTCGGTGATTTCTGCCGGGGGAGGGCGCCATCCCTCAGTCCTCTCCGGAGCCTTCCGCCGGATGCCCCCACCCCATTTAAGCTCTTTTTCATTAGGGAGGGGCATCCGGACTTCGGGGTCTTCTGCCGGGGGATGGCGCCTATCCCCCGGTCTTTCCGGTGCCTTCCGCCAGGGTTCCGGTCTTCCTGGTCTTCTGCCGGGGGTGCGCCAACTCCCCGGTCTTTTCTCTTCTGTCTTCTCTGCTCCCTCTTCTGCCTGGCTCCCCCGCGGAGCCAGGGCTTTCTTCCGTCTTCTTTCTTCTCTCTTCCTTCTTCTGCCTGTCTCCTCCGGGAGCCCAGGGCTTGTCTCCGCTGTCTTCTTGCTTCTCTTCCATTGGATGTTGACACGACGAGGTCCGGCGCTGGAATGCCGTCTGAGCAGCGGGCATGGACTTATATAGGGCAATGCCACCATGTGACCTCAACCCATGTGACATCACATTCCCATCATGCCCAGGGAATGTGATGTCACATGGGTTGAGGTCACATGGTGGCATTACCCTATATAAGTCCATGCCCGCCGCTGACACGGCATGTCAGCGCGGAACCTCGTCGTGTCAACATCGAATGGAAGAGAAGGAAGAAGACAGCGGAGACAAGCCCTGGGCTCCCGGAGGAGACAGGCAGAAGAAGGAAGAGAGAAGAAAGAAGACGGAAGAAAGCCCTGGCTCCGCGGGGGAGCCAGGCAGAAGAGGGAGCAGAGAAGACAGAAGAGAAAAGACCGGGGAGTTGGCGCACCCCCGGCAGAAGACCAGGAAGACCGGAACCCTGGCGGAAGGCACCGGAAAGACCGGGGGATAGGCGCCATCCCCCGGCAGAAGACCCCGAAGTCCGGATGCCCCTCCCTAATGAAAAAGAGCTTAAATGGGGTGGGGGCATCCGGCGGAAGGCTCCGGAGAGGACCGAGGGATGGCGCCCTCCCCCGGCAGAAATCACCGAAGCCCAGGGTCCCGGCGGAAGATCGGGAGAGAAGAAACCCCCCCTTCTAAGAGAGCTAAAGAAGAAAGGGGGGGCTCCGGAGCAGATTAATAAAATATTTTATTCTGTGTGGTGTGTTTTTTTTACTTTACATTTCCCCCATGTGAATGGGTAGAGGTACGATGTACCCCATACTCATTCACATAGGGTGGGGGGCCGGAATCTGGGGACCCCTTTATTAAAGGGGTCTCTCAGATTCTGATAAGCTCTCCGCCCGCATACCCCGACAACCAACGGCCAGGGTTGTCGGGAAGAGGCTCTTGTCCCTATCGACATGGGGGCAAGAGTGCTTTGGGGTGGGGGGGCAGTGCCCCCCTCCCCCACAGCACACACTCCCCCATGTTGAGGGCATGTGGTCTGGTATGGCTCAGGAGGGAGGGGGGCGCTCGCTCGTCCCCACCCCCATTCCTGTCTGACCAGACTGCGTGCCTGGGATAAGGGCTTGGTTTGGATCTTGGGGGGGACCCCCACGCTATTTTTTTTTGCGCGGGTTTAACCCCTTATGTTCCAGACCAAGCCTAAGAGCCTGGTATGCACCTGGAGGGAACCCACCTTATTTTTTTTTGGGGGGGTCTGGAGTTCCCCTTTATGAACAGCGATCTGTCATTTACACATGTCAGTCCCCCCCCCTACAGTTAGAACACACCCAGGGAACATATTTAACCCCTCCCTCGCACCTAGTGTTAACCCCTTCCCTGCCAGTGGCATTTTTTGAGTAAGCAATGCATTTTTTACAGCACTGATCGCTAGAAAAATGCCAATGGTTCCAAAAAAGTGTTCGATGTGTCCGCCATAATGTCGCAGTACCGATAAAAATCGCTGATCGCCCCAATAACTAGTTAAAACAACAAAAAAAAAAAAATTTGTAGACGCTATAACTTTTGCAAAAACCAAACACTAAACGCTATTTGCGATTTTTTGGAACCAAAAAGATGTAGAATACGTATCGGCCTAAACTGAGGGGTTTTTTAGTTTTTGGAATATATATTTTTGGGGATATTTATTATAGCAAAAAGTAAAAATAATTTTTACATATGTGGGCGGGACTTACGCAAGTCCCGCCCACATATATAAACATCGTTCAAACCACACATGTGAGGTATTGACGCGTGCGTTAGAGCGAGAGCAATACTTTTACCACTAGACCTTCTTTGTAACTATAAACTGGTAACCTGGAAAAAAAAGAAAAAGGTTGCCTAAGGGGATATTCACGGAATTCATTTTGGCCCCATTGCAGGAGTGTTTCCAATAGTAAAGCGTGACATGTAAGGTATCTATTTACTCAGTGTAACATCATCTTTCACATTATCCCCAAAAATTGGGCTCACTTTTGTGTTTTGTTAATTTTTAACCACTTGAGCCCGGACCATATTTCTGGTCAATGACCGGGCAAGTTTTTGTGATTCGGCACGGCGTCGCTTTAACTGACAATTGCGCAGTCGTGCGACGTGGCTCCCAAACAAAATTGGCAACCTTTTTTTTCACACAAATAGATTATTAAATGTGCGTGTTTACTTCTGTCTTTAACACCTCCCCTTCAGGCTGGAAAGCATCAGATCAGGGGAAACCAAAAAAAAAAAGCTCTCATTCCATTGCAGCTTGTTTCCTACATGTGTGATGAACTGAGCATGCTCAAACACTTAGAAAAAAAATATCCTTTCTTTTTAAAAGGTGAAAAACACTCATTGGATGCTCATAGAGCGTGGTTTGGATTAATTGCAGGTGTGCCCAATTACAAGCTCACCCAAACTAGAGACTGCAATTTGTTCATGTGATTTCAATTGCTTCATTACTAGCACTGTTATAAAAAGCTTGGATCGATCAGTCCTCAGCTGCCCTCAGAAGGGGCAGGCTGGCAGAAATGCTGTTGCTAAACACAAATGTGGTTTGTTGCATGGGTTTTGTTTTATTTTGCCAATGGTTTTGGTTTATTTTTAAATGATGTTCACTTTGATGTATTTGTCTATGTGGCCTTATTTTATGAAAAATGTGTAAAGCTATGGTTATTTAGAATTTTGAAATGTATTTTTGTTTGTTTGTCTTTTTTTGCTTTCCTTGTTTTGTTGACCAATAAAAATTACTTTAAAATTGTTAAGTTTGTCTTTTGTTACTTTTTCATGCTACATATGTTGACAGCTGCAGCTGAACTAGGTTTGGGCCTAACAAATTATGTGTGATTTTTGTCTAAGCTTCTTTCCTGGTGTGTAATCATGAAATGTTTGCCATGTTTATTCTCCATGACTTTAAAGACAAAAACTGGTAAGTATTTTATTTATTCTGCAGTGGTCCTCAGCCCTCAAGTACCCCCGACAGGACATGTTTTGGGGATTTCTCTTATCAAGAATTGCTGTCCAGACTGTATTTTAAAGCACATGTGCAAGATGAAGGAAAACCTGCAAACATGGCCTGTGGGGGGGGGTTTGCTATTGGTGGACAGGCTTGACGTGCTGATTTACAGCACTGTGCTTAAATCTAGCGCAAGGCAATCCTATTCAAATTGTGGGTGTTTGAGGGAAGCCAAGTGAGTGTTAGAACCCCTGCTTTGTGTTTTTTTATTTTTGTGTTGAGCTTTGTGTCCCTTTTCTTAAAATTGGCTTCACTTCCTGTCACACAGCTGAACAGGAAGTGAGGTTAAAACCCTACCAGTGTCATTTCTTGGGGACACAGGTCAATCTAACTAGTGTCCCCATTAAGCAAATTGCACTCCAGCACTGCTGTGTACACCCCAAATCATGGGTCTTCAAACTACGGCCCTCCAGTTGTTCAGGAACTACAATTCCCATCATGCCTAGTCATGTCTGTGAATGTCAGTGCATTACAAGGCCTCATGGGATGTGTAGTTCTAAAACAGCTGGAGGGCCGTAGTTTGAGGATCCCTGCCCCAAATGATTATTTAGTTTGGGGTTTAGTAAAGGCAAAGCCACTCTGCAGTACAAGCATAGTTGCTGAAAATCAGAGAGGAAGCACTGATGGTTTTAACATCCAATCCTGTAGAAGCAAAGTTGTTTTGTTTTCTTTCTTCCTTGCTTTGCACTTGTAGTGCAAAGTGGATTTGCCTTTAGTCAATGGACCCCAAAGTCCAAGATCCCTAATAATTTGGGGTGTACACAGCAAAATGCTAGAGTGCAATTTACATAATGGGAAACTATTTAGCTTGATCTCTGTGTCCCCAAGAAAAGATATTAGTAAGGTTTTACCCTCACTTCCTGTTTGGCTATGTGACAGGAAGTGAATGAATTAGAAAGGGTGAAGACACCTCACAAATGTTGTCACTATCAGGGGTGCAGACATCCCCAAAAAATGAGCAGATAATACTTATTTGCAAATTAATAATTTTTTAGTTAACATTGGGTGGGGTGCTCTAACACACACATTCCTACATATTAGCAACGCTCTATCCTGGCCTATTGGCATGGTTATATTTTTTGGGGCTCTCAATAAAACTCTATGAAATTTGTGCTTAAACTAGAACCAGGGGCGGACTGACAACTCATGTGGCCCCTGGGCAATAGAAGATTATGGGGCCCCTCTGGCTTACAGATGACCACCACGCCAGGAGGTAGTGCAGAGGCGGGCAGCTAAAATCTTGGGATATTCACATTAAAAGCATGTCATTTTCGGACATATCAGGGACAGATCTAAAAAAAACACAGATTTTTACATACTGTCCCTGGTTTTACTGAGCCTGGCAACCCGGATGGGGCCCCCTAGTGGCATGGGGCCCTTGGGCAGTGCCCGAGTGACTCAATGGTCAGTCCGCCCCTGACAAGAACTATAATCAACAAGTTTTATTTTCTTTAATTTTGGATAGAGTGAGGGAGGGTTATAGGCCCTGTCAGTTTATTTTGTATTATCTGTGTCCAATTGGGGAGATTTGCCTTCACTTCCTGCCCCATAGCCAAACAGGAAGTGAGAGAAAAACTATGCAAATTAACCACTTCCCGCCCAGCCTATGGCCGATTTACCTCCGGGAAGTGGGTACACAATCCTGACAGGACGTCCTGCAGGATTTCATGCCGCACGCGCCTGTGGGGGCACGCAGTGCGGCGATCGGTGATGCGGGGTGTCAGTCTGATCTCAGTAAAGAGTCTCTCACGGAGACGGAGACTCTTTACCACGTGATCAGCCGTGTCCAATCACGGCTGATCACGATGTAAACAGGAAGAGCCATCGATGGCTCTTCCTCACTCGCGTCTGACAGACGCGAGTATAGGAGAGCCGATCGGCGGCTCTCCTGACAGGGGGCGTTCGCGCTGATTGTTTATCAGCGCAGCCCCCCCTCGGATCACCACACTGGACCACCAGGGATGCCCACCCTGGACCACCAGGGTGTGCAAAAACAAAAAAAAATAGAACAAAAAAACAAAAAGCAATAAAAAATAAGAAAAAAGATGCCAATCAGTGCCCACAAATGCGCACTGACTGGGAAAATCAGTGCCACCCCACAGTGTCCATCAGTGCCACCCCACAGTGCCCATCCATGCACAGTGCCCACCTATCAGTGCCCACCTGTGCCACCCATAAGTATCCATCAGTGCCACCCATAAGTGCCGCCCATCTGTGCCGCCCATGAGTGCCCATCAGTGCCGCCTATGAGTGCCCATCAGTGCCGCATAGCAGCGCCGCCAATCAATGCCACCTCATCTGTGCCGTCAGTACTACCTCATCGATGTCCATCAGTGCCATCTCATCGGTGCCCATCAGTGCCGCCATATCAGTGCCCGTAATTGAAAGAGAAAAACTTATTTACAAAAAAATTAACCTAAAAAAATAAAAACTTTTTTTTGTTTCAAAATTTGCAGTCTTTTTTTAGTTGTTGCGCAAAAAAAAAAAACGCAGAGGTGATCAAATAACAACAAAAGAAAGCTCTATTTGTGGGGAAAAAAGGACGCCAATTTTGTTTGGGTACAGTGTTGTATGACCGCGCAATTGCCATTCAAAGTGCGACAGTGTTGAAAGCTGAAAATTGGCTTGGCGGGAAGGTGCGTAAGTGCCTGGTATGGAAGTGGTTAAGGGAATCCAGTGCCCCCCCAGAACTAGTGTGTGGGTCCCCTGAAAATTACTGGGCGGGGTTATACAAAAACAGGGTGTGACCTTGACAGGAAGGGGTGGGTCATTTTTCTATTAGGAGGTGCAGATATGTAGTCAGGCCTAGGGCAGAACCAAACCTAAATATACTACTGCATATTAGGGCTTATTTAGACCAGAACCGATTTACAGCGTGTTTTTATATTGTGGGAGGAAACCCACGCAGGCACAGGGAGAACATGCAAACTCCATGCAGATGCTGTCACGGGCGGGATTCGAACCAACGACTCTTTTGCTGCTAGGTCAAAGTGCTATACACTACACCACTGTGGTGAACGAACATGATTGCAGCTGAAAGCATGAGAACTTTTTTTTTTTTTTCAATACCATGCTTTCCAGCCTTATTGACCCCGCCTCTCTCCATAAAGAGGACCTGTCACACACTAGTCCTATTACAAGGGATGTTTACATTCCTTGTAATAGGAAGAAAACTGATCATTTTTTTTTTTTTTTTTTATTTCAGTGTAAAACATTATAAAACTAAATAAAAATAAATAAGAAAACCCCAAAAAAAAATTTTAAAGCGCCCCGTCCCGACGAGCTCGCGCACAGAAGCAAACGCATACGCGAGTAGCGCCCGCATATGAAAACGGTATTCAAACCACACAAGTGAGGTATCGCCGCGATCGTTAGAGTGAGAGCAATAATTCTAGCCCTAGACCTACTCTGCAACTCAAAAAATGCAACCTGTAGAATTTTTTAAACGTCGCCTATCGAGATTTTTAAAGGGTAAAAGTTTGATGCCATGCCACGAGCGGGCGCAATTTTTAAGCGTGACATGTTGGGTATCATTTTACTCGGCGTAACATTATCTTTCACAATATATAAAATAATTGGGCAAAATGTATTGTTGTCTTATTTTTTAATTCAAAAAAGTGATTTTTATCCAAAAAAAGTGCGCTTGTAAGACCGCTGCGCAAATACGGTGTGACAAAAAGTATTGCAATGACTGCCATTTTATTCCCTAGGATGTCTGCTAAAAAAATATATATAATGTTTGGGGGTTCTGATTAATTTTCTAGCCAAAAAATTGTGATTTTCACATGAAGGAGAGAAGTGCCAGAATTAACCCGGTGGGCAAGTGGTTAAAGTACTCATGGCTATAAAGAATAGAGTCATTGCTCATTAAAAAAAAAAAAAAAAAAAAGGGGGTCCCTCCAAATTAAATTACCAGGCCCTTCAGGTCTGGAATGGATATTAAGGGGAACCCCGCCGTAAAAAACCCCCCAAAAAATGGCGTGGGGTCCCCCCAAATATCCATACCAGACCCTTCAGGTCTGGTGTGGATTTTAAGGGGAACTCCACCCCAAATTGAAAAAAAAAATGGCGTGGAGTCCCCCTAAAAATCCACACCAGACCCTTATCCGAGCACGTTGACCTGGCCGGCCGCAGAAAAGAGGGGGGGACAGAGTGCGGCCCCCCCCTCTCCTGAACCGCACCAGGCCACATGCCCTCAACATGGGGAGGATGTCCCCATGTTGATGGGGACAAGGGTCTCATCCCCACAACCCTTGCCCGGTGGTTGTGGGGGTATGCGGGCGGGGGGCTTATCAGAATCTGGAAGACCCCTTTAACAAAGGGGACCCCCAGATCCTGGCCCCCCCCTATGTGAAATGGTAATGGGGTACATTGTACCTCTACCATTTCACCCCAAAAAAAATGTCAAAGTGTTAAAAATGACAGTAGCCGGTTTTTGACAAATCTTTTAATAAAATCTTCTTTTCTTCTTTCCTTCGGGTTTCTTCCGCTGCTTCTTTCTTCTCGTCCACATCTTGCCCGACGTGTTCTTCTATCTTCTCCGTCCGTCCTTCAGCCTTCTGGTCCCGCATCTTGCCCGTTGTCTTGTCCTGTCTTCTTCTCCGTCCGCCTCCTCGTACGCATCTTGGGTCTTCTGCGGTGTTCTTCTCGTCCCCGGACCCAGCGTTTGAATTTGATTTGGCCGCCGTTTTCCCGCTCCTGGGACCCGCCCCCCTCTGACGCCACAAGTAAACTCCTTAGAAGGTCATGTGCGTCAGAGGGGGGCGGGGTCACATGAGTGTGACACGGCGGGAACTTCTTCTCCGGGCGGCGCGATTGAAATTGAATTCCCCCGCTGTGTGACGCTCTGCGACCCCGCCCCCCTCTGACGCACATGACCTTCTAAGGAGTTTACTTGTGGCGTCAGAGGGGGGCGGGTCCCAGGAGCGGGAAAACGGCGGCCAAATCAAATTCAAACGCTGGGTCCGGGGACGAGAAGAACACCGCAGAAGACCCAAGATGCGGACGAGGAGGCGGACGGAGAAGAAGACAGGACAAGACAATGGGCAAGATGCGGGACCAGAAGGCTGAAGGACGGACGGAGAAGATAGAAGAACACGTCGGGCAAGATGTGGACGAGAAGAAAGAAGCAGCGGAAGAAACCCGAAGGAAAGAAGAAAAGAAGATTTTATTAAAAGATTTGTCAAAAACCGGCTACTGTCATTTTTAACACTTTGACATTTTTTTTGGGGTGAAATGGTAGAGGTACAATGTACCCCATTACCATTTCACACAGGGGGGGTCAGGATCTGGGGGTCCCCTTTGTTAAAGGGGTCTTCCAGATTCTGATAAACCTCCCGCCCGCATACCCCCACAACCACCGGGCAAGGGTTGTGGGGATGAGACCCTTGTCCCCATCAACATGGGGACATCCTCCCCATGTTGAGGGCATGTGGCCTGGTGCGGTTCAGGAGAGAGGGGGGGCCGCACTCTGTCCCCCCCTCTTTTCTGCGGCCCGCCAGGTCAACGTGCTCGGATAAGGGTCTGGTGTGGATTTTTAGGGGGACTCCACGCCATTTTTTTTTTCAATTTGGGGTGGAGTTCCCCTTAAAATCCACACCAGACCTGAAGGGTCTGGAATGGATATTTGCCGGGAACCGCACGTCTTTTTTTTTTTTGGTTTTTACGGCGGGGTTCCCCTTAATATCCATTCCAGACCTGAAGGGCCTGGTAATTTAATTTGGGGGAACCCCTACACATTTTTTTGTTTGTTTTATGATTAATCCCTTTAGAATTGTCAGAGCCGACAATTCATTATAGCCGCGTGTGAATTTTTAAATGACTTTTTTCCTTCTGAATGTCATTTTGTGCAGGGGGAGTTCTAAGTGCGGGAAAAATGCGCTATTTCACATGCTGACATTACACCCCCCCTAGGTACGAAATTTAAAGGAATATTTCACTTTTATTGTTTCACTTTAAGAATTATTAATTTCACTGCTCCCGAAAAAACGGCCGTTTTAAAAAATAAAAAAAGCATTGATACATGTTCCCTGGGGCAGGACTGAGGTCCCCAAACACTTTTTAGGACAAAACTTGCAGATTAGCCTTTAAAATGAACACTTTTGATTTCTCCCATAGACTTCTATAGGGAGTTCGGCGCGGCTTTACATATTAGTTTCAATGCGCCGGCTGCTACGCTGGTTCATGCGCCCAATTAAGCCTCCACCCGGAGTACTAATTAACGCATGAACCAGCGCAGCGCACAGAGCATAGTAAATCAGGCCCATAGAGTTAATAGCTATTAGTCTTTCAAAGGTGTAGTTCCTATGGATCACTGTGGTGATGTCTGATATGTTTATGGCTTTACTGGATTTCCAATTTCGTAAAATCATAGAACGTGTTTCTAAAAGTATATGAGTAATAACTGGTCGTAGGTTACACTGGAATTTGTCTTTGTTTAAATGTAGAAGTGCTAGATCTGGATCTGGGGAAATTAGTTGGAAAACCTGTTCCATAGGCTTTTTATGTTTGGGCAGTGCCATAGCATGTGTAGTAGGTTCCCTACTTGTCCATATTCTCTCCAGCAACTAGGTGACGCTCCCGGGAAGAATGTGGCTATTCTGAATGGAGTGTAATGCCATCTATTTGCCATTTTAATTGCTAGTTCCCAGTGTTTGCCACAGTGAGAGGCTTTGTGTATTTCCTTGAAGGTATGTTTCCATTGTTCTTCTGAGAACGTGGTGCCTAGGTCTGCCTCCCATTTTTTCATTGCTACGGTTTTTGAGAACGTCAATTTGTCTCAGAACGTGTTGTAGAAGAAGGATATGCCTTTCGTATTTTGTTTGGCTGTAGAATAGAAATGCCATATTTTACTCGAAAAGGCTATAGTTGGTGGTGGTAATGGTTGTAGAAAGTGAGTGATTCTCAAACATTTGAACATTTTGTCAATCGTGAGGTGGTATTGTGTCATAATTTGATTAACCGATTTGTGCCGTGTTCCCACATAAAGGTCTGATATGTGTGTTATGCTCTGGTCTATCAGGTCCTTGACCTTCAGCATTGGGATTTTAGCTTCAAGCATCTTCAATGGTAGTTTGAATTTTGTGTCTTGTGTGTCTTGCTGGTTTTGTTCTAGAAGGAATCTCCAATCCCTCATAGAAGTCTGCATTGTAGGAGATAGTGTAGTCATGTCCCATGGCGTCCATCTGTCACCCAAGAGTAGTAGTTTTAGGTCATTTGTCAGCAAAATGGCGTTCTCTACGTCTACCCAAAGAGGTGTATCAGTCTCTTGTAACCAATATTTAATTTGATCTAATCGTACCACCCACAGGTAGTCATGAATGTCCACTAGTCCCGCCCCACCTACCTGTCTGTGAGATGTTAAGTTCTTCCGTGAGCATCTAGCTTTTTACCATTCCATATGTATTTCCAACCTAGATTCGTGAGGCTCTTGAAATAATAGTGAGGCATGTGGATCGGCAGTGTGCGGAACACATACAATATTTACGGTAGTATCAGCATTTTGTAAGTAGATATTCTGCCCATCCATGATATTTCCTTTTTTGATATATCCCTGAACTGGGCTTCCAGTTTGGCTACCAGCAGGGACAAATTGACTTTGGCAAGTGCAGATATTTTGTTTGTAAGTGTGATGCCTAAGTAGGTGTTTCTTCCTGGGCTCCAAGTATAGGGTAGCTGCGCTTGTAACATGGTTTTCGTATGGGGTTGCACACCTAAGTCTAGAATTAGGGATTTGGTGAAATTGACTTAATAGTAGGATATCTCTCCAAAGGCCGTGAGGGTGTTGTGTGCTTCTTTTAGGGATGTGAGCGGGTTGGACAAGAGCAGTATTACATTGTCTGCAAATAGGTTAATGATGTGTTTACCAGAGCCAAACTGAAAGGCAGTAATCAAAGAAATTCGACCAAATAGCTTCAGCCAGGGGTTCTTTCATTAAATTGAAAATGGTTGGAGACAAGGGGCAGCCTTGTCTTGTCCCATTTGAAATTGTAAATGGTGTAGAAAGAAAACCCGCAGAATATACCTGTGTGGAAGGACAAGAATAAAGGGCCATAACAGCATTCAAAATGGATCCTTTGAAACCAAATTTGTCTAGAACTCTTTCCATATAGGTCCAGTGGACTCTATCAAGCGCCTTCTCTGCATCTATGGATAGCAACAGAGAAGGCATTCGAGTTCGTTCAGCATGGTGTATTACATTAACCACATCCATACCAGCCCATTGTAAAATGACGTCCACAAAGGACCTCTAACGATCCGGGTGGAGGTCATATGACGTCCTGGGCTTTGTGGGGGGATATCTGAATGATGCCTGCAGCTAGAGGCATCATTCAGATATCCTTCTCTTCTGCCGGCGATTCTGCACAACGTCAGAACGATCATAGCGGCGATTCCGCCGCTAGATCGTTCTTACAGGCGGCGGGAGGGGACATCCCCCCCTCCCGCCGCCATCCGGTGCTTCTCCGGGCTCTCCCGTGCCATCGGGGGCCCGGAGAACGAATCGTCCGGCGCTGGCAGGAAGCATAGAGATGACTGGTGACCAGTCATCTCTATGACCGTCGGAGGACCCGGGCGCGATGTGATGACGTCACAGCATTTTTTTTTTTAACGCCCCTGTCCCCAGTAGCTCTCGCGCAGAAGCGAACGCACACGCAAGTCCCGCTGACATGTGTAAACGCCGTTTAAACCACATATGTGAGGTATCGTCGCGTGCGTTAGAGTGCCAGCAACAATTCTAGCACTAGATCTCCTCTGTAAATCTAAACTGGTAACCTGTAAAAAATTTCAAAGCGTTGCCTATGGAGATTTTTAAGTACCGAAGTTTGGCGCCATTCCATGAGTGTGCGCAATTTTAAAGCGTGACATGTTAGGTATCTATTTACTCGGTGTAACATCATCTTTCATATTTTACAAAAAAATTGGGCTAACTTTACTGTTTTGTTATTTTTTTAATTCATGAAACAATTTTTTTCCAAAAAAAAGGCGTTTGAAAAATTATTGCGCAAATACCGTGCAAGATAAAACGTTTCAATGATCGTAGTTTTATTCCCTAGGGTGTCTGCTAAAAAAAACATATATAATGTTTGGGGGTTCTGCGTAATTTTCTAGCAAACAAATTATGATTTGTACATGTAGGAGAGAAGTGCCAGAATAGGCCTGGTATGGATGTGTGTATAACAGCCCTGTATGGAAGTGGTTAATAATCCTCCTTGTTGCGTCAGAGGTTTGTCTCCCCCTCACAAAATCTGATCACGCTGGATGATTAAAGGTATGATATTCGTTAGTCTCTTTGCTAATAATTTTGCGTAAACTTTAGTATCTGTGTTGAGAAGGGAAATGGGCCTAAAATTTGTCGGTGTATTGGGGTATTTACCCGGTTTTGGTAGTGTCACTATGTGAGCCCTCAACATTTCCTGGGGTAGGGATGCAGAGTCTGTGGCTTTGTTAAAGACTTTTGACATGTGGGGAGTCAGTATGGCTTTAAATGTTTTAAAGTATTCATTAGAGAACCCGTCGGGTCCGGGTGAATTCCCGTTAGGAAGTGAGTGTATGATTTTTTCTACTTCTTGGGCCATGATTGGTGCGTTTAGTTCCTCAAGCTGTTGCTTAGACAAGTGAAGGGAGGTGTATTTTCTGTATAAACGTTTGAACTTTTTCTGCATTAGGTTGAGGGGTATTGGGATCTTTGTGCAGGTTGTATAATAAGCTGTAATATTCTGCAAATTGGTTAGCTATTTCCCGGGGGTTGGTCATTTTGTGCGAAGAAGTTGGGCTTTTTAAGTATGCTATTCTAGTTTTGGTGCGAGCAGCTTTGAGTCTATTTGCTAAATATTTACCTGCTTTACCTGGCATTGGAGTAGTAATTCAGTGTCAGGCGTCTCAGATGTTTATCAAATTGTTGTATCAAAAGTTCCCTAATTTTTTCTCTGATGGAGTTTAATTTTTTAGCTAAGGGTGCTGCTGGTGATCTTTTGTTTTGGGATTCTATATCATGTAATTCTGTGATAACCGTGTTAAATTGTTGGGCCTGCCTTTTTTTTTCATTAGCTCCTAATTGTATTAGGATGCATCTTATAAAGGCTTTGTGCACGTTCCATATGACATATGGATCCTCGACTGATTCTGTGTTTTCTAGAAAGTAGTTGTTAAGATGCAGAGAAATAGATTTTTGATAGTGTTGTTCTTGGGGAATTTTAGAATTGCAGCACCAGATGGGGGGTGAGGAGGAAACTCCCCTTTCCGCAATAGACATGGATATAGCAGCATGGTCTGACCATGTAATGTTGTGGATTTTCGGTGATTCCCCATTTTGCAATAGCCATTTGTCCATTAAGAACATGTCAACACGGGAGTATGAACCATGACTATTTGAGAAAAAGGTGTAGTCCCTTTCGTTCGCGTGAAGGCATCTCCAAGTGTCAAACAGTTACTCATTGTGGATCAGGGATTGAAGTGCCAGAGTACCTTTAGTTTTACCTGAGGAAGTGTCCAGCGACGGATCTGAAGAAATGTTAAAGTCCCCGCATATCAGAAGATTGCCGTATTTCATGGAGTTTGCTTTTTTGAGAACTGTGACAATTGTGTATAGTTTGGAGTTATTATCACTGGAAACAATTATGTATCTGCCTCCTTCGTCCAGAACAATGTCCTTGGGTTGGGAGGAAATAGAGTTCTTAATGGCTAGTAAGATGCCACCACTTTTGCTGTTAGGTGTGCAAGCCGTATATACAAACGGGAAGTGTTTATGCGAACAGTATGGGGAATCATTTAGTTGGAATGTCCGCCCCTTGTTTACAAGCTTCTTTCCACATGGAGAATCTCTTTGCTGGGTGATTTAGACCCCGGGCATTAAGTGATAGAAATTTGATCGTCATTGTGACAGATACAGTGTTTTTTGTATGGAAGTATTGTGCGGGTACTTACTATTTCATTGGGGCTCACTCCTGATTGCTGTCATGCTGAGTGGAGAGGAAGGCCGGTTTTCATATTCTTCAGCTATGTTGATCGTGACATTTCGGAAGAAACTGTGTATATCATATAAACAATAAAAAAAACATAAAAGAACAAGAACAGTCAACTGGGTTGTAGTAAGAAGTGGATCCATAAAGTGATCGTCGTGCAGTCGTAGCTGCTATTGAAAGAGAGGGGGTGTAAAGGAGAGTTAGACAGTAATAACTCGACCCCGGAGATATTTGTGCATGGGTGTGGGTTAGTCTTGTACGTTTCCACTGGTTTTCTTTTTAGAAGATCGCTTGTGCGATACCACTTGCCAGTCGCTTTGCATCGTTTGTAGGCCTAAGGGAGGTGGTGGCAGGGAGGATTGCTCATGGAGTATACCCCATTGTCGTAGAGCAACTTGCCCTTCTTCCAGCTTGGACACTGAAGAGTGCTCCCATTATGGGTAATTGAAAGTGTCACAAGATATTTCCATTTATGAAGGATATTGTGGTTCCTCAGTGCCTTGGTGATAGACAGGAAGTTTGCTTCGGCTTTGCAGTGTGTGTCTAGTGTAAGATTGGGGGTTGTTAACTCTCGTGGTATGCGTTTTTTCAGTGATTCACACCAGTCAGGAACTATGTTTTAAGGGCATGGTAGCCCATTTTTATTAAAAAGGCAAAAATAAAAAGTCCAATCAAAGGTTTCCCAGGCAGGGGGTTCTTCTCCATCAAATGCAAACAGAAAATGCTAGCCCACCTGGCTCTCTGTAGCAGTACTTCTGCACGTTATCCTGGTCACCCAGACCAGCGGATTTCTCAACATAGGCGGCTTCCCTTCAGTGTCTATAGCTGTGCCTCTTGCAGTTACCAATTTTCTGGCTGTCTCCTACAGCCTCTCTGATTTCTGGAGACCTCCTGTCTCTTACAGGAGCTGTCTCCAACTGGGAGCCATGAGGTCTTCCTACACTCTCATTATAAAGGGCTGTGCTTACCTGAGCACACACCCTGCTGGTAATGAACAAAGTCTGGATACAGGGTTGGAGATTCCGTCCCACCCCAGACACTGTGGAATCTCCAAACTACAGAGCCCCATTTCAAAATACCAAAACCTGGAGAAAGCTGCACAAGCAGTCTTCTCCAGTCCACATCTACGCTCTGTAGAGTTGCACCCAGCAAATGTGCATACCCTGTGTCCATTTTACCACTATTTTTATTGGGACAGAGCCTCGCTCTGCCACATACCCCCCCTCTTGTTTCGAACCGGAGGGAGGAACACATAGACTCATCCTCACAAATGGGACAACTCTGTGCAAGCCATTGGCTGCATAGGCCCATTTTTTCCGGGTATGTTTCCACGAACACTTTGCGGTGGTGCCCCTGGGCCAACCATCTGCAGCAGGAGTCCTTATCTGCCCAACCCTTTCTCTAAAGGAGCACTCCACCCACATCTTCTTTCGGGTGTGCTTCCACCAGCACTTCTTCCTAAACCGTGTGCTCCCACAAATCTCTCTATCCCTTTTTCCTCCCACAGACCTACTCTCCTGGGACTGTTGGGGACTGTGACGATCCTGTCCTGTTATTTTTATATTTGATTAATTGGATCTCAGCTGCGGAGGTTTCTCAGGTGTAAACCAATTAGTCACTCTAAAGTATGGTTAAGAGTTAATGGTTTATATCATCACAACCTCAGATCGAGTACCAACAAAATCAAAAGAGCTTATTAATTCATAAGCTTGTATTTGCAGTATAAGTAAATGCCAGAGTCTATATGCAAGTAGGTATTTGTAGATATCAGGTTGCAATATTACTACTTAGTGTCCCTGGTTCAAAGTAATGCAGATGAAGCCAAAGTATATTAAACTGAGATAGAAACAAAATATATACAGGCAGGTCTCTTGGTGACAATAATGTATCTGATATGCAAGTCCCATACAAGTACAGTTCAGTATAGCCTGGCTATGCAATTAGTTAAGGTAGTGATACTTGCGGTTCTGCTGATAGCAATTAGAGATGCTTAATCAAGTCTGCAGTGTATAGCTGGAGATAGGAAGCCTGAGAAGCTGAGGTCTGCAGGGTGAGCTGATCCAAGTCCTGGATGGACAGACTGTGGCTTCAGGCCTGGGGGGTGCGGAGATCCTGGTCCAGGAGAAGTAGTCAGTGAGGGTCTTCTTGTCAGCAGGTGGACAGGGAGTTGAGGAACGAGTCCTGGGTGACGGCAGGGGTCCAACAGAATAGCGGAACACCCTGCCGTCATTGCTGCGCGTTTAAATAGCCCGCGCAGCGCGGGAAACGAGGAGTCTTGCTGGGGGCGCGCTTCCGCGTTCCAGCGTGGAACGCAAGCCGTGGCGCACAGGAAGAGTCAGGGAGACGAGCGCAGCTAACAGTATTAGATAAGGCTGCGCTCGTCCTGCTCAATATAACGCCAGTAGCGTTACAGGGACCCACTCCCATGTAATCTGTCAGAGACTGACTGCTCTCACTACCCGACGCAACATTAACCAACAACATTTGTTTCTTAGGTTCACTAACCCCTATGTGGTTACCTTTGGAAACCAAACCATCTGAGATCAACACCACACCCTTCTGTTTAACCTCACTAGCACTGTTCCACAAAGGGTTACTCAACTCAACATTGTAATTGGGACCTCTTGTTTGCTAGGACAGTGTCTATGGAGGGAACACCTACAGGCAAGCAGTTACTCCCTATGGGACAGTCCTGTAATTTCACATCGCCACCTGTTGTCTAACACTCCAATAGCAACTGTCCTACCAACGCACATTTTTCCATACCACTCTCTTTAACCACTTCTGTGTCCATTGGCACCTCAACCAATAGCTCAAAGTTGTCTGACAGTGCTCTACAGTGCTTCCCATACACTTTTTCATTATAGTTACCACTACTGTTATTTCCTGTCAAAGTGTCTCCGGGTACCTCAAACTGCACCGCTTTGCGAGAGATTGACTGAATTCCCACTACTGCCACGTCCATTCTGAGCCCTTCCTTTACATGATGTCTAGAGGGTGAGACAGTACTCACGCCATGTACCAACCACTGCTCAGACATACCTTGGACCGCACCAATAGGAACGCACTCCATCACATTAGCACACAGAGAGACTTCCACTATGTCTATTATTTCTAACAATTCTCCTGAGCGCCTTCTGTACACAACCGCTGCTGGAAGCACTCTCGAAGAGAACTGTGAGACAACCTTACACAAAATTAACCAACAGCACAGCAACCAATTTTCATCAACACTGCCTAACAACGTCTGTACCACCTGTGTCCACCGATTGGTACTACGCAGTATCACGTCACTCCTCTGCTGTGGATACATGCAGGTGTACATCGGAAAGGTTTTCACCAATTGCAATAACATCTCAGTTATTTCTAGACATGCCACATCTAAACACACAACTCTAGGAATTTTCCCTTTATCAACGATGTGGAGGAGCTCATTTGCTAAAGCGTGAGAGGCTGAGTCATTTAAAGAGACCTCTACCTCAGAGGCAACTGACAAAACTTGAGGCTTCCCCTGAGCACTGCAAATCGCATGTGTCACACTCATCCTCTCACTTTCTGCAACACTGAGCGATTCCAAATCGCTATCCATTAACCCATCATCCTGAAGCTTAACATTCCTAATCTTTTTTGCTGTGGACAAAACCTCTGTTATGCATGCGCCCCCTTCAGATGCTTCCAACGAGAGAGGGTTAACTTCTGCAAAAGCCAATGCACCTGTGTTTACCGGCCCTGCAGTCTCTCCATTTAGCACAGCAGAAATTGTGTCCACCTCACTGTTATCTACTGCAAACACATTTTTAAACACAGCAGGCTGCAATAACATAACTTCACCACTTCTCTCAGGTGGCGCTTCATTAAACTCATGAGAACTTTTTCTGCCAGCAGTGACAGACCGTAGTAACCCATTATCACTACAAGTAATTTTTAGGGCTGTGCAAATTAACTTTTAATTAATCGATTAATCTTTAATTTTTTTGATCGATCAAAATCTTTTTGATCGATTAAAATTCTTTTGATTGGTACTCACCTCTCCGCTGGCTTCTGGGCCTTCAGGGAGTTCTGTCGGAGATCCAGTGACATCACGGACACCGGCGGGGCTTGCCGTGTCCATCTGAAGGGCTTTTTTGCTGTGCCTTCATATCTTCATGCAGGCGGGACCTTACTATCTGCCACACGCAAGGGCTGTTACACTTCCATCTATCAACCTGGATTCTACAACCATCCACTGGGAGTTGTGATAGTTCCCTTCATGGGACATCTACATGCCAACGGACTGATGTTAACCTCTCCTCATCTGGATTCAGCAGTGGTATCGTTGTACACATTTTTATACCAGTATCATACTTAGCTACATGTTTTTATGACTGCTTTTGGTACCGTTTGGTATTATTTGCACCATTTTTACAGTTTATGTAGCTACATCGATTTTATCTCCAAGGAGATCAGCTAAAAGTAGAAAATAAAAAGGTTGGCTTATATAAGGGGAAGAAAGGGAGTTCCTCACCAAATATAGGGATTTTTACGTGAGGTGTGTTGCTCTTAGTATCGAAGGTAGGCGCACAAAACACAAGGTTTTTAGATATCAAAAATAATTTAATTATATAAATATAGAGTTTCACATTTCATAAAATGAGATAGCAAAATGAAATATACATAATCACGACCAATTTCACATGATTTATACAAAAAAGGAAAAGGGGGTTATTGTTAGAAGAAAAGCAGATGCGATTTTGCCAACTAGTTTCGCACTAGATGTGCTTCATCAGGGCTTGCATAATACTTCTGTTCCTTAATTACATGTGATGGTCTGTGTATGACATAAAAGTTCATCATTAATGCAGGTATAATCAATTAAATGTCTTTAAACTTTGTAACTAAGTGTTCAACACATGTACAAATAATAGAATATAATGCGCTTACCAATTACGTTAAAAAGCTCAAAGAACCCGGCAGAACAAAGAGAGCTGCCTAGAAAATAGCGAAGGCGAACCTGATGCGGACAGGAGATATTGACTGCTGCACTTTCA
Source organism: Rana temporaria (assembly GCF_905171775.1). Classification (NCBI taxonomy): domain Eukaryota; kingdom Metazoa; phylum Chordata; class Amphibia; order Anura; family Ranidae; genus Rana; species Rana temporaria. The sequence continues at coordinate 319,833,710 of NC_053490.1, read as the reverse complement.
ATCAATGGAAGCCAGATCCACTTGATTTTAGCAGGTGCGGACAATGAGATGTCAAAAGGGGGTTCACCACAGTTAAGGAGGAAGAGATACAGGTATCTGTACGTTGTATCTATTTCTCTCCTAAGGAAGAGGACACAAAATTAAAAAAGAGAATATGGAAAAATGAATGAAAAAATGAATGAAAAAAATGAATAAACAAAAAAAAAAAAAAATGAATGAAAAAATAATACAGCAGATTAAGGAGGTATCTATATATCTTTTTAGACATTTTTAAATAGAGTAAGTATCTTATATTGAATGGACATAGACAGAGTAAATATCTATGTATTAAGTAAGTATAGATAAAGTCTAAAAAGTATATCTAGAGAATATTACCTCAATAGTAGTGAAGTTTGGATATTGGGTTAATACTACCAATAGAGTCCAATGAAGTTCATACTGGATTTATAGTAAGTTCTATAAGTAAAGTAAAAGATGTGTATGCATATATGTATATAAATGAATTCAATTTAAAAGACATGAATTCAGTACCAATAGCTATTACATTACAATGTAGCACCCGTCTATTAGAAAGGGGAAGAGACTTTACCTTAGATGATTAATGATATGGAGTATATAGTGATATATACTGTTGTCCTAGGAAGATATAATATCCCAGTGGCATTATGGTCAAAAGACAATGCTGTCAGAATAGTCCAAGGGCAATTATATTTGTGTCATTTCCAGTTCTATAAACAGACAGGACAGTAGAAGAATTAACTTTGTGCATATAGCAAACAAAGCCTGCGTAGAGCACTAAATCTTATAAAGATGGACTGGAAAGTATTTACCTTAGTTGAGTCGTGACAACATAAGGCTGAGTGAAGCAGCGTCCCGCGTGTGGTGTGATGTCCTCCCTCAAGCCGTCCAAGTCAGCGTCTGACATACATTGCGTCAGCGCTGACCTTAAAAACAACATCTCCACCGGAAGTGAAGAGAGTCAAGATTGACCCCTGGCATCACATCCGGTCCACGTGTCCCAAAACACTTGCGCGCGCACCCCATGCGCTCCAGCTTGATGACGTAAGCTGGAGCGCATGGGGAGGAGACATGTACTAGCAGTCTCAGACCGGCCACAGACGAGAAAGTGGCCGGATGTGCGTGCGCGTCCCATCTGTTGTTAATGATGGGAACGGGAGGCGTCAGAGAAAGCGCGCCCCCTATGTTGGGACCTGTGATTGGCCACACCAAGGTTGTGCAGAATCCGATCTCCCCCCGCATCAGGGAACCCTCCACATGTTAGATGGAATAGTTCAGAGCTCAAAAAACGTAAAAAGAAAATCTTTTTAGTAAACAATAATAATAAATTATACGCAATAAAACGTGTAATTAACTATAAAGAAATATATTTGAATATATTACTGATTTCTCTCAGCTAGACATCCAATGGTTTATTTTTACATTGTCTTATCTGGGGGAAGGTTAATGAAGATGATATCCACAATAGTAAATATTTTTTTTTAGAAAGTTTTCACATTTTCCAGTTGTTAATTCATAAAGCAGAATATGACAAAGCAAAACAAAACAAAACAGAATACAATCCAAACAAAATAAGACAAAAACAAAACAAAGCAAAACAGAACAAAGCAAGAAAGACAAGTACAAGAGATACATATAGGCCAATAGTAGAGGGCGAAGCAATCGGGCCATAGATCATCAAATTCATATCATATATTTATCAAAGAGTAATTCACTAGATACATATGGGGCTTATATAGAAAGCAAAGACATAATTAGCCCCGATAGGGCGACCTATATTAAAATATATATATATACGGTTTGTAAGTTATATCTCTGTGATTTGAGCCAGTGGTAAACAAATATATAGAGTGTATTCTAGTAGAGTTTGATGATGATCAATCACGGCCCTGACATTTCCCTATAAAAAAGGTTTGAATGACAGGGATGTGTTGAGCCCTGGTACATAGGTGGCTCGTTGGTCAAAAATCCAACGAGCCTCACGTTGGAGGATTTTTTTATCAAAATCCCCTCCTCTTTCTGGAGGGGGGATCATTTCTAATGCAAAGAAAGTAATGAAAGATGGATCGTAGCTGTGGTGCAGCCCCACATGTTTACAAATAGGGGTATAGAGCAGGCCTGCCTCTAAATAATAAAGATGATCCTTGATTCTTCTAGAGAATGCCCTTTTCGTCTTTCCTATATAGAAAGCGCCGCAGCGACACTTAGCAATATATACAATGCCTATAGTGGTGCAATTAGCATGTTTCTTGGATTTAAGAAAACCTCTTCTGGGGAGGGGACAGCCGTCCCCTTCTTCAATCCAGGGGCAGACGTCACAGTGTCCACATCTATAAGTACCCGGTATCTCAGGCTCCTGTAAAGTGGGAGCGTCAGGTACCAGGTGACTGTGTGTGAGGCCATCTTTGATGGACCTACACCTTCTATAAACAATTTCGGGTCTTTGTGAAATATATTTTGAAATGATAGGGTCCTCAGCAAGGAAGTGCCAATTATGATTAATCAATTGGCGAAAGATGTTCTGATCAGAGCTGAACGTGGTTATTAATTTAGTTGTTGGGTTGGGCTCTTTTTCCCTTTGCTTAAATAGTAATGTATCTCTTGCGTTTATCTTTGACTTTGCATATGCCTGTTTGAGAACTTTTTTACTATATCCTCTCAATAAGAGGCGTGAATAAAGAGCAGATGCTTCTTTTTCAAAATCTTCCTCCTTTGCACAATTGCGCCGAAGTCTTAGGTACTGACTGTAGGGGATGCTTCGCACCAAGGATCTAGGGTGAGAGCTGGAGTAATGTAAAATAGTGTTTCCTGCCGTTTCTTTCCTATACAAATTAGTACACAGAGTACCATCATCATTTACTGAGATTTTTAAATCAAGAAAGGGGATACTTTTGGTATCCGACTGAATGGTAAATTTTAAATTATAATCGTTAACAGATAAGTATTCCATAAATTTGGACAGAAGGTCCGCACCGCCAGTCCAGATGACCAACACATCGTCAATATACCTCCGCCATAATAAAATATGGCGGAGGTATATCACGGCGGAGTCATCTGAAAAAATGGCTCTCTCCCACCCCCCCAGGTACAGGGTGGCATACGATGGGGCACAAGAAGTCCCCATCGCCACACCCTGCACCTGGAGGTAGGTTGAGCCATTGAAGACAAAAACATTATTAGTCAATATGTGCTCAAGCAAGGCCGTAACGAAATTACAAAGTTTCCAATTATTGTGGTCTTGTTCACGCAAAAACTGGGAAATGACCTGAATCCCTTTTGTGTGAGGGATACTAGAGTAGAGGGCCTCTACGTCTATTGCTGCCAAAATTGATCCTGGGGGTACACTCATACCTTCGACTATTTTTAGAAGTTCCAATGTATCTTTAAGATACGATGGCAATGCCATTACATGGGGTCTCAATTGCATGTCTACATACTTACTTGCAGTTTCCGTATGACTGCCTATACCCGAGATAATAGGGCGACCAGGTGGATCCCTGATGTCCTTATGTATTTTGGGCAATGAATAGAACGTAGGAGTTATAGGCCACTTAATCTCTAGATATTCCCTCAAGTCTTGATCAATTAGCCCCTGCTGAAATGCCAATGAAATCAATGAGATATAATTAGATCTGGCTTTTGGAACATCATCTTCTGATATTATTTTGTACCAGTTGTTATTACATAGAATTTTGTCACACATTCTGATATATTGGATCTTTGTCATTACAACCACATTACCCCCTTTATCGGAGGGTTTTATTACCAATTCACTATTGTTGGTGAGTTGGGTAAGTGCTTGTTGTTGTTTTTTTGATAAATTGTTATCAGAAATTTTGGGAATTACTAGATTTTCAATTTGTTTCCTTGTTTGCTTAAGGAAAGCCCATACTGCTGGGGAGGTTTGTAAATTAGGGAATTTTTGTGATTTTGTCTTAAACTTACAGGGTTCCGGGATCAGTTCTGTTTCTGGTTCTATTTCATCGGAAAGGTCAATAAGATCTTCAGAGCTCTCGTTTTCATCCAACAATTGGATCAAGATTTTCAGGGCTCTGAAGTCCTGTACCTTGAAGTCTTTATATAATTCTTCTTCCCTACACGCTATACGTCCCCTGTCAGTGTCAAACATAAATTTATATGTAAGGTTTCTAGCAAATAAATGTAAATCTTTAATTAGGGTGAATTTATCCACTTTTTGTGAGGGGCAGAAACTTAGTCCCAGTTTCAGCACCTCAATCTCAGTGGGTGAGAGATTGTATGTCGAGAGGTTTACAATATCTAATCCTGAGTCAGCTGCATCTGCTTGACCACAAAGGGATCCATTTTTCCTAATTTCATTGCGGCCACTGGTGTTGATGGAATTAGGCAGGGTCCTAAAGGGATGTTACCTGAGTTAGTTATTCTATTGCTAGTCTTTGGGATTGCTCCCTGTTCTTTTAAGCTTGTAGTTTCCTTCTCCATAGCGAACATTACCAAAGGAGTGTTACCCACCACCAGGTCACCACTTGTGTCTATTCCCAGTTCTTGGTTCTTTTTAGATTGATCAATGGGAACCTGAGGAGAGACCATACGTTTTTTAAGTGTCCCCCCTTGTGCATTATGCCCACCACCGTTACCGCGTTTTGGTGCGCGTCCTCTTCCTGCTGGTCCTCGAAAGGGTTTAGAAGTAGTTCTCTGTGAAGAAATGGAAGAGGATGAAGCTGATACATCTGAGTCAGATTTATATACAGTAGATTCATGTTGGTTATTATGCCTAAAGGTTTTCTTTCCCTTCTGGTTGGGATTATGATGCCATTTGTATGCGTAACCTCCCGCAAATGCTAATTGGTCCTTATAGAATTTTTGATCTTTTCTCATGATAACGTTCTTATTATATTTTTCTAGATGTTCAAGCAGATCTGATTCTTTTTTCTGATATTCACTACTGGAAATTAAATGATTACTTGAACTCCGTAAGTTCTCAATTTCCCTATCTAATTCTGCAAGATCAATGATGTGTTTATCCTTTAACATTATCATCATGTTAGAAGAACATGTATTTAAATTCTCCTCCCATTTGTCTTTTAATGTCGATTCAGTCATTTCAAACGTGGGGAAAATTTGCACTCTTAATCCCTGAGGGTTGACCTTTTCTTTAAGATATCGGTCAAAAAATCGAATGTGCCACCCTAGGTTGGATTTTCTTTCCATTAGTTTTTTAAGTTTTAGAAAGAAAACGTCGAGTCCGACTTCCGTTTTTGCTTGTGAGGTATAAGAATTTTGAATAGTATCCAAAAACTTTTCCCAGTCTAAGCCAGAAAACTGTGACATTATGAGAGGGTGTGGGACACAGGGAGAGGGAGGGGGAAGTTGGAAGGAAGAGAGGGGAAAGAGGAAAATGGAGATTATCTCCCTTCAGTACCTATATATAGATCAGGCCAAATTTGTGTAGTTAGACAGTGTTAAACCTAGGATATCACTGAAAGTTTCATAAATAGTTCAAATAATAAGTCAGAAAAATAACAAATCAAAAAGTTTTGGTTGTCACCTTAGTACTGGAGGTCATTCATCCCCCCGTAGCGGGTTTTACACCCAAGATAAGGGAACAGAGAAACAAGTATGTAGGTGAATGAATGACTTCCTCTTGAGCAACAGTCACTCACAATCCCATCAAAATTGTAGAAAATAAAAAGGTTGGCTTATATAAGGGAGTTCCTCACCAAATATAGGGATTTTTACGTGAGGTGTGTTGCTCTTAGTATCGAAGGTAGGCGCACAAAACACAAGGTTTTTAGATATCAAAAATAATTTAATTATATAAATATAGAGTTTCACATTTCATAAAATGAGATAGCAAAATGAAATATACATAATCACGACCAATTTCACATGATTTATACAAAAAAGGAAAAGGGGGTTATTGTTAGAAGAAAAGCAGATGCGATTTTGCCAACTAGTTTCGCACTAGATGTGCTTCATCAGGGCTTGCATAATACTTCTGTTCCTTAATTACATGTGATGGTCTGTGTATGACATAAAAGTTCATCATTAATGCAGGTATAATCAATTAAATGTCTTTAAACTTTGTAACTAAGTGTTCAACACATGTACAAATAATAGAATATAATGCGCTTACCAATTACGTTAAAAAGCTCAAAGAACCCGGCAGAACAAAGAGAGCTGCCTAGAAAATAGCGAAGGCGAACCTGATGCGGACAGGAGATATTGACTGCTGCACTTTCAATCAATGGAAGCCAGATCCACTTGATTTTAGCAGGTGCGGACAATGAGATGTCAAAAGGGGGTTCACCACAGTTAAGGAGGAAGAGATACAGGTATCTGTACGTTGTATCTATTTCTCTCCTAAGGAAGAGGACACAAAATTAAAAAAGAGAATATGGAAAAATGAATGAAAAAATGAATGAAAAAAATGAATAAACAAAAAAAAAAAAAAATGAATGAAAAAATAATACAGCAGATTAAGGAGGTATCTATATATCTTTTTAGACATTTTTAAATAGAGTAAGTATCTTATATTGAATGGACATAGACAGAGTAAATATCTATGTATTAAGTAAGTATAGATAAAGTCTAAAAAGTATATCTAGAGAATATTACCTCAATAGTAGTGAAGTTTGGATATTGGGTTAATACTACCAATAGAGTCCAATGAAGTTCATACTGGATTTATAGTAAGTTCTATAAGTAAAGTAAAAGATGTGTATGCATATATGTATATAAATGAATTCAATTTAAAAGACATGAATTCAGTACCAATAGCTATTACATTACAATGTAGCACCCGTCTATTAGAAAAGGGAAGAGACTTTACCTTAGATGATTAATGATATGGAGTATATAGTGATATATACTGTTGTCCTAGATATAATATCCCAGTGGCATTATGGTCAAAAGACAATGCTGTCAGAATAGTCCAAGGGCAATTATATTTGTGTCATTTCCAGTTCTATAAACAGACAGGACAGTAGAAGAATTAACTTTGTGCATATAGCAAACAAAGCCTGCGTAGAGCACTAAATCTTATAAAGATGGACTGGAAAGTATTTACCTTAGTTGAGTCGTGACAACATAAGGCTGAGTGAAGCAGCGTCCCGCGTGTGGTGTGATGTCCTCCCTCAAGCCGTCCAAGTCAGCGTCTGACATACATTGCGTCAGCGCTGACCTTAAAAACAACATCTCCACCGGAAGTGAAGAGAGTCAAGATTGACCCCTGGCATCACATCCGGTCCACGTGTCCCAAAACTATTTATGAAACTTTCAGTGATATCCTAGGTTTAACACTGTCTAACTACACAAATTTGGCCTGATCTATATATAGGTACTGAAGGGAGATAATCTCCATTTTCCTCTTTCCCCTCTCTTCCTTCCAACTTCCCCCTCCCTCTCCCTGTGTCCCACACCCTCTCATAATGTCACAGTTTTCTGGCTTAGACTGGGAAAAGTTTTTGGATACTATTCAAAATTCTTATACCTCACAAGCAAAAACGGAAGTCGGACTCGACGTTTTCTTTCTAAAACTTAAAAAACTAATGGAAAGAAAATCCAACCTAGGGTGGCACATTCGATTTTTTGACCGATATCTTAAAGAAAAGGTCAACCCTCAGGGATTAAGAGTGCAAATTTTCCCCACGTTTGAAATGACTGAATCGACATTAAAAGACAAATGGGAGGAGAATTTAAATACATGTTCTTCTAACATGATGATAATGTTAAAGGATAAACACATCATTGATCTTGCAGAATTAGATAGGGAAATTGAGAACTTACGGAGTTCAAGTAATCATTTAATTTCCAGTAGTGAATATCAGAAAAAAGAATCAGATCTGCTTGAACATCTAGAAAAATATAATAAGAACGTTATCATGAGAAAAGATCAAAAATTCTATAAGGACCAATTAGCATTTGCGGGAGGTTACGCATACAAATGGCATCATAATCCCAACCAGAAGGGAAAGAAAACCTTTAGGCATAATAACCAACATGAATCTACTGTATATAAATCTGACTCAGATGTATCAGCTTCATCCTCTTCCATTTCTTCACAGAGAACTACTTCTAAACCCTTTCGAGGACCAGCAGGAAGAGGACGCGCACCAAAACGCGGTAACGGTGGTGGGCATAATGCACAAGGGGGGACACTTAAAAAACGTATGGTCTCTCCTCAGGTTCCCATTGATCAATCTAAAAAGAACCAAGAACTGGGAATAGACACAAGTGGTGACCTGGTGGTGGGTAACACTCCTTTGGTAATGTTCGCTATGGAGAAGGAAACTACAAGCTTAAAAGAACAGGGAGCAATCCCAAAGACTAGCAATAGAATAACTAACTCAGGTAACATCCCTTTAGGACCCTGCCTAATTCCATCAACACCAGTGGCCGCAATGAAATTAGGAAAAATGGATCCCTTTGTGGTCAAGCAGATGCAGCTGACTCAGGATTAGATATTGTAAACCTCTCGACATACAATCTCTCACCCACTGAGATTGAGGTGCTGAAACTGGGACTAAGTTTCTGCCCCTCACAAAAAGTGGATAAATTCACCCTAATTAAAGATTTACATTTATTTGCTAGAAACCTTACATATAAATTTATGTTTGACACTGACAGGGGACGTATAGCGTGTAGGGAAGAAGAATTATATAAAGACTTCAAGGTACAGGACTTCAGAGCCCTGAAAATCTTGATCCAATTGTTGGATGAAAACGAGAGCTCTGAAGATCTTATTGACCTTTCCGATGAAATAGAACCAGAAACAGAACTGATCCCGGAACCCTGTAAGTTTAAGACAAAATCACAAAAATTCCCTAATTTACAAACCTCCCCAGCAGTATGGGCTTTCCTTAAGCAAACAAGGAAACAAATTGAAAATCTAGTAATTCCCAAAATTTCTGATAACAATTTATCAAAAAAACAACAACAAGCACTTACCCAACTCAACAACAATAGTGAATTGGTAATAAAACCCTCCGATAAAGGGGGTAATGTGGTTGTAATGACAAAGATCCAATATATCAGAATGTGTGACAAAATTCTATGTAATAACAACTGGTACAAAATAATATCAGAAGATGATGTTCCAAAAGCCAGATCTAATTATATCTCATTGATTTCATTGGCATTTCAGCAGGGGCTAATTGATCAAGACTTGAGGGAATATCTAGAGATTAAGTGGCCTATAACTCCTACGTTCTATTCATTGCCCAAAATACATAAGGACATCAGGGATCCACCTGGTCGCCCTATTATCTCGGGTATAGGCAGTCATACGGAAACTGCAAGTAAGTATGTAGACATGCAATTGAGACCCCATGTAATGGCATTGCCATCGTATCTTAAAGATACATTGGAACTTCTAAAAATAGTCGAAGGTATGAGTGTACCCCCAGGATCAATTTTGGCAGCAATAGACGTAGAGGCCCTCTACTCTAGTATCCCTCACACAAAAGGGATTCAGGTCATTTCCCAGTTTTTGCGTGAACAAGACCACAATAATTGGAAACTTTGTAATTTCGTTACGGCCTTGCTTGAGCACATATTGACTAATAATGTTTTTGTCTTCAATGGCTCAACCTACCTCCAGGTGCAGGGTGTGGCGATGGGGACTTCTTGTGCCCCATCGTATGCCACCCTGTACCTGGGGGGGTGGGAGAGAGCCATTTTTTCAGATGACTCCGCCGTGATATACCTCCGCCATATTTTATTATGGCGGAGGTATATTGACGATGTGTTGGTCATCTGGACTGGCGGTGCGGACCTTCTGTCCAAATTTATGGAATACTTATCTGTTAACGATTATAATTTAAAATTTACCATTCAGTCGGATACCAAAAGTATCCCCTTTCTTGATTTAAAAATCTCAGTAAATGATGATGGTACTCTGTGTACTAATTTGTATAGGAAAGAAACGGCAGGAAACACTATTTTACATTACTCCAGCTCTCACCCTAGATCCTTGGTGCGAAGCATCCCCTACAGTCAGTACCTAAGACTTCGGCGCAATTGTGCAAAGGAGGAAGATTTTGAAAAAGAAGCATCTGCTCTTTATTCACGCCTCTTATTGAGAGGATATAGTAAAAAAGTTCTCAAACAGGCATATGCAAAGTCAAAGATAAACGCAAGAGATACATTACTATTTAAGCAAAGGGAAAAAGAGCCCAACCCAACAACTAAATTAATAACCACGTTCAGCTCTGATCAGAACATCTTTCGCCAATTGATTAATCATAATTGGCACTTCCTTGCTGAGGACCCTATCATTTCAAAATATATTTCACAAAGACCCGAAATTGTTTATAGAAGGTGTAGGTCCATCAAAGATGGCCTCACACACAGTCACCTGGTACCTGACGCTCCCACTTTACAGGAGCCTGAGATACCGGGTACTTATAGATGTGGACACTGTGACGTCTGCCCCTGGATTGAAGAAGGGGACGGCTGTCCCCTCCCCAGAGGAGGTTTTCTTAAATCCAAGAAACATGCTAATTGCACCACTATAGGCATTGTATATATTGCTAAGTGTCGCTGCGGCGCTTTCTATATAGGAAAGACGAAAAGGGCATTCTCTAGAAGAATCAAGGATCATCTTTATTATTTAGAGGCAGGCCTGCTCTATACCCCTATTTGTAAACATGTGGGGCTGCACCACAGCTACGATCCATCTTTCATTACTTTCTTTGCATTAGAAGTGATCCCCCCTCCAGAAAGAGGAGGGGATTTTGATAAAAAAATCCTCCAACGTGAGGCTCGTTGGATTTTTGACCAACGAGCCACCTATGTACCAGGGCTCAACACATCCCTGTCATTCAAACCTTTTTTATAGGGAAATGTCAGGGCCGTGATTGATCATCATCAAACTCTACTAGAATACACTCTATATATTTGTTTACCACTGGCTCAAATCACAGAGATATAACTTACAAACCGTATATATATATATTTTAATATAGGTCGCCCTATCGGGGCTAATTATGTCTTTGCTTTCTATATAAGCCCCATATGTATCTAGTGAATTACTCTTTGATAAATATATGATATGAATTTGATGATCTATGGCCCGATTGCTTCGCCCTCTACTATTGGCCTATATGTATCTCTTGTACTTGTCTTTCTTGCTTTGTTCTGTTTTGCTTTGTTTTGTTTTTGTCTTATTTTGTTTGGATTGTATTCTGTTTTGTTTTGTTTTGCTTTGTCATATTCTGCTTTATGAATTAACAACTGGAAAATGTGAAAACTTTCTAAAAAAAAATATTTACTATTGTGGATATCATCTTCATTAACCTTCCCCCAGATAAGACAATGTAAAAATAAACCATTGGATGTCTAGCTGAGAGAAATCAGTAATATATTCAAATATATTTCTTTATAGTTAATTACACGTTTTATTGCGTATAATTTATTATTATTGTTTACTAAAAAGATTTTCTTTTTACGTTTTTTGAGCTCTGAACTATTCCATCTAACATGTGGAGGGTTCCCTGATGCGGGGGGAGATCGGATTCTGCACAACCTTGGTGTGGCCAATCACAGGTCCCAACATAGGGGGCGCGCTTTCTCTGACGCCTCCCGTTCCCATCATTAACAACAGATGGGACGCGCGCGCACATCCGGCCACTTTCTCGTCTGTGGCCGGTCTGAGACTGCTAGTACATGTCTCCTCCCCATGCGCTCCAGCTTACGTCATCAAGCTGGAGCGCATGGGGTGCGCGCGCAAGTGTTTTGGGACACGTGGACCGGATGTGATGCCAGGGGTCAATCTTGACTCTCTTCACTTCCGGTGGAGATGTTGTTTTTAAGGTCAGCGCTGACGCAATGTATGTCAGACGCTGACTTGGACGGCTTGAGGGAGGACATCACACCACACGCGGGACGCTGCTTCACTCAGCCTTATGTTGTCACGACTCAACTAAGGTAAATACTTTCCAGTCCATCTTTATAAGATTTAGTGCTCTACGCAGGCTTTGTTTGCTATATGCACAAAGTTAATTCTTCTACTGTCCTGTCTGTTTATAGAACTGGAAATGACACAAATATAATTGCCCTTGGACTATTCTGACAGCATTGTCTTTTGACCATAATGCCACTGGGATATTATATCTTCCTAGGACAACAGTATATATCACTATATACTCCATATCATTAATCATCTAAGGTAAAGTCTCTTCCCTTTTCTAATAGACGGGTGCTACATTGTAATGTAATAGCTATTGGTACTGAATTCATGTCTTTTAAATTGAATTCATTTATATACATATATGCATACACATCTTTTACTTTACTTATAGAACTTACTATAAATCCAGTATGAACTTCATTGGACTCTATTGGTAGTATTAACCCAATATCCAAACTTCACTACTATTGAGGTAATATTCTCTAGATATACTTTTTAGACTTTATCTATACTTACTTAATACATAGATATTTACTCTGTCTATGTCCATTCAATATAAGATACTTACTCTATTTAAAAATGTCTAAAAAGATATATAGATACCTCCTTAATCTGCTGTATTATTTTTTCATTCATTTTTTTTTTTTTTTTTTATTCATTTTTTTCATTCATTTTTTCATTCATTTTTCCATATTCTCTTTTTTAATTTTGTGTCCTCTTCCTTAGGAGAGAAATAGATACAACGTACAGATACCTGTATCTCTTCCTCCTTAACTGTGGTGAACCCCCTTTTGACATCTCATTGTCCGCACCTGCTAAAATCAAGTGGATCTGGCTTCCATTGATTGAAAGTGCAGCAGTCAATATCTCCTGTCCGCATCAGGTTCGCCTTCGCTATTTTCTAGGCAGCTCTCTTTGTTCTGCCGGGTTCTTTGAGCTTTTTAACGTAATTGGTAAGCGCATTATATTCTATTATTTGTACATGTGTTGAACACTTAGTTACAAAGTTTAAAGACATTTAATTGATTATACCTGCATTAATGATGAACTTTTATGTCATACACAGACCATCACATGTAATTAAGGAACAGAAGTATTATGCAAGCCCTGATGAAGCACATCTAGTGCGAAACTAGTTGGCAAAATCGCATCTGCTTTTCTTCTAACAATAACCCCCTTTTCCTTTTTTGTATAAATCATGTGAAATTGGTCGTGATTATGTATATTTCATTTTGCTATCTCATTTTATGAAATGTGAAACTCTATATTTATATAATTAAATTATTTTTGATATCTAAAAACCTTGTGTTTTGTGCGCCTACCTTCGATACTAAGAGCAACACACCTCACGTAAAAATCCCTATATTTGGTGAGGAACTCCCTTTCTTCCCCTTATATAAGCCAACCTTTTTATTTTCTACAATTTTGATGGGATTGTGAGTGACTGTTGCTCAAGAGGAAGTCATTCATTCACCTACATACTTGTTTCTCTGATCAGCTAAAAGTAGTTGGATCTGTATGTGCGTTATAATTAATCGAAATTAGTCGATTAATCGATTTTAAAAAAAAAAGATTAATCGAACAGAAAATTTTTGATCGGTAACAGCCCTAGTAATTTTAAACATTTGAGTTTTACCATTTTCCTCATCACCAAGGTCAAGTACCCTCTTATCCATCAGAGCGGCACCACAGTTGTCCCCGGCAACCTCTGACTCCGACACACAGAGCTCCCTGGAGGTTTCTAAGGACACCTCTGCAGCCTTATCTACCGTTGCCAAGGGAAATCGCATATCCTGCTTAGCGATCACCCCTACCTCATTACTAGTGAACACATCACCATAAGTACATGTATTATCAGCAACATCTTCAACATCAGCATTCATAAATATAGCAGTTTTATAACCTCTATCAAATTGACTTTTGTCAGAACGCATGGCAACCTGCATGCGACTCAGCACATCACTTTTCCTCTCCAAAGGAATTATTTTGCCCACTAGGGCGGCTTCCCAGTTGTCTTGGGAAACCACTTGCCTTACCAATACAGGCTCCCTTGCGGTTTCCCTTGGAAACTCCGCAGCAGCTGTCTCTATCGCTAGGGAACATGACACACCAACTGTTTTGGTCACCCCTAACACATCTCTCTCACTATTCTGCTGGACTACCTTAGGTGCATCCATTGTCCATATGTCCATTTCAGACCTTGACCTTGCTGCAAGCAGGGCTTTTACCTGTGTCTCCCCACTGATCTGGGTAACACACTGCAGCAAGTCTATCTTTACAACTTCTGCAGATCTCCTCACCGGACACACTGCTACTTCACTTGACTCACAAACTGCAACAGGCTTACCATATCTTGAAGCAGGTAACTCGATCTTCATTTGAGGGCGTTGTCTCTCAGTTGCATATTCACTGGTGAACTCCCCCTGGTGGCCACAGGATGAAATTACAGCAGGCATCTCCCACTGTTTAGCACCCCCTGCAGACACAACAGAAGACTTCTTGTTGCTAGGGGTGACTGCAAACACATCTGAAAAGGAAACTTGGCCCACCGACAAAGAGTTCTGCTCATCAACTTCACTTTCAACTGCACCCCAGAATCTAGGGCAAGAAAATATGCCGTGCCCCAGCTGACCACATTCCAGGCATGGTATTTGGCGACTTTCTCCTGTTGCTAATGGAAACGGTGCTCTCCCAGCTGCACATTGCTGGCTCTCCGACACACGTAGACTTCTCTCTCCATGAAGCGGCGTTGCTTTAAACTTGCCAGGACTCTCTGTAGGCAATATCTTTGTCTTGCGCTCCACTGACCTGACATCATAGGTGTTGCTATGGGCAACTGCACCCATCTGCTCACTCTTTACATTTTTCACATTGATAGCTGGCCGGCCTGCACCAGCGTTGCCAATGGCAACAACATGCACTTTCCCTTTGGCTTGGTTCAACGCAGCCAAGTGCATTTTGCACAAGTCTGGGGCTTGTTCTGTCGGTAACAACCCCTCCAGCCATAAAGTTCTGTCCCTCATTTCTGCCATCATTGCTTTCTGCTTGCGACTTGACTTTCCCATCGCTGCAAACAGGGCAATGGTTTATAACACAGTTCCTTTTTAACACAGGAAAATGTTGGTGTACTGTCTTCAAGATTTGCAAAACAGCACACTTTCACATGTATTGTCCACGCACAGCGATTTATTCGCACACAGCGACTTGTCCGCACACAGCGATTTGTCTGCACACAGCATCTTGTGCGCAAACAGCGACTGGTCCGCACACAGCGTTTGATTCGCACACAGCAACTTGTCCGCACACAGAGTTTGATTCGCACACAGCGACTATCTTCTTGAAGCACACAGCTTCTTTTCTTTTTGAAGCACACAGCTTCTTTTCTCACACAGAGAGAGCTTCTTGGACGCACACAGCATCAAGCTTCTTTTCTCACACAGAGACACCATCTGCAACATGCAATGCCTTTTGCCTGGCTGCACTTCCGCACACAGCCAACAGTTCCTGACGTGAACTCACTGTGGAGCAAGGACCCGGATTCCACCGTCTTGTGCCCGCTCAATCCATCACTTGTAAGATTGGGGGTTGTTAACTCTCGTGGTATGCGTTTTTTCAGTGATTCACACCAGTCAGGAACTATGTTTTAAGGGCATGGTAGCCCATTTTTATTAAAAAGGCCAAAAATAAAAAGTCCAATCAAATGTTTCCCACGCAGTGCGTTCTTCTCTATCCAATGCAAACAGAAAATGCTAGCCCACCTGGCTCTCTGTCGCAGTACTTCTGCACGTTATCCTGGTCACCCAGACCAGTGGATTCCTCAACATAGGCGGCTTCCCTTCAGCGTCTATAGCTGTGCCTCTTGCAGTTACCAATTTTCTGTCTGTCTCCTACAGCCTCTCTGATTTCTGGAGACCTCCTGTCTCTTATAGGAGCTGTCTCCAACTGGGAGCCATGAGGTCTTCCTACACTCTCATTATAAAGGGCTGTGCTCACCTGAGCACACACTCTGCTGGTAATGAACAAAGTCTGGATACAGGGTTGGAGATTCCGTCCCACCCCAGACACTGTGGAATCTCCAAACTACAGAGCCCCATTTCAAAATACCAAAACCTGGAGAAAGCTGCACAAGCAGTCTTCTTCAGTCCACATCTACGCTCTGTAGAGTTGCACCCAGCAAATGTGCATACCCTGTGTCCATTTTACCACTATTTTTATTGGAACAGAGCCTCGCTCTGCCACACTAGATAAATCAGGCAGTAAGCTAACGTTGGCATACTGCTGGGGAATGCTTCCAAGATTTGGACCTTGACGTGTTAGAAATGTACCCTCAACAGGACATCTCTTGGGGACCCTGTAGATCCTGTCCACAAGGAGATCCTGATCCTGAGCCTCCGGCAACAGAGTGGAGAACAGGGTCTGGGCGTATTGCAAAAGCTGGTTAGGAGGAACAGATTCAGGAATGCCTCTGAGTTTGAGGTTATTCCTCCTGGACCTATTCTTAAGGTCTGCCATTTTGTCCTTTATCCACTTTATGTCTTCTCCCTGAGCTGTATGGGCCTCCACCATCATATTGTATGATGAGGTGTACTCCTCCATTTTGGCTTCTACCTGATTGACTCTATTCCCCAGGGCTTGAACTTCTCTCTGGCATTCATTTAACCCCTTGTACAGATCTGATTGCATCGAGGATCTCAGGGACAGCAGAAAGGTCAGGCAGGGGGTGATGGCAGCTGCTTTGCTTTGGGCCTGTGCTCCTGCTGTTTGTCAGTGGCGCCGCCGCCATTTTGTTGTAGCCTGTGCGCGGCTAGGGAGAAGAAACTATCTAGTTTCTGCGGCTGTTGAGGCTTCTTGCGATTCCTCGTCATCCTCGTTCCATCCAGCGGGGTATCACCAGCTGGATGGCGGTGTTTGAGGCTGTGGATGACACCGGTGGGCGCTGATGTTGGCTGATTATCTCCGGTGGGCTAGCGGAGCTCATAAGCTAAGCATCCATCTTGGAGTCCGGTCACCACGCCCCCTTTCGAGATCCTCCCTTTACATCAGTGTCCCCAGAAAGCCTCCCCACTTACATTAGGGTCCCCAGAGCCCCCCTCATTACATCAAGGTCCCAAGAGAGCCCCTTTACATCTGGGTCCCCAGAGAGACCCTCCTTACATTAGGGTCCCCAGAGAGCCCCCCTTACATCAGGGTCCCCAGAGAGCCCCTCCTTACATCAAGGTCCCTAGAGAGCCTCCCTACTTACATCAGGGTCCCCAGAGAGCCTCCCCTTACATCAGGGTCCCCAAAGAGCTCCCTGCACATCAGGGTCCCCAGAGAGCCACTCCTTACATCACGGTCCCCAGAGAGCCTCCCTACTTACATCAGGGTCCCCAGAGAACCCTCCATACATCAGGGTCCCCAGAGCCCCCCTTACATCAGGGTTCCCAGAAAGCCCCCTCACATCAGTGTCCCCAGAAAGCGCCTCTTACATCAGTGTCCCCAGTGAGCCCCCCTAACATCAGTGTCCCCAGAAAGCCCACCTTACATCAGGGACCCCAGAGAGCCCCCCCCTTACATCAGGGTCCCCAGAGAGCCCCCCTTACATCAGTGTCCCCAGAAAGGCCCCCTTACATTAGTGTCCCCAGAGAGGCCCCCTTACATTAGTGGTCTCCGCTGTGCACCTCCAACCCCCAGCACATCTCTGGACCCTCACCTGGGGGGAGGTGCCCATTGGCAGCTCTATGGTGTCCACAGGCGAGGGGATCTCCCTGGGGCTTGTAGTTCTCTTCCCCGAGTGTATACAGTGGTGAGGGGAGGGACCTCTGACCCGGGCATGTATCAGTAAGAGTGTACAAGCAGAGCAACTCACTTGTACACTGAAGAGTATAACTGATAGAGGCCCCTCACCTCTCCACTGTATACACTCAGGGAAGAGAACTACCCAGGGAGATCCCCCTCCCCGTGGACACCATAGAGCTTCCGATCATCACCTCCCACCTCCCCCACTGCATTCTAAAGGGACAGCCAGAGGTGCAGGGGATGATGCCGGGTCCTGAGGTCCAGGGCCGGCCATAGGTGTTCAGGCGCCCTGTGCAAGCTAATCCTGTGGCGCCCTCCACCTTCATTGCTCGCCCCCTGGTCACCTAAACATACACAAAGAGGAAACACACAGGGGGACACTTAGGGTTGACACCTTTTCTTTAAGCCAAACCCGAACATTTTAGTGGTGCCCGGCACTGCGCTTGCTTAACCCAACCCATTCACCTGAATGGGGCTGTGCTGCAACCGTGTGCAATGCACATGGCTACAGCACAGTGGCATGGGTTTTTAGGGGTTAAAAACAGGTGGTGAGGAGGCAATATAATGCTTCTTCACCACCTGTCAAATACCGTCAAAACATGATCCACTATGGATCACTTTTCAGAGTGCCCTGCAACTCCATTTACACTTGTGGTTCGGGGGACAGTAAAAATTAGAGGTTGAGCTGTGTTATTACTGCTACCCAACCATTTCCCTCAAGCTGAAAAGGCAGCACAGGGGATGTACACTTGCCACAACCAAAATGATTTTGTATCAAAACATGTCTGCACTGTTGGGTTCAGCGAGCAGTATTGCCTGCCGAATGTGGCAAATTCAAGTTAATGGGGGCTCCCCGCATCCATGTGCAATGCATTAAATTGCGGGGGCGATACTGTGGGGTTTAAACAGGCGCCTGTCAAATGCCCTCTAAAGAGCAATTTCAAATGCGGATTGCTCTTCAGAGGGCACTACATGTGTAAATGAGTCGTAAGGCTGTTCAGCCATTCCAGTATATTCTGTGGAATCAGCTGGGGCCAGGGGAAGGAACAGGACTATTTAACCCTTGGGCAGGCAGAGTGACAGAAGGGGGCAGACAGAGTGACAGGGAGGGGGGCAGGCAGAGTGACAGGAAGGGGACAGGCAGAGTGACAGGAAGGGGACAGGCAGGCTGACAGGAGGGGGGCAGGCAGAGTGACAGGAGGGGGGCAGGCAGAGTGACACGAGGGGGGCAGGCAGAGTGACATGAGGGGGGGGGCAGGCAGAGTGACAGGAGGGGGGGCAACAGAGTGACAGGAGGGGGGCAGGCAGAGTGACAGTAAAGAGCAGGATGACAGGAGCACCTGTGGAGTGGACACACTATTCTTTGCAGGACACTGTATTATGCTGGCACCAGGCCTGACTCCTGATCATCACATACAATGCAGAGGTGATAGCAAAGAATCCTAACAATTCCCCTAGGGAGAACAGGGAAATACCTTGTTTACATAGGCATCTTGCCGTTCTGCCTCTCCTCCTCGCTGCAAACACAGGTTGCTGGCAAAAATCAAGTTTGTGGGACCTGTGGGCATGCTCCTGTGGTTCGCTGCATTTGCGCGCACCCGCTAGGTGGCAAACTCAAAGGAACGTACAGGTACGCCCTTTTGCCTGCCCATGCCATTCTGCCGATGTAAATTGGTGCAACCCTTATTATGGATAGAGTTCAGGTCGATTTACCATTTGATGGATGTGGAACAGAATGACTACCACAAGTTTAAAGAGGAAATCCTTCTTGGAGGAGTGTTCCAGTGTATCATGGTCTGCCAGCAATGCTCCAAGACGGGAGAGGTATCACCGAAAGACAAAGGTTTTGAAAATCCAGTGAAACGCTAAGTTTTGTGTCATGGCCACATAGGGAAATTGATCAGCCCAGCAAGGAGGGCGCAACATGCAGCACCCTGCCTGAGGTATAGCCAACCATCTTTGGAGTGCAAGTCTTCTTTTACCCCTAGCAACAGGAAACTTGTGTTACCTGCAGGGGGTGTAAATTGGTCTGAAAAGTCTGCATTGTTACTCAAATGACAACATGGGGCAGACAGCCTGTGGAGACCCCACACCTATGAGACACCACACTCAAGTGAAGGCTATGACACCAAATGCTGCAGGAACTGGTAAGACTATTGCAGTTTGTGTTCCCAATGAAGTGGGAGTGTATCCAGCAGAGCGATCAGTGGGTGAAGATGATCTTGATGCGGTGTGCTGCCCTGAGCAATGGGAAGGTATAAGGTAAAGCCCAGCTGACAGCATGGGTAAAGACTCAAAAGCACATGGGGACTCTGCAAGTGCCTGCTATAATTCAGCAGAGTTAAACTAGGAGTGACCAAAACTGTCCTTGTGCCATGTTCCCTAGTAACAGGTGCTGCAGAGGTGCCCAGGGACATTTCCAAGAAGCCCGTAGCCCAGTGTTTCACAGGTCAGCTATGAAACGGCCATGTAGGAAAGATTGTCCCTTTAAGGCCTTGTACACACGACTGAACATGTCTGCTGAAACTGGTCCGCAGACCAGTTTCAGCGGACAGATCCGACCGTGTGTACAGCCTAGCAGACAGGTTTCCAGCAGACAAAAGTTTTAAAGCATGCTTTAAAAAAATCTCCTGCATGCGTCGAATGGATTTGACGCATGCGTGGAAGTATTTTACTTCCTGGTTTGGTGACGTGGCGGCGTCAACGTCACCGCCACGTCACCGCGCTGTCTGTCCGTGGGGATTTTGGTTTGATGGTGTGTACAGCCATCAGACCAAAATCTCCCAGCGGACATGTCCGATGAAAACGGTCTGCGGACCGTTTTCATTGGACATGTTCTATCGTGTGTACAGGGCCTCATAGATAGAGGGTGCTGTGAGGCGTCGTTCACAGGTTGTGGTGGCTAATAGACAACCCACAATAATGGCAGTTGTATGTCTACTTGTAATGAGAATGCTTATGATCATGCCTACAAATGTGTTACTGTGATACTGTAAAATGTAATGTTGTTGGTAATAATGAAAGTGAAAGAGTGTTCCTTGTTATGTCATGTCTGAGAATATTAGTACTGGGTTCACTACCGATATCTCCCATGGCAGGCAGGAGCACAGGATTGTCTATGGGAGTCTCAGGGGTCTCCATGCTCTGGGGATACGCTGTTGAAACAAGGAGGGACTAAGTCACACAGTGAAAGTGTGTAGGTGCAGCCCCACAATCCTAAGTGTAACCAAGTTGTCAAGGGGTTAATTCAGCCTTCAAAAGCTGAGAGTACAAAGCTGGATGCATCGGTAGTGCCACCAGAGCAAGCTGGTCAATATTGTGTATTGCAGCCTGTCATGATGGATGATGTGTCCTACCAATGTGATATGTATGGAAGAGACATATGCACTGTTTAGGCAAAAGCATCACAGGTTCCTGTGGAGCCATCTAGCGCTGTGGAGGGCCCATGGGGGAACCACAATGGCCTGGGATAGTTGGTGCAAGTATGCAATAGCAATACTAAACAATATGACTATGCCTTACCATGCACAATGGTGTGCAATGATGTGGTGGACATAACACCTGCTATGCCCAATGGAGGGATTGCAGAATGGCTGGTGCTCAAGGACACATTTACCCTAGTGAAGGTTAATGCCCCCCAGTCTGAAGGAACAGTTCAGGGTGCTGGCATGTCAGATGTGCTGTCCACAGACAAACAGCTCAAGTGTCAAGGTGAGAATGTGACTAATGCTGACATGCAAAGGCTCATTGCTGTTGAGTTAGAGGGGAAGAGGAAACATGTGTCTGACAGTGCTTCAGGGGAGCAACAGGCTGTGATGATGGGTACCTCCAAGGAACTGGAGGTCTCTTCAAAGGTCTCAAACCAAAGGCCTCAACCTCTCAAACTGCAGTGGATAAGCCCTTCTACGAAAAGGAAAAGGTCCCTAAAGAGGTCACACATTTAGACTTGGGATGTATAGAATTGACAGAAACTTTACTTGAAATTCTGCAGTTGGTAAAAACACACTCACTGTACAGTTGCGTGTCTCTGCTGTAGTCGGACCAGGTGGTGCTGCGTAGTACCAATGGGTGGAGCCAAGTGGTACAAGCCGTGTGGGGTAATCTTTGTCAAGAATGGAACTGGTTGGTACAAAGTTGGTCTCAAAGTTCTCTGAGAGGATGCTTCCAGTTACTGGTTGATATGGAAGGTGCTCAGGAGAACTGTTGGAGACATCAGAGGTCTCTCAGCCTAGTGCAGTGACTGGAAACATCTTTGCTGGTGCAGTCAGATGTGCGGCTGAGCAGTGGTCAGTAGAGGGCACATAAACTGTCTCACCTGCTAGACCTCACAGAAAGGCAGGGCCCAGGATAGACACGACAATAGCAGAGACGCTTTCTATCACTCAGAAAGAGCTACACATTAAGGTACCCGGAGACACTGTGGGAGAAAGTGCTGAAGCTATTGGTTGCTGTAACCATGTAATGGTTACGCCAGTCAGCATTATTGCAGTTAGGAATGGGTTGTGCTTGGATCAGTGTAATTTGTTAGGACAGTCGCCCATGGAGTGTTGGACAACAGGTGAGGTGGAATATAGTCGCTCACCTGTGTGTGGTGTCTCCTCAGGACTAGTCCTAACAAACACTGAAAAAATGGTGATCTGTTAATGATTGCCACTGTTAACAATGATTTGTCTGCTGTGGGTAACCAGAGAAAAGTAAACAAACAAAAAATGCAGCGGATGGTGGATGGTGGGAAAGAGCCGTAACTGACATGTTTCGCGTCCCTGACGCTTTGTCAAAGTCACGGCACAGCTTCACCACTGGACTAATAAAAACCCAATAACATTGTGATTGGGCAATGAGGGAAGGGGAGGAATTTTAGATTTAACCCTTCCATCATTAGGAACTTTGACAATAGACATCACACAGCAAAGAAAAAATCTGATAACTCAAACAAAAACAAAAAAAACTAAAAAGCACAAAATACACAAAAAAACAAAAATATATATATATTTTTGTTTTTTTGTTTTTTTGTGTATTTTGTGCTGTTTAGTTTGTTTTGTTTTGTTTGAGTTATCAGATTTTTTCTTTGCTGTTTGGATCTGGGAGAGTTCATTTGTTGAGGTATTGTACCTTTTCCCTCACCTCAGTTTGCTCACTGTTTGGATGTACATCCTGTCATCCCTCCATAGCATGAACTTTCTTTTAATCATTCCATAATTTTGACAATCTCTATGGACTGTGTATTTATGTCATCCATTGCCATATAATTGTATTTCATATCAGTCTGTGCTTATTTTCATCTTTTTATGCTTATTAAGACTATAAAGTGACATTATCAATTTACTTACTGTGCGCTGCATTTTTTGTTTGTTTGTTTCCTTGTCCATCTTCCAAGTGGTTGACAGCTGCACTTAAGTTTTTTGCACTTATTACCATAGAACTCTGTGGGTTTCTATGCCATGTGGTAGCGCTATTAGGGGTATTTTTTGTATTTTTTCTTTTAACCTGAAAGCCCTATGGTCAAGGGTAAAACTGATGTCCATAAGTTGAAATAAAGGATCAGGGAGTGCAGAGTTCCCCCAAGAAAAGAAAATAAGCCCAGGGACCTCAGGAAAGGAAGGATAAGGCTAGGTATAAGGAACTGTTGGACCCTAGTGAGATTCAGGGTAGGATTTACTTGGAAGCACACCCGGAAAAAGGGTTGGGCCTACGTAGCTGACAGCCGGCACAGAGGTGTCATAACCGTGATCACCGGTGCTTGTGTTCCTCCCTCCAGATCAAAACAAAGGGGGGTATGTAATATTGAGAGTCCCTGTCTCTGGGAAAATTGAGTTAAAATGGACACAGAGTCTGCATATCGGCAGACTGGAGAGCTACAGAGCATAGCTTTGAAATGGAGAGAACTGCTTTGGCAGCTTTCTCCAGATTTTGTTTTTTCCGGATAGGGCTCTGTAGTTTGGAGATCCTTAAGGCCCCGTACACACGACCAAACATGTATGCTGAAACTGGTCCGCGGGCCAGTTTCAGCATACATGTTCGGTCGTGTGTAGGCGCGAGCGGGCCGAATTCCAGCAAACATTTGCCCGCCGGGCCTTTTCCCAGCGGGCAAATATTCGTGGACGTGTTTTAAAACCGTCCGCTGGAATCCTGCCCGCTCGGACATGTACGGTCGTCAGTACAGACCTACCGTACATGTCCAGGCGCCCGCCGTCCCTCGCATGCGTCGAATGACTTTGACGCATGCGTGGAAGCCTTTAAATGGCAGGCCCGCCCACGTCTCCGCGTCATCGCCGCGTCATCGTCGCGGCGACGACGCGGACACGCCCCGCGTATTGTTTACGCGCGGACTTCTGTACGATGGTTAGTACAACCATCGTACAGAAGCCCTCTGGCAGGCATGTACGGTGAAAACGGTCCGACGGACCGCTTTCATCGTACATGTTTGCTCGTGTGTACCGGGCCTTAGAGTCTTGGTTGGGATGGGATCTCCAACTCTGTGTCTGGGTCCTGTGGATAGACAGCAGGTTGTGTGCTCAGGTGCACACAGACCATATAACGAGGGGCTGGTAAGAGCAGAAGGTGAAGAAAGGTGGAGGGTGAGCAGCTTGCTGCTGCTGTATGAAGACAGACCTGTGTCAGAAGCTGTCTGCCCTGTGTAAGAGACTGCAGACCATGTAAAGGGAATTCCATGCCCAGGGACTGGGAAAGGCTGGCAGTGCTGAGAGTCTGGGGCTGGAAGGAATCAAGTCTGTTGAGAGCAAGCAAAGGAACTGCTGACATAAGAGACAGGTGGCTCAGGATGTTTTCATTATTTTTGAGTGCTAAATTAGGTTTAAACCCCTTCGCCGGAATCCTAAATGGACTTTGTGTTTTGTTTTTCTGTTTAATTAACGTGGGCTACCAAGCCCTTAACTATAATTGCCTGTTTGACGTGGACTCACTGCACAAAAATGTATCTATCAACTTGGGCTAGCGATCCCCTGTGTCACTATATATATATATATATATATATATATATATATATATATATATATATATATATATATATATATATATATATATATATATATATATATATATGTATATATATATATATATATATATATATATATATATATATATATATATATAGTAAGATTAAACAAAATAAAATAAATTACACTGCATATTTGAAAATAAATAATAAAGTGCAAGTAGGTCTAATGTCTTAAGTTAACATTTTCATTAGTTCCATATATTTTGCCAGAGTAAATATACATTCTTGGTTATGAGAAGTATTAAACCTTTCCCAATTCATACATGCAAATTATGATAATTCTCTCATTTCTGACTCCGCAGTTATGAGATGAGCTCTTAACTTTGTTGAGTATTACATTTTCTGCAGACAAAAATTAGGATTTGGAAAGCCTATTTATTTCACACATATAAGCAAAGATATGAAGAAAAACAGGCCATTAAATGTTCTAGTGCACAGTTATTAGGAATCCTTGCAGGTTTGACCTTTCCCAACTGATGTAATTTTGAGATTAAAAAATGAAAACACTTTTAAATATCTGTTTAATGTAACCTCCTGAGCAGGAAGGGAATCAAGCATTAAATCAGAAAGGGAAATGCAAAGCTACTGCCACCCCTTTCAACTGTGTTTAGATTGCCCCCTTTGCAATAGAGCTTTAAAAAGAAAATGGAACAAAAACAAAACATAACATTCACTTTATCCAAAATTGTTTCCAAAGTTTTGGATAAATCGGAGAAGGGTTAGAACCTTTTTTGTCTTGTACTCTTTTAAAATTAAAAGTTACCTTTGCAGTGGAGCTTCTCTCCAAGCTGTACTGTATATAGGATGTTGGACAGTTACTAGCGCTATACAAAAAGTTACATTACTTATATCTAATTCTACTACTGTGAGGAAGTTAACTTATGCCGCGTACACACGATCAGTCCATCCGATGAAAACGGACCAATGGACCATTTTCATCGGTTAACCGATGAAGCTGACTGATGGTCCATCACGCCTACACACCATCGGTTAAAAAAAGATCATGTCAGAATGCGGTGACGTAAAACACAACGACGTGCTGAAAAAAAATGTTCAATGCTTCCAAGCATGCGTCGACTTGATTCTGAGCATGCGTGGATTTTTAACCAATGGTCGTGCCTACTAACGATTGGTTTTGTCCTATTGGTTAGGAATCCAAATTTAAAACAAGTTGGCTTTTTTTTTACCGATGGTTAAAGTTTTATGACTTGCTACACTAAATATGTTAATTACATGCTAGAATGCCCATGATGTAAGCAATAATTTTAAAGAAATGAAGGGGGAAAAAAACAAGAACATGTCAATAACAAAAATAAATCTAATAGTATTTTATAAGTCTATTTCTCAAAGCATTATAATGAGTCTGAATTTTTTTGTGATTAATAGGATTAGAGGAAACTGTAAAGGTAAAATTAGAAAAACTTTAATCTCTAAGAAGGAGACAGAATTTATTCATACAGTAGATTATACACACTCAAACTAAGAGTGTTAAATATTGTGATAAGATTGAATTGTTTCATTAGAGAAGTAATTATTAAAATAACATGGAGAAATAAGAGGAAAAAAAGAAAGTGAGAAAGCAGAATAAAAGCAGAATACATTGTTTAGAAATATTAGATTGAAAGAGCTAACTAGAAGTAAAAATACTTTTTTTTGTTATCTCCCTCGTTTGTTTGTTTGTTTGATTGTCTTTTTTTTATTGTTTGTTTTCATAGGAGTGATATAAGTGTAATCTGGAGATTATGCAATATGGTGATTTGTTTTAGTATTAAAGAAAAAATAAGTAAAAATACTTAAAAGAGTTTAAAAGCAACTGAGACCAATTCAGCAATAATTTAAGTTATAAAAAAGAAGGAGGGATTAAGGGAAGAGAGAGAGACCAATGGCAGTCACTGAAGTAATCAAATTAAGTTGAAACATGTAGGATGTATCTACATTTGGTCTGTTTATAATTTTTTAGATTATTTATATTTTGTCTGTAAACTTAATAGAGCTTTCACAAAAGTCATAATTGCACTAGAAAAGTGCTGTGTGTACCCTTCCTCATTTTTTAATGCTTAATTGGGAGTACATCTGTGGACTGAAGCTAACTGATGCATTCTCAAGTTGAGAGGAGAGATTTGCAGGGTTAGAAGAACACCACTGGGCAAACTGCTAGCCATTTGTGGATTATGGAGTGTCTGTAAATACAAAAAAACAGAAATTACCCTTATATTTTTGTATGAGGTGAGGTTAACACATCCACTTTATGACGTTTGAAAATGTTAGTAGGAGAAAAGCACATGTGCCACCTGCCCTCTGGATCCTGTTCCCTCGCAAATGCTACGTTCACCCTCTGGCTCTATTCTACACTCTCTTACCCACATCTTCAATCTCTCCCTCTCTTCTGGCATCTTTCCTAACTCTCTAAAACATACACTTGTCAGCCCCATACTTAAAAAGCCCTCTCTGGACCCATCCATTCTTAACAACCTAGGCCCCATCTCCTTGCTCCCCTTTTTATCCAAACTCCTTGAACGTCTAGTCTACAACTGACTAAGTGTCCACCTTGCTGATAATGGCCTTCTTGATCCCCTTCAGTCTGGTTTTCGCCCTCAACACTCCACAGAAACTGCTCTCCTAAAACTAACAAACAATCTACTAAAGGCCAAAACTAAGGGACACTATTCTGCACACCTACTCCTGGACCTCTCTGCTGCCTTTGATATGGTTGACCATCCCCTCCTCCTCCTCAAAAAACTCCATGCCTTTGGTCTCCGCGACTGTACTTTTCGCTGGTTCTCTACCTACTTATCCAACCGCACTTTTAGCGTTACTTACAATTCTACTTCCTCCTCTCCTCTTCCTTTTTCCTTCCCCACGTGCCTCCTCCCCCCATATCTCTGTCAAAATCGATGGCACAACTATCAGCCCATCCCCACATGCCAAGGTTCTAGGTGTAGTCCTGGACTCTGAACTCTCCTTTAAGCCCCACATCCAATCATTGTCCCAATCTTGCTGCCTCAACCTCTGCAACATCTCCAAAATACGCCCCTTTCTAACCAATGACACCACAAAGCTCTTAATTCACTCCCTAGTCATCTCTTGCCTTGATTACTGCAACTCCCTCCTCATTGGCTTACCCCTACATACTATATCTCCCTTTCAATCCATCATGAATGCTGCTGCCAGACTTATCCATCTTGCTAATCGCTCTATGTCTGCTACTCCTCTCTGTCAATCTCCCCACTGGCTTCCGTTCACCCAACAAATTAAATTCAAAATACTAACGACTACCTACAAAGCCATCCACAACTCTGCCCCTAGCTACATCACTGACTTAGTCTCAAAATACCAACCTAATCGTTCTCTTCGTTCTTCGCAAGACCTCTTGCTCTCTAGCTCTCTCATCACCTCCTCCCATGCTAGTCTCCAGGACTTTTCCAGAGCCTCTTCATGCCTATGGAATGCCTTACCCCAATCTGTCTGCTTATCTCCTACTCTATTAGCTTTCAGACAATCCCTGAAAACCCTTCTCTTCAGAGAAACCTATCCTACCCACACCTAACAACTGTATTTTCATCTTGTCCATCTGATCATCCCCCACAGCTACTACCCTTTGTTCCACTTGACCCTCCCTTCTAGATCGTAAGCTCTAACGAGCAGGGCCCTCTGGTTCCTCCTGTATTGTATTGTAATTGTATTATCTTCCCTGAAGTTGTAAAGCCCTGCGCAAATTGTTGGCACTATATAAATCCTGTATAATAATAATAATGTGACTTATGAAGAAGTGCTGTTATTTTCCTTTATAAATTGATAGGCAAAAAGAAAGCATATTTGTGGAATGCTGGCTGATAGAAAAGTATGGCATAGACTAACTAACATTTCAGTGGAATATAGCAGTAAGATGCACATCAGGGCTGCCTGTGAAAAAAGGTAGTCAATCTACATTTATCTTGGCCATGCCTACAGTATTTTAGCCAGGATGAGTAGTTTAAAGCCTAAATGTAATACAAACAAATACATCACAAGGGGCATTATTTACTATCCGTGTGATGTGTCCCTTGTGCTGCTGTCTTGTGGTATAATAGAAATCCTTCTCCACTGCCTCTGCCACTGTAGTCATCCAGTGCTGTAGGGTTAATACAGCTGTGACAGGCTCTCATTAAGAGTACCCAAATAAGTATATCCTTTCCACCAACCTCCCTTAATAATTGAAGCCATAATATTGCTTCTATTCATCAAAAATTATCTATGAATGGAGGAGACAGACCTTTCATCCATCTGTCCCCTCAATTTACAGATCTCATTTTAATCTTAGAAACTGTAGTTATGGCATCAAAAACGCATCAAAACATGCATGTAAAAGTGTATTTTGAATGCAGAAATTGTGGTGTGAATCGGCCCTGATAGTAAGTAATGTCCATTGTTCTGATTTTGTTTACTAAACTTAGGCTTTAACCACTTCCAGACCTTAGGTGTTTTTCAGATTTGGTGTTTGCAAGACTAAAACAGTTTTTTCTGCTAGAAAATTACTTAAAACCCCCAAACATTATATATTTTTTTTTCTAACACCCTAGAGAATAAAATAGTGGTCATTGCAATACTTTTTGTCACACCGTATTTGCGCAGCGGTCTTACAAGCGCAAATTGTCTCTTTAAGAGGCTGGGCGGGACTGACGTTTTGACGTCACTTCCGCCCAGCAGAGCTATGGGGACGGGCGAAGGAGATTTTTCCTTCAGTCTCGTCCCCGCTCAGCTGCCGAACGGTCCCGATCGCCTCCGCCGCTACCGACAGCTCCGGTAAGCAGCGGAGGGCGCGGGAGAGCGGCGGGAGGGGGGTCCCTTTCCCGCCACCGATAACGGCGATCTCGCGGCGAATCCGCCGTGGAGACCGCCGTTATCGTTTACCAGACCGCGCACACTAAAGATTGATACCTCGGTTGTGGCAGCAGCTGCTGCCGTTACCGAGATATCAATCTTTAAAAAATGGACGTACTTCGTCATGCGCAGGTCTGGAAGTGGTTAACAAAAACAGAACATAAAATAATCCACACAAAGATGGGGCACATAGTAAAATAAAAAATATTTTTAGGACTATATTTTACCTTAGGAACGTTGTGTTTTGAATGCAATCACTATACTATTATTTTTGTAGGGAAACAAAAATTTGGTATGACAAAGGCAGGGATAAATGCAACTATATGCTACAGTTACAGTACAGCCAGTGGAAGTTTTAAACCCCACTACATTATCAATTGTTCAGTAATAGTTTACAAACCAAAAGTTTCCAAACCGTAGTCCTGCGTAAAGCACATAATACACATACCTGTGTACACTAAGGGTGCACTCACACTAAGACTTTTAACCGGTCACTAGAAGAGAGAAACAATCCCTGGTGCTGCACATCCACAGGGTCCCATGGTGGTATGAGAGAGACAAACCAAGCCAGGGTTCCCACCAGGCCACACCCCCAACACATTTCACTCCACCCCTTGGAGCTTATCATGGGGAACGAACACTGATAACCGCCCCCAGGCTCAGTTCAGCCACTTGGGCTGTTTCATTTGTGTAGTGTGATTGCTCCAAATTGCGCCCAGGACTAGAGTTGAGCGGACACCTGGATGATTCGACGGGTTCTGTCGAACTTCGGAAAAAAGTCCGGGTTCGGGACCCGAAATTGACCCGAACTTGACCCCGAACCCCATTGAAGTCAATGGGGACCCAAACTAAAATGGCTAGAGGGCTGCAAATGGCAGCACAATGTTGGTAAGAGCATGGCAAGTACTCTGCAAACAAATGTGGATAGTGAAATAACTTAAAATAACATAAAAAACATAAAAATAAAAAAATAAAAATCTTGTCCTAGGAGGACGAGGTCCATATGGAGAAGGAGGTTGAGGTGGCTGTGGCGGTGTAGGTGGAAGCAGCGGTGGAGGAGGACGAGGTAGCCAACACAGGTTTTTGTTTTTAATTTAGTTATTTTTTAAATTAGGGTACACCCCAAAAGAGTGAGAAAGATCAGAAATAAAAGAATGGCTGGGTAAGGCCGGAAACACTGCAAAATATATTGTTTTGCCCTAAATGGGTGTTTTTTGAATAGAGCAATAGAAGAACAGTATCTAAAGGGTGTATCTCACACGTACAGATATGCAGGAAACGCACCAAAAAAAATTATTTGCCCTAAATATTTTTTTTTTTGAATAGCACAATAGAAAAACAGTATGTAAAGTGTTTATCTCACATGTACAGATATGGAGGAAACACTGCAAATACTGGAGGAAACACTGCAAAATATTTTTTTTTGCCCTAAATGGGTGTTTTTGAATAGAACAATAGAATAACAGTAGCTAAAGTCTTTATCTCACACGTACAGATATGGAGGAAACACTGTAAACACTGGAGGAAACACTGCAAAATATATTTTTGTTGCTAAATGGGTGTTTTTTGAATAGCACAATAGAACAATAGAATAACAGTATCTACAGTCTTTATCTCACACGTACAGATATGGAGGAAACACTGCAAACACTGGAGGAAACACTGCAAAAATTGTTTCCCCCCTAAATGGATGTTTTTTGAATAGCACAATAGAAGAAAAGTATCTAAAGGGTGTATCTAAGGCCTTGTACACACGGGCAAACATGTACGATGAAAACGGTCCGCCGGACCGTTTTCAGCGTACATGTCTGCCCGGGGATTTCTGTATGATGGCTGTACTCACCATCATACAGAAATCCGCGTGTACTCGATACGCGGGGACGAGGCCGTGCCGTCGCCGCGACGATGACGCGGCGACGTGCACGGCCCTGCCAGTTCAATGCTTCCACGCATGCGTTGAAGTTATTCGACGCATGCGAGGGATGGCGGCCGCTCGGACATGTACGGTAGGTCTGTACAGACGACCGAACATGTCCGAGCGGACAGGATTCCAGCGGGCTGTTTCTAAACAAGTTAGGAAATATTTGCCCGCTGGAAAAAGGCCCGGCGGGCAAATGTATGCTGGAATCCTGTCCGCTCGGCTATACAGACGACCGAACATGTCTGCTGAAACTGGTCCGCGGACCTTTTTCAGCAGACATGTTCGGTCGTCTGTACGGGGCCTCACACGTACAGATATGGTGGAAACACTGCAATTTTTTTTGCCCTAAATGGATGTTTTTTGAATAGCACAATAAAAGAAAAGTATCTAAAGGGTGTATCTCACAGTAACATATGCAGTGCTGGTGTAATTTGATTTCTGGAGCAGGACTGACTCCTATATATTTCTCTCCCTACAAGCAAAACCAGGAACCTTTCCCTAAAGTATCTAATGCAGAGTATCTCACAGTAACATATGCAGTGCTGGTGTAATTTGATTTCTGAAGCAGGACTGACTCCTATATATTTCTCTCCCTACATGCCAAACCAGGAACCTTTCCCTAAAGTATCTAATGCAGAGTGACTTGCACATATGTAGATCGCTGAGTAATTTGATTTCTGAAGCAGGACAGACTGACTCCTATCTAATTCTCTTCCTCAGAGCAGCAGCAGCAGCAGCAGCAGCCTTTCCCTAGCCTATCTAAAGCAGAGTGACGTGCTGTGCTATGTGCCTCTAGCTCAGTGTTTCCCAACTCTAGACTTCCACGCCACTTCCTGCCCCCCCCCCCTGCTGTCTCCTGGGAAACACACTGGTCCCAGGAGAGAGCGGGGACCAGTGAGTGCGCGCCACGCTACTTGCGCGTGCAAAGTAAGGAATCGGGCAGTGAAGCCGCAATGCTTCACTTCCTGATTCCCTCACCGAGGATGGCAGCGGGGGCAGCCGAGAGATGAGCGATTGCTCGGCCTCTGCTGCCGACATTGCGGGCGTGCTGGACAGGTAAGTGTCCATTTTTTTACACTAACTCACTAACTTACACTAACTCCTGGGATACCACAGTAACCTTGTTGTCCGATGCAGCTGTCACAGTGATTTCACAATGCCCACTCTGTGCTTTGGCTGCAGCGCAGGTATAGCGCGGTGTGCTTCCAATTTGAAAATTTTAAAAACCTTTTATACTTTAGGCTGAAAGTGATCTTTTTCAGGGAGAGCTTGTCTTCCTGAGATCTAAAATGTAAGTATGTTCCCCCCCCCCCCCCCCCCCACAATTGCTGTACTGGATTGTATTACACATACATACACGTAGAAAACTGTTTTCTTTATGCAGTACTTAAACATAATGTTGGCAAGATATTTATGGTTCCAATTATGAAAGAACAAATAAATATCTATAACAGTTAAAGCACAAACAGCAGGCCACAAAACATACACTGAAGTTTGTTTGCTGGTGACCTTTATGTATATCTGAAAATATAATCACTTTTAATTAAGTAAATAAATCCGATGACTCTCCCATGGACAATTAAACTGTTAGTTTTTGCTTTTGTATTAATAGGTATCAGTTGCCTAAACATAGATTAACTCAATAGTTTCTTCTGGATTAGCAAACTGTACTGTTTTTTAAAGGGAAACTATATGCACATATTCAGTCACCTATATGTTATCTGATTGCAACAACCAATAAACAAATAATATAGGAGCTGAAATACTTACTTTTTAAAAAAAAAAGAGAATGCACCATGCTCCTTCTAGTACTGCTCACACAAACAAAGGCTTATGGAAATTACGATTGGAAATTACGACCATGGAAAACCGTGGATTTTTTTCTGACGGAATGGTGGCTCAAACTTGTGTTGCATACACACAGTCACACAAAATTCCAAACATCAAGAATGTGGTGATGTAAAACACTATGACGAGCCGAGAAAAATTAAGTTCAATGCTTCCGATCATGCGTCGATTTGATTCCGAGCATGCGTGTTTTTTTGTGCGTCGGATTTGCTTACAGACAAACTTTTCTTGTCGGAAAAATTGAGAACCAGCTCTTAAATTTTTGCTGTCCGAAATTCCGACAGAAAAAGTCAGGTGGAGCATACACACAGTCGGAATTTCCGACCAAAAGCTCACATTGAACTTTTCTTTGCCGAAATTCCGACCGTGTGTACGCGGCATAATTCTTCTATTGGTAAATATTATGTGGCCAAATGCAAGATCATGTGACCAACACTAAAAATAGGCAGTCCCCATTTATCTAAGAAAAGCAAAGAATGGAAGTTCTTATATTACTTTTTATTTATCTACTTATCTGTGGCAAAACATTAGGGAACACCTGCAATTTATTGGGTTCAGGTGTTTTCAGTGAAGGGTACTATTGTTTTATGGGACCCAGTACAAATACAGGGTGCTGTTTATGTTACAGCACACAGTACAAAGACATTTTAGACAATGGGGCAGATCCTCAAAGAAATTACGCCGGCGTATCTCTTGATACGCCGCTTAATTTCAAATTTTGCGCGTTGTACCTTTGTTTTGGTATCCACAAAACAAGATACGACGGCATCTGTGTTAGATCCTAGATGCAATTTTTCGGCGTCCGCTAGGTGGCGTTCCCATCGTAATCCGCGTTGAGTAAGCAAATTAGCTATTTCCGACGATCCACGAACGTACCACCGGCCGTCGCATTTTTTTACGTCGTTTCCGTTCGGCTTTTTCCGGCATATAGTTAAAGCTGCTATATGGTGGCGTACTCAATGTTAAGTATGGCCGTTGTTCCCGCTTCTAATTTTGAAAATTTTACATCGTTTGCGAAAGTCGTCCGTGAATGGGGCTGGACGCCATTTACGTTCACGTTGAAAACAATGACGTCCTTGCAACGTCATTTGGAGCAATGCACCATGGGAGTTTTTACGGAGGGCGCATGCGCAGTTTTTTCGGCGTGGGGACGCGCTTCATTTAAATGAAACATGCCCCCTACCCGCCCAATTTGAATTCCGAGGTCTTACGCTGTGAGAGATACACTACGCCGTCGTAACTTACGGCGCAAATTCGTTGAGGATTCAAACCAAAGCCAAGTAAGTTACAGCGGCGTAGCGTATCTTACATCTGCGCCGGGCGCAGCGTATGTATGTGGATCTGCCCCAATGTGCTTCCAACTAGACATTGTTTAGTTTTGATTTGTTAATTACATAAATTAGTTTAGTTAAATTTGTTTAACCCGTTTAATTCAGTTTTGGAATTTGTTTAGTTTATATGATTCAAATAGATTTGAATTTTCGGGAATTCAAATTCAAATAGTTTTCGAATTCATTTAGAATAGTATTTGAATTCGAAAAAAATTCAAATATGAATAGTTTTGCATAGTTTTTGAATTTGAACAGTTTCCTAATTAGAACATTTTTCAAATTCAAACATTTTTGAATTCGAATAGTTTTCCAATTTCCAAAGAGAATAAGATAGAATGGAAAATTAAGGAATGGGATAGAAAATAAATAGAATAGAATAGAAAATATAAAACAGAAATGAAAGAATTCAGTATAATAAAATAAAACAGAACAAAATAGAATAGTAAAAAAAATAACAGAATATAATTTAATAGAATAGAATAGAAACAAATAGAGTAGAATAAAAAATAAAAATAAAATTGAAAGAATATAGCAATCTTCCATTATCATTTTTTCTATTATATTCCTTTATTTTCTATTCTATTTTTTTTTTATTCAAAAACTATTCAAATTCGAAAACTTTTTGAATCGATTTAAAATATATTTGAACTGATTTGAATAAAAATTCCATCCAATTTTTTTTTTCATTATTTCGGATTCATAGAAATTTCGGTACTATTGTACCGGTAATTTGAAAATTCTAATGCATCCGAATTTCCGAAAAAAAAAATAGAAACTGCACGTGTCTACTTCCAACTTTGTGGCAACACTTTGAGGAAGGCCCCTGTCTGTTACAGTACGTCTGTGCCCCTGTGCACAAAGGTTCACAAAGGCATGGGTTGGTGAGTTTGATGAGTAGGTACTGAAGTAGCTAGTGCAAAGCCCTGACCTCAACCCTATTAAGCATCTTTAGGATTAAATAAAATGTTGCAAGCCAGGTCTTTTCCTCCAGCATCAGTACATGCCCTCACAAATGCTATTTTGGCTGAATGGGCCCAAATTTCCCCAACACACTTCAAAATCTTGTAGAAAGTCTTCCAAGAAGTGTAGAACTGTTTTATCTCCTAAGGGGCTCCATATTTCTGCCCATGATTATGAAATGGGATGTCCAACAAGCTTGTATAGGACGATCAGGTGTCCACAAACTTCTGCCGCTATTGTGTATCTATTCTAGTAACATTGGAAACATAGGGCCAGATCCACATAGCGAGTACGCCGGCGTATCTACTGATATGCCGGCTTACTTTCAAATTACCCGCATCGTATCTTTAGTTTGAATCCTCAAACCAAGATACGACGGCTTCTGGGTTCGATCCGACAGGCGTGCGGCTTCGTACGCCTTCGGATCGTAGGTGCAATACTTCGGCGCCCGCTGGGTGGAGTTTGCGTCGTTTTTTCCGCGTCGAGTATGCAAATGAGCTTTTTCCGACGATCCACGAATGTACGCGCGGCCGTCGCATTCTCTTACGTCGTCTCTAGTCGGCTTTTTCCGGCGTATAGTTAAAGCTGCTATTTTGCGGCGTATAGATAGATATGCCATGTTAAAGTATGGCCGTCGTTCCCGCGTTGAAATTTGAATTTTTTTTGCGTAAGTCGTCCGTGAATAGGGATGGACGTAAGTCACGTCTAAGTTAAAAAAAATGTCCCTATGTCAAACTCACGCGCAAAGCACGTTGGGAAATTTAGAAACGGAGCATGCGCAGTTCAATCGGCGCGGGGACGCGCTTCATTTAAATGAATCACGCCCCCTACCCGCCGATTTGAATTCCGCCGCCAGAAATACACTACGCCACCGTAACCTACGGCGCAAAATCTTCCTGGATTTGACTTAAAGCCAGGTAAGATACGGCGGCGTAGCGTATCTCTGATATGCTGCGCCTATCCAATTTTATGTGGATCTGGCCCATAGTGCAATTTTATCTTAGATATATTGTATGTCTAATTTTAAAATGACAATGCATCAAGTCTTTTCTGGCAATTTTTTATGAAAACCTTAGAAATGTTACATAAAAACAAATGACATCTGGTTTAAATTGTCTGTGATCTTCAGCATATGGCACGCAGTGTGAAACCTGACATGATCTTTGATAAATTGTGACATGTTCCCTACCTGTTACATTCAATTTAACAGAAAGCAGTAGTTCATACATTTATATTGAATCAGTATAGCATTACTAGATTAAATAAAGTGTGTTCAAGATAGTCACTGTACTGAAATGAAGGATGTGACAGCTTTGGCACTCACTGTCTCAGAAATATTTTGTTTTCTGTTCCAGTTTAAGTGCATGTCATGTTAAAATGACACAGATTTAAAATGACATACAGTATATTCTCTAGCACCCTTACACTATACAGATTGAGAATTATTAGTCAAAAGACATTTTCTAAAAATATCTCATAGGTTGCATGAGAATGGGCGAACATATTTATGTTCAGAAATTAATGCAACTTTAATGTGCAGTTGTGATGCAATCTTAACCACTTTAGCCCCGGAATTGGCTGCTCAATGACCAGGCCTTTTTTTGCGATACGGCACTGCATCGCTTTAACTTAAAATTGTGCGGTCCTGCGATGTAGTACCCAAACAAAATCGACATCCTTTTTTTCCCCACAAATGGAGCTTTATTTTGGTGGTATTTGATCACCTCTGTGTTTTTTTTTTTTTTTTTGCGCTATAAACAAAAAAGAGGGACAATTTTGAAAAAAACACAATATTTTGTAAATTTTTCTGAAATAAATAGCCCCATTTTTTTTTTTTTAAATAAATCATTTTCCTCAGTTTAGGCTGATTTGTATTCTTCTACATATTTTTGGTAATAAAAATTGCAAAAAGTGAATATTGATTGGTTTGCACAAACGTTTTAGCTTCTACAAAGCAGGGGATAGATTTATGGCATTTTTATTATTATTATTATTTTACTAGGAATGGCAGCGATCTGCGATTTTTATCGGGACTGCAACATTTTGGCGGACATATCGAACACTTTTGACACATTTTTGGGACCATTGGCAGTTATACAGCGATTAGTGCTATAAAAATGCACTGATTACTGTGTACTGTTGGGGAAGATTTCTACTAAACCAGGAGACAGCAGCACAAGGGACACATCACAAAGATAGTAAGTAACTATATATATATATATATATATATATATATATATATATAGTTATGGGCAAAAATATTGGCACCTTTGCATTTCTGTCAGATAATGCAGCACCTCGCCCAGAAAATTGTTGCGATTACAAATGTTTAGGCACTGGAAATTGTTTAAGAAAAGTCTTGGAAACCCTGGATTACTTATCTAAATAATGAATCCAAAGATATATCCATTTAAGAAACATGCATTGGCTGGTGAGTTGGCACAGGTTACTTTATATCTTTGACTTTCTTCCTTTTCTCTCTCTCGTCTCTTCTCTGTTTCTGATTTTCGTTTTGGTCTAGTAGGGTCTTAGTTGGACCCAATGAGACATCCATTTTCCATATTAGGATGACATATAAATTCATCCTTATTTTATTGGATAATATTGGTAACTATATATATATATATATATATATATATATATATATATATATATATATATATATAATGAGTAAGAATTCATTTGACACATTTTTGACGTCTTTGTTATCACACATGTTGTTATTACATTTGAAGGGTATCTGCATATACAAATGTCCTCATAATTTTAACATCAATACCCATGCATATATTTGAGATTTTAAGCTGAATTAACTTGCAGTCATCCTATTCTGTTCTTACAATGTATTAGTGAATACTAATTGACATTGTAACCAAGTTGTTTTTTCTGTACTTAATTATATGTACATTCATTGAAATTCTGAATAAAAACAATGGGCCAAATCCTCAAAAAAAATACGCAGGCGGAACTGCTGTTCAGCCTGCGTATCTCTGTGCCTATCTTTGGAACTGATCCTCAGAAGCAGTTTTCCAAAGATAGGCAGAAGATCTGACATCTGTAAGACACTTACACTGTCAGATCTTAGGATGCAGTACCGCATCCGCCGCTGGGGGCATTTTGCGTTGAAATGCCGCTTTGCGTATGCAAATGAGGACTTACGGAGATCCACAAAGCTTTTCAGCTTTGTTTTTTCTGCGTAAGTTTACGTTTGCATACGTAAAATGAGGGATGCTTTTACAAAGTGTAAACTAGTTACACCTTGTAAAAACAGACCTTTTTTTCGATCGCCGCTATTTTTTTTAAATTTTGAATTTTATTTTTCGGCGTGTAACTTTTTTTTTACCCGACGCAACTTTATTGTCCCGTCACAATCCACAAAGCCCGGCGTAACGTAATTTCGCGCGCTGCCCGTCGGGAAAATAACGTCACGAGCATGCGCAGTGCGGCCGGCGCGGGAGCGCGCCTCATTTAAATTGTCATCGCCCCCTGCAGAAGAGGACCGCCTTGCGCCGGAGACATTTAAGTTACAAGGCCGAAAATTTCTAGGTAAGTGCATTGTGGATCGGGCACTTAGGTAGAAATTTTCCGCCAGTGTAACTTAAATGGTAAAAGTTAAGTTAGGCTACGTTTTTGTGGATTTGCCCCAATGAAACAGGAAATGGTTTAAGGCAGCGCTGGAGAGTACTAAACTGGCCCGCAATGAGTCCAGATCTAAATCCCATAGAGCACCCATGGAGAGATTTCAAAACAGCAGTTGGGAAAAGGAGCCCTTTCAATCTGAGAGACCTGGAGCAGTTGGCAAAACACGAGTGGTCCAAAATTCCAGTAGAGAGGTGTAAGAAACCTATTGATAGTTACAGGAAGCAATTGATATAATTTTTTACTAAGGGTGTGCTACCAAATAATAATTTAAGGGTGCCAATCATTTTGTCCAGTCCATTTTTGGAGTTTTGCGTGGAATGTGTCAGATTTAGCTTTTTGATTCTCCATTCTTTTTTTGTGTCTTACCAATTCAAACAAAATAAATAGAATGAGAATGCCTAAACATTTATAACAGCAACACTTTTTTTGCAT
The DNA here is from genome assembly GCF_905171775.1 of Rana temporaria. NCBI lineage: Eukaryota > Metazoa > Chordata > Amphibia > Anura > Ranidae > Rana > Rana temporaria. The sequence goes on along the minus strand of NC_053490.1, from coordinate 319,794,012 downwards.
TATCTGATTATCTGACAGAAATGCAGGGTTGTCAGTATTTTTGGCTATATATATATATATATATATATATATATATATATACACACACACACAGTCAGGCCCGGACTGGGACAAAAAATAGGCCCATGCAATTTAGACTGAGCAGCCAATTTTCCAGCAACCGCCTGTTCGTGATGGCGGGTGGTAATGGGAGTCGGTCCTCCGCACTGTAATGTAATGGGGCACTGTGATATAAAGGGGACTGCACTGTAAAGGAAACTGCAATGATTACAGTTCCCCTTTACTGTGCAGTACCCTTTTCATCACAGTGCCCCTACCAATCATAGCCCCTCATTACAGTGCTTTGTTCTCTTCCTTTTTCACCTATAATACTTTAGGTTTTCCCATTTCCCTTCCGTTTTTTTAATTCTTCATGTTCTTTTTCTTTTAACTTTTATTTAGACAGTCATTAGTTGCCATGACATCAGCGGCCCAAGCCCTGGCAGCGTCCCCGTTGCTTAGCTATCTCCAGCAGCAGAATGCGTGCGCAGACAGCAATCTCTGCCAAAGGTGATTTTGTAAATCCTACAAAGTTACACCCTCGCACTATTGAGGTAATTTGTATACATGGTGACACATGTGACTAACAGACTGCTATGGTTGAGTTTGATACCATTTGAGGCACTGTGACACATCCAGTGGGGTGGTACCCTCACTATTTCATGAAGCCCTAGTGAAGCCCTAGTGTGGAGACATTCTGTTGCTGTTCTATTGTGTTCTGACAGGGGGACACCCACCCGCCAGAACACACCGGCCAGGTCAATGGCTAAGAGCACTGATCAGGAGCTGATTTGCAGACCTTTTTTGGTCATGCCCCATTGACAGACTGTAGTACACACAGGCTAATGTCTTCCGGTTTCAACCAGCCGATGCCACCTGACATTCGGCCCATGTGTACTAGGCTTTAAAGTGCTGTGCAGAGGATTTCAGGAGGTTGATTTCAAGATGAATTCAGTTACTTTCACTAGTAATGTAAAAAGATACATTAAAGTAGCTCAGTCACTATTTTTAAGCAGGGTGAAATGGTCATCTCTGCAAAGCATGCAATTAAAGTGATTATAAATACACAGGCCGGGATTCAGAAAGATTGGCGCTTCTTTAGAGTGGCGTAGCGCATCTGATATGCGCTACGCCAACGTAACCTAGAGTGGCTCGTACTGTATTCACAAAGCACTTGCTCCCTTTCTTACGCCAGCATAACGTAAAATGAACGGCGTAAGCCCGCCTAATTCAAAGTAGCAAGGCAGTGGGCGTGTTGTATTATAATGAAGCGTGACCCCATGTAAATGCATGGCCGAACGAATGGCGCATGCGCGCGCATGCTCAGAATCACATCGAATTTACTCCCTAAGATACGCCGGGTCCATTCATGCGACGTGAACATAACCTACGCCCAGCCCCATTCACGTACGACTTATGTAAACGACGTAAAATACGATGGCTGTTTTTCCGACGTTTTCGACGTCCATACCTTAACATGACTTACCCCTGCTTTATGAGGGGTAAACTTACGCCGGACATACGCCTTACGTAAACGGCGTAGCTTACTGCGACGGGCAAAAGTACGTTAGTGAATCGGCGTATCTTGCTCATTTACATATTCGACGCATAAATCTACGGAAGTGCCCCTAGTGGCCAGCGTAAATATGCACCCAAGATACGACAGCGTAGGAGACTTACGTCGATCGTATCTTGGCCAAATTCAGGCGTATCTTTGTTCCAGAATACGCGTGTAGATACGACGGCGCACATTTGGACTTACGATGGCGTATCTGGAGATACGCCGTCGTAAGTCCTTTCTGAATCCGGGCCACAGTTTTTTTTTATTACAAACATGTCATAGCTACCTGCTCTGTGCAATTGTTTTTCACAGGACAGCCCTGATCCTTCTCTGCACCTGGCTTGTCCTCCTTGCTGAGTGGGACATTCAACATAGCTGCTTGCTATACTGTAGATGCACTCATGAGAGCTTTTTGCCTCTGATGACGTCAACTGTGACAAAACGCGTAATCTTGGACCAACGACGTATGACGTCAGAACGCTGGATGCCAGGGCCATCTCTTTGGTTAGAAACAAATCGCTTTATTTGTTTTGACATGTGAGTTGAATACTTTAATAAAGAGATTGTTTTTATCCATACATACTTAATTATAGAATTTCTTTTGTATTATTGAGGATATGTCTGCTCACTTTGGATCTGTACTGGTTATTAAGTGACTTTCTAACCCTTGGAGCATGGGTGCTCAACCTGTGGCTCTCCAGCTGTTGCAGAACTACAATTCCCATGAGGCATTGGAAGCCGCTGACAGTTACAAGCATGACTCTCGAAGGCAGAGGCATGATGGGACTTGTAGTTCCGCAACAGCTGGAGAGCCACAGGTTGAGCACCCATGCCTTGGAGCATCGGTGCTACTGGAGTATTTGAAAGACCAATATAACCATACCCTTTTGTGATCACTCTATAACTTGCTACTATCTAGTAAGAGGCTTGAGTTGTAAGTTTTGGAAGTCGATGTTGGGATCTTCTATCTATACACAAATCCAATACTAACATCTTATATTAATTTAATTGTTTTTTGATGTTTTTTTAGCACTGCATACATAGATGTTTTTATTTCTTGTGCAAGCTTGTCCCTGAACCATCTCTGTGTGTCCATAAGACACACAGAGAGTGGCTTTGACCCTGCCCCTGCTCCCTCCTTATTGACTGTGGTTGATAGCAGTGGGAGCCAGTGGCTTCCATTGCTGTGTCTAAACTAAGAAGGTGGGAGAGAGCTGAAATGGATCAATATCAGACTCAAGTAAAAATTTGGAGGGGGGGGGGGGGTTTGCAGAAGGTTTTTTTTTACCTTAATGCATTCTAACCCCTTCTATGCGGAGCTCCTCTACTTTGAAGAAATCATTTTGCAGAAATATATTCTAAATATATTCTTATTTCTTGAATGTAGAGTTTGACAGCATGGGCACCAAGACAGATGATTATTAATTGCTTGATTTTCAAGCAATGTCTGTTCCCCTTGTTTAAACGTAGAGACAGAATTGCTTTAAAGATATTTAATGCATATATGCCTGCATTATATTTTTATGTCTTCCTGTATTTCGGCTTTAAAAAGAAATATAGGACATGCTGACTATGCTAGCACCCAAGAACATAACCACAGTATCATAACAAGGTACACTGCAAACATTAACATAATTAAACAGATGCCTAAACATCTGTCCATTATTTTAGACCTGTTATGTTATCTAATTAAAAACACAAATTTTATCTTTAGGTAGAAAAGACATTAAAATAATTATCATGCTCCCAGTCAGTTCAGTCAGTCAAGTTATCTGACAATATAAAAAGGGAAGGAGATGGTGCTAAGGAACAATTCATGCACCATATTAACACAGTATTAACATATTAACACAGTAACACAAGCCATACTAACACATATGACATATTTTGAATTACTGCGCATTATTTACTTTTCTGTTTCTATTAAGATTTTTTTTTTAATTCATTAGAGGTATCAAGATATTCACTAACTAAAATAATTGAATTTACATTAATAGGGGCTGCATTTATAATATTTTATTATATTTAGGTTACTAGGAAATGTGTGCCTGATTTATAGGATGAAATAATGCAATCACTGTTGACTGATCATCACTGATCACTGTCACTAATATGCCAGATGATGGTGACTGGGTAGTTTTGGCATTGGAAACATATGGTCAGTGTGGACATTCATTGTTGACAGTTTCAAGTGTTGATCGCATAGTGATCTGTCACTTACCTCCAATGTAAGGGAGAACTTCATAACTGATCACCAATGGAAGGGAACGTTCACTTCAAATCAAGGGAGGCATAATAAAAGAAAAATCTTGTGGTCAATGGGGGAAGTATAGTTACTGTGCCAAAACTATGCAGATACAGTTACAGTAATTGGCAGATTGGTCTGTGATCTGACTGTGATTTATAGTTCCAGAATTATGCATCGTAGCTGGACAGTGGTTATGCATGCTGATATTTTCTGTCAACAGTGATGTCCACTGCATATTGTGATTGGCACAGTGCGTCCTGGACATTATGGTTTTCAACCAAAGGGGGCACCAAACAAAAGTTCCTGGAGTCCAAAGTGGTATTTTACTGATTTTACAAAAGCAAAAAAAAAAAAAAACATCAGACAGACAATGGGGTAGATTCAGGTATCTCTGCCCAAAGTTACGGCGGTGCAGCGTAGTGTATTTACGCTACGCCTCCGCAACTTACAGGAGCTGTATTCACAAAGCACTTGCTCCGTGAATTGCGGCGGCGTAGCGTAAATGGGGCCGGCGTAAGCGCGCGTAATTCAAATGGGGAAGGGGGCGTGTTTTATGCTAATATGTGATGACCTGACGTGATTTACGAACGGCGCATGCGCCGTCCATGTACATATCCCAGTGTGCATTGCTTCCAAGTACGGCGCAGCGACGTATTGGTTTCGACATGAACGTAATTTACGTCCAGCCCTATTCGGGAACGACTTACGCAAACGACGTAAAAAATTCAAATTTCGAAGTGGGAACGACATCCATACTTAACATTGGCTGCGCCTCCTAATAGCAGGAACAACTTTACGCCGGAAAAGCCTTAACACAAACGACGTAAAAAATGAGGGAGGTGCTGTGGCGGTAAAGCACCGCTATTTTTAACGGCGCTTTACCACTAATTACGTAGCACTATTCGGCCAAAACAGTTGCGTACCCCTTCTGGCGGTGGACGTCTCACTGATGCCTATGCGGCAACGCCCATACATGATGCTGTGGGCGGAGCCTTCGGGCCCTTGTGGGCATATCTGGACGTTCAGCACGGCTGGAACTTTGTTTCACAACTTGATGGTTGGATAGAGTGGTCACATCTTTGAGAACAAACTGAGATATTTTCTAGACATGATTACAAGGGGCTTAGTGGAGACAGTGAGAAATGCCCCCATCCATACCATGCTGATCCTCCGGATGTTCCCCTGTTGTGGCTTTTGTTTTCTCCACCTCCTCAGCTCCCGAGCTGGAATCACTACACGGCCGCCATCCTGATATCCATCGCTTGGCAATTCATTTCAGCCCATTGATACAACATTCATGCATCCGCCCCTGAAGAAGCGAGCAGGGTCTCGCGAAACTAGTAGGGTTTTATTGATGCTTGTTTTATGCCTGTACATGCTGGATATTATTGATGTCTGCATTATGTCTACATATTTCTCTGTTTATATGTGTGTACATTTTATTTGTTTATTGTATATGTGTATCCACTGGTCCTGCAACTTTCAAGTTTTATTGTTGCTCATTGATGTATAACATTTGTAATAAATCTTTACATATTTACTTTCATCGGTGTTGTGTACATTGGCTATTATGTCGGGTAACTCACAACACTGAAGAAATTACACTTTGCTACTATGTAAAGTAGTGAGTGTACAGCTTGTATAACAGTGTAAACTTGCTGTCCCCTCAAAATAACGCAATACACAGACATTAATGTCTAAACCGCTCGCAACAAAAGTGAATACACCCCTAAGTGAAAATGTCCAAATTGGCCCAAATTTTGTGTGGCCACCATAATTTTCCAGCACTGCTTTATCCCTCTTGGGCAGGGATCCTCAAACTACGGCCCTCCAGCTGTTGTAGAACTACACATCCCATGAGGCATTGTAATACACTGACATTCACAGACATGACTAGGCATGATGGGAATTGTAGTTCCTGAACAACTGGAGGGCCGTAGTTTGAAGACCCATGCTCTTGGGCATGGAGTTCACCAGAGTTTCACAGGTTGCCACTGGAGTCCTCTTCCACTCCTCCACCTTCCGTTTGAGGATGCCCCACAGATGCTCAATAGGGTTTAGGTCTGGAGATGTGCTTGGCCAGTGCATTACCTTTACCCTCAGCTTCTTTAGCAAGACAGTGGTAGTCTTGGAGGTGCGTTTGGGGTTATTATGCTGTAATACTGCCCTTTGGCTCAGTCTCCAAAAGGAGGGGTTTATGCTCTACTTCAGTATGTCACAGTATATATAGGCATTCATGGTTCCCTCAATGAACTGTAGCTCCCCAGTGCCGGCAGCACTCATGCAGCCCTAGACTATGACACTCCCACCACCATGCTTGACTGTAGGCAAGACACACCTGTCATTGTACTCCTCACCTGGTTGTTGCCACACATGCTTGACACCATCTGAACCAAATACGTTTATCTTGGTATCATCAGACCACAGGACATGGTTCTAGTAATCCATGTCCTTAGTCTGCTTGTCTTTAGCAAACTGTTTGCAGGCTTCCAAACTGCTGGCAACAAAAGTGAGTACACCCCTAAGTGAAAATGTCCACATTTGGCCCAATTAGAAAAGTGTCAGCATCCTTTCTTCCTGTCAGCATCTATCAGCTTCCTCGTATGAGGTATGAGGAAGAAAATGTACTGACAGGTCTGCATGAGACCTGCATGGCATCAGCTTTCTGTTGATCTGTTTTACAGGCTTCTGCAGCAAAAAATAATAAATTCACATTTTTTTTACCTGCATTATTATTTTTTCTCAAAAGGGGAATACTTATCCTTTAAAGGTCGTGTGTGTATAAAGGCAAGTGTTCCAATACTTTTGACAATGTAGTGTAATTTATATATTGTACATTCCCTGCCCACAGGGAGCTTACAATTCAAGTTCCCTTACTCACGTTCATACACATACTAGGGCCGATTTATACAGAATAAAATTGACCTACCAGCATGTCATGGATACATTGCAAACTAAAGGCAGATAGTGCTGTGGTTTGGATTTGAACCAACAATCCAAGTGCTGCTATGTGGAAGTGCTAACAACTTAGCCACTGTGCTAATAAATGCATTCTGTGATTGGAGGAGGGGAGATCATGATGTTCAGTATCCCCAGTATTAATTATGTCATTCAGTGATGCTTATCCAGCCACGATGAGATGCTACCTGATGATGTTGACCCACTGACACCATGATGACCTACTGCACCTGACACGTAAATCCACTGCTACTCCTATCACACATGACAGACATGATAGATCCCTGTCAGTCTTGAGTTTTGCCTGTTTTAAGTATGCAGGCATCTGGGGTAAAGCTGTCCACATAGACCATCATCTGCACTGCGGGATCTCACCACTGTCAGTCTGCAATCATGATCGGGAAGACTACCCTGCAGTAGAGAATTCTGAAAGCGAGGCTTTTGAACCACTTGTAGAGTGCAGCGTGGAAGGGATGACGTTGATGGTGGTGTGGAGCATGGTCTATGTGGACAGCTTTACCCCAGATGCCTGCATACTTAGATGTGCCTGTTTTAATCATCAATCATGTAAGTTGCTAACTGTTGTACCTTCATTAAATGTAACAATATTGCTACACTTATAGGCACCTTGCTTCTCTTTCATACATAGTTGTGACATGACGCGCTACTTGTTTATCAAGTCAACATTTATAAGAAAAAATGTTGCCTGTCTTGCAAAACACTCTCAGACCAAGTTACTCTCAATCCAAGGTTTTACTGTGATGTTCTTCTTTAAGACAAATCCTTAGCTCTCTGGCTATATGTGAAAAGCTTGTGGTGAAGTGTATGTGCGTTTGAGACTCTTGTTTGTGGCATAGTAATTGAAAAGACCCTGTCACCTGATCATGTTTTTTTTTTTTCCAAATGTTTTCATTACAGTTATTGTAATTTTTTTTAAATCCATCCATACTACTAACAAGCGGATCAAACAGTGTCAGCATGCAGGAGGATCTGGAAGATTGTAGCATCCAGGACCACTAAAAGTGTTGGATTACTACACATTTTGCATATCTAATATAAATTTACGAAAACCATCCCACTGCTTTTAAGCTTCATGTTTCAATAAAGGCATGTACCGGTAATTAAAAATGATTGAACTGATGACAGGGTCTCTTTAAAGCATTTTGTGAGTACAAGGACTGTGGAATAAAAATACTGTGTAAATTAAAACTCCTCCTACAAGCTTTAATCAGACACTGATAAAAGTCTAATAAAATATAATGAGAACTAGAAAGAACATACAATTGGCCTATCAAAAGTTTGTGAGAAGGGTAATGCCGCATACACACGATCGGATTTTCCGTCGGAAAAACATTGGATGTTTTTTCTGACGGAATTCCGCTCAAGCTTGGCTTGCATACACACGGTCACACAAAAGTTCTCTGAACTTTCGTCCGTCAAGAATGCGGTGATGTACAACACTACGACGAGCTGAGAAAATTAAGTTCAATGCTTCCGAGCATGCGTAAAATTGTTTCAGAGCATGCAGCGGAATTTTGCACGTCTGAATTGCTACAGACGATCGCATTTTCCGATAGGAATTTTTTCCGTCGCAAAATTTGATATAGGACTGATAAATGAAGCACATTTGGAACAGCATTTTATTAAAGCGGTAGTAAACTCTCCTTTAGTACTGTTCCACATCCAAAATACTGCATTAACTTATATAAAGCTGTGTTTTATAGTCCCCAAAGCGGCTCCATTTGTGAGAAATCCACTGATGTTCCCTGCAGTGACGTCATTTGCACATGTGCCTTTCTGGCTTGATTCACGGCATTCTCAGTGTGCCGTTAAACCCTTTACCAAGGTGCTTGCCGACCTCACCAGCACTCAACGGCATCCATCTCAATCACGCGAGAGCTGCGGCACTTCCCAAAATGCAGGTGGTATAAACAGCGGGCCTTCAGCAGAAGTACCACGCATGCTCGGGATTATGGCAGGCAGGACGGAAGTATACTGTGCCAGGAGTTGACATGGCACAGGCTGTTGCCGGGAGACAGATAGAGAAAGTAAGACAAATTTACATAAAACCTGACATAAATAGGAGAATTGACATGGCGGTGTGCTTTGTAATGTTTGCAAGTATCGATTCAATGATGAATGTGGATTCTGCAGGCTGAGTTTACTTTGAGGCTGGCTAAGAATGATGCAGACTATTAATTAGGATGTCCCATAGGTTACATTGTTGTAGACAGGTAAAACAGTTAGGCTTCATTTCCATGGACGTTTTTACAGCCACTTTTTTTAGCCTTTTTTACAGCTTAAAAACGCCTGTCCATGTTTTTTTTTAATGTTTTTTTTTCTTGAGCTGGAGCTCAAAAACGCAGCGGTAGCGTTTTTGAGCGTTTTTTAACGTCTGGCGTTTTTGCAGCTCTAACACTGGAGCTTCAGAACGCACTGGTCCTGTTTTTTTTTTGCAGCTTAAAAACGGCTCAGCCATCTACAGCTCAAAAACGTCATGGTGGGCATGAGGCCATAGACTAACATGGAGAGCCGTTTTTAAGCTGCAAAAAACGCTCAGAAAAGTGGCTGTAAAAACGTCCAAAAACGTCCATGGAAATTAAGCCTTATACGTTTTCCAAGTAGTAGAAAACATCTCTATTAGTTAATAATTCATTAAAATTGCATAATTGGAAACATTACACATAAAATAAATAGGCATACCAAAATGTACATTAAAGCAAGCAGTATCCTAGAAAAAGCATATACAATATATACAGTATCTACTCCAGGAACAATATCAGTTATTTCCAGCAGACTACAACTGGCCATAGATGGATCGAAATCCAGCCGGTTAAGCATGAACTGGCCGAATTTCAACTCATCTATGGCCGTTCCCATTCATGAAAAATCTGTCTAATGATCACTTGAACCGGCTTGTTGGAAAATGTTCCTTCAATCAGTGCTGCAGTAAGTCGGCTTCAGCGCAGATCAGTGTATTCTGAAAATGGAGGTGTCTCCCGTCAAAAAACAATAATACAGCAGGGAGGATTCCTCCATCCACTTCGCTTGTGTGAATTTGGGAATCCGTTGATCGAAAAAAAATGATCCATGTATTTCCGGCCTAACACACATCAGTTAAACTGAAACATACCTATGGCATTAGTCTGGATTTGGAAGTCTCAAAATTGTTTGTTTATATTATTGCTGCTGTTGTAATTATCATTGTTATTATTATGCATTTATTGGCTTTTGAACAGAAAAGCTATTTATTTCACAATTTAAAGTTTGTTACCAAATGTCTATTTTTTTCCATTTCTTGTTTATTTGTTTTTTCTATTCTATACGTACATAATGTACAGTACATACCAATACAGATCTAATATTTGTTCTGTTACTTTAAAAGATTTGCTTGCATAATGTATAAATATAACAATAGCAATATAAAACCAAAAAGCCTGAAGAGATGAATACAGCTAACCAATAAATGTATTTATATGCATGCTTGAAGTTACGCACCCACATACAATTACACATATGACAGAATACAAAGCCATGCTTCATATATTAAACTCTGCAAGAAAAAAAAAAGAATTATTGCTACCACCAGTATTTTCTGTATATTACAGTATAATGTGGTATATCAAAGTGACCTTTTATGGTAAAAAAAAAACAAAAAAAAACAGAGTACTGTCTCTTTACATAAAGGTTTATACTATAGTATTATATATTATATATATTATAATGAAGGCAACTTTTGTTTTACTGTCTGAGACAGTCAACAGTAAATGGCTTCAAACATGCTTGGGATAAACATAGATTGATAGTCAGACAACAAGGTTTATGAAAAATAAATAAAATAAAATGGGCAGACGCGATGGACTACTGAGTCTTTTTTTGCGGTCACTTTTCTATGTTTCTATGTTTTTATAACCTCATATGGAGTTTTTTCATACAAATAGCTTCAGTTCACAAAGTAGGTCAGTTTTCAAACTGGCAACAACCAGTTTTATTAGGTTTTCAGCGTCCAAAAAGCCTAAGACCTCATTCACACAGGCATTGATGCCTGTAGACTATGAATGGGTCGTGTGATTATGCACCACCAGGTGCTGGCTGCATGCATGCAGCAAATGTAAGTGCAGGGAGACACAGCAGATGCATCAACACAGCTACTCATTATATTCAAGGGTATGGGTAAGTGGTCCGGTCTATATTCCTTGCCTGCTAGCAGGGAAATCGACCTTCTATTCCACAAAATAACAGTTTCTTACTTGTAAAGTTGCTGCCAGGCAGTGTCTATCTCTGCAGGCCAGGCCAGAGACACAAGCCACAAGTGCCCATGATTAGGTATTTTAGGGCCAGTTCACACCAGACGCAGTTCCGTACAGTTTTGTGTGCATTTTTTCTGCACAAAATGCATGCACAGTGTTTTCCACGTATTCCAATGGCTCTAGTTGGCTCTAGTTCACACCATGCAGTCAGTTTCTGCACCGGAAAACCTCTGTCTCCTGTTCATTCATCTTCAGTGTAGCTAAGGCTGCAGAGAAAAGAATTTAAGAAAATAATCTGTTGCCTCAATTCTTTTCTCTGTCTCAAAGGTGGGATATCAGGGATCTGTTTAGACCCCTGATATTTCACCATGTAATAACAATTAGGGGCTTATTTATATGAGCTCTCTGGCCCCAGTATAAATGAGCGATTTGTTTGTGTGGCTAGAGCCATCTGTCACTGGATGATGCAGGATGAGGATGCTGTATGAACACAGCCGCAGGTCCTAATTTTATTTATTTATTTTTTTAAAGTGTATTTTGTGCGTGTACTCGAGAGAGGAGCCGGACTGCAGGAGTTGGGAGTAGGCAGGCCTCCCCCAGAGGCAATCTGCCACCTTTCTCCATGCCACAGGTGGCAATGGCGGGTGTGTGAGGGGGTCCTCCCACACTGCCCGCCCTACCTGCTCCGCTTTGAAGCCCAACGGGGCAGAGGGACTCCCTATAAGGGAGTGAGAGGATCTAGCCCGCTCAACCAGCCCCATTAGTCCTTCGCCTCTCTTTTTAGAGACCGCGTGGTCAAAGTGCGTGCATGTTAACCCAATTTCGAGTGTGTGTAAGTGTGGTGTTTTTTTTGTGGGAGGTCTGGTGGGCGTACTAGGTGCAGGCTTACCTCGCATAGCACACCCACCGGGAGCCGGGCTGAGACCACCAAACTCAATTCACATGTAGCCGAGACCGGGATCCGAACCCCTAGCTGCAGAGGTGAATGGCTTGTCAGCGCAGTGCCAATCGCGTTGAGCCACCGCAGCTCCTCTCGCAGGTCCTAATTTGATAGGAGTGCAGATAAGTAGGGATGAGCTTTGTGTTCGAGTCGAACCCATGTTCGGCTCGAACATCGTATGTTCGACCGTCCGTCGAAAAACGAACGTTACGGGCCTTTCGCGCCAAATTCGAGTGGCGCGTCATGGCCCATAATTCACTGCGGCATTGCTGGCTAATGATTGGCCAAGCATGCACTATGACCCGCATGCTTGGCCAATCACAGCGCGCTAAAAACGGAGAGCCAGGGTGGCTTTGGCCAATTATGGCTCAGGGGGTTTAGTACACGCCCCACACCCGCCTGCAGGTTGGCCTTGTGTAGTGTGTTGCGGCGGTGGTTAGAGAGAGATTGAGAGACAGAGTGTAATTTTTTCTAGGTAGATAGAGCAGGCAGGTTAGTCAGTTAAAGTTACAGTGTGTAGAGAATATATATGCATCCCAGGTGTTGTACATATATTTATACACTGTATAGTTTAGCTAGATCAGCCCTTCCTAATTTACTGGCAGGCAGGTGATTGTGCTAGCTGCATTATTCTCATGTGGTGTACTGCCTGTGTCCTCTGCAGTGTGCACCATAAAGCTACATGGTGTGTGTACTGCTTTTGTCCTCTGCAGTTTGCACTTAAAGCTACTTGGTGTGTACTGCCCGTGTCCTCTGCAGTTTGCACCTAAAGCTATGTGGTGTATACTGCCTGTGTCCTCTGCAGTGTGCACCATAAAGCTACGTAGTGTGTGTACTGCCTTTGTCCTCTGCAGTTTGCACCTAAATCTACATAGTCTGTACTTCCTGTGTCCTCTGCAGTGTGCACCATAAAGCTATGTAGTGTGTGTACTGCCTTTGACCTCTGTAGTTTGCACCTAAAGCTACGTGGTGTGTACTGCCCGTGTCCTCTGCAGTTTGCACCTAAAGCTACGTGGTGTGTACTGCCCGTGTCCTCTGTAGTTTGCACCTAAAGCTACGTGGTGTGCTCGTGTCCTCTGCAGTTTGCACCTAAAGCTATGTAGTGTGTGTACTGCCTTTGTCATCTGTAGTTTGCACCTAAAGCTACTTGGTGTGTACTGCCCGTGTCCTCTGCAGTTTGCACCTAAAGCTACGTGGTGTGTACTGCCCGTGTCCTCTGCAGTTTGCACCTAAAGCTACTTGGTGTGTACTACCCGTGTCCTCTGCAGTTTGCACCTAAAGCTACATAGTGTGTACTGCCTGTGTCCTCTGCAGTGTGCACCATAAAGCTAAGTGGTGTGTGTACTGACCATGTCCTCTGTAGTTTTCACCTAAAGCTACTTGGTGTGTACTGCCCGTGTCCTCTGCAGTTTTCACCTAAAGCTACGTAGTGTGTACTGCCTGTGTCCTCTGCAGTGTGCACCATAAAGCTATGTAGTGTGTGTACTGCCTTTGACCTCTGTAGTTTGCACCTAAAGCATACGTGGTGTGTACTGCTGGTGTCCTCTGCTGTTTGCACCTAAAGCTATGTGGTTTGAACTGCCCATGTCCTCTGCAGTTTGCACCTAAAGCTACGTAGTGTGTGTACTGCCTTTGTCCTCTGCAGTTTGCACCTAAAGATACGAGGTGTGTGTACTGCCTTTGTCCTCTGCAGGCTATTAGTATGTCTGGAAGGACAACAAGGAGAGGCAGAGAGTCACGAGGGCAAGCAGGCTTTGCGTCTAGAGGCAACAGTGCTGGTCGTGGACACGGTGCATCTTCATCAGCACGTGGCCATTGGACACGCTCATCCTTGTTTTCGGCAGCTGGCCATGTTGAGCCGCAACATGCCGAAGACTTGGTAGAGTGGATGACCAAGCCATCCTCATCCCCCTTATCCTCTCTCACCCAGGCTCAGAGTACTTTGTCTGGCAAAGCAGCTGCCAAGGCGTCCTCTTCCCTCTGCTCAATGGCATCTGTCACTCCTTCACTAGCCCCACCATGTCCTCCTGAGGAATCCCCTGAACTATTTGGACACAGTGTTGGGTACATGCTGCATGAGGATGCACAGCGTTTTAAAAGGCTCCGATGATGGTACACAGCTAGAAGAAGGCAGTACAGTGAGCCCAGAGAGAGGGGATGCCCAAGAAGGACAGCAATCTGGCAGTCATGTTCCCCCAGCTGCAGCATACTGCCAGGTTTTCTACAGTGATGAGGAGGGAGGGGATGATGAGGTCACTGACTCTACGTGGGTGCCTGACAGGAGAGAGGAGGAGGAGGCACAGGCACATCTCCAACGAGGCAGGGTGCCCTCCAGGGGCCAGCTTAAAGGCAGCACACCAACTGCATCACAACGCAGAGCTATGCATGTGCAGGGGGCTGCTGTGTCTCAGCGTTATTCCAAAAGTTCTTTGGTGTGGGCCTTTTTTGAGACAAGTGCATCAGATCACACTGCTGCTATTTGCAACATATGTCTCAAGCGTATCTCGCTTGGCCAAAACATCACCCGCTTGGGCACCACATGCTTGACCAGACATATGATGACCTGCCATGCAGTTCGTTGGCAAGCGTACCTGAAAGACCCACACCAAAGAACAAAGCGGACCTCCCCTTGCCCCTCATCAGCAGGGATCTCCAACCCCACTATACCCTCAGTCCTCTCTGAAGCCTGCACTGATAGGACTGAAGAGTAAGGCCTCGTACAGACGAGGGGATCCTCCTCCGGATTTTGATCCGATGGCTTGTACACACCATCGGATCAAAATCCGCGCGGAATACATCCGCGGTGACGTGTCACGCCGTCGACGCGGCGACGTGCGCGACGCTGGAAGGTAAGTACTTCCACGCATGCGTCGAATCATTATGACGCATGCGAGGGAGGGGAGCGGACGGATTGATCTGGTGAGTCTGTACAGACGACTGGATCAATCCGCTGGACACGATTCAAGCGGATAGATTTCTTAGCATGCTAAGAAATTTCTATCCGCTTGAAATCGATCGGCCGGACGAATCTCCGCAGATAAATATCCGCTAGGCCGTACAGACGACCGGATTTGTCCGCTGGAACTGATCCGTGGATCAATCCCAGCGGATAATAGGTGGTGGATGGACAGGTGTATGGGCAAGTGAGGGAAGAAAAAGGAAGATGGTATAACTGAGATTGGGAGCAGTATAACCAAAATGGCAAAAACAGAAAAGCAAAAATGATCAGTGAACAATACTGGTGCAAATCATATAACTCCACAAATTTCTCTTAATGTGATAAAATATACTATAAATAAAATGATAGATGGTGCAAAAAATTATGTGTAACACAACGCCCAAATAACTGTGATGGGTAAAGGTGTTAAACTGGTGATAAACAGTCCATAAACAAGGCTTGAGCTATGTCAGCAAAAAATATATAAATATTTTAAAAGTCCAAAAAATAGAAGTGCTAGTATAGGTCCGCAATGTGAGGTGGAAGGGGGATGGGTATCCAGTGATCCTTTTAAGGTGAATAAGGATGTCCCCTTACCTTACTGCTGTAAGGTAACAGCATATAGATCCAACCACATTAAATGGTTATCCAGATGGGCTCTGATCCAGAAACGACAGGTCCTCCTTGGAAGTCTCGTCCCAGATTGATCAGTATCTCGCCCCAAAGAAATAAAGCATCGATAGTGTGATACCGTTTTGAAAATTTTAATTCTCATAAATAATAGACAAGGGTACTCACATAGTTTAAAATACAATTTTACTTACTTTTGTTTGTGTTACTTTTATTTTCAATGAACACTCATTCACAGGCCACTGTGATTTAATCACATTGATGTATGGTTTTCACTTGTGTACTTTCTATAAGTGTTTCCTATTAGCGCTACATATGTTTTCACTGTTTCTATCCAATTTTTGTCACATTGCTTGTGTAGCTGCTCACCTTATATATTTCCAGATTAGCGCAGTTTTTCCCCCTTTTTTACAGCCCCACTACATTGGATGCTATCTAGGTGTCACCCAGGCACCTTCTCAGGCTAGATCTATTATGCATAAGTCTTGCTACTAGCTTCCTGTAACACAGGATGCTTATGTTCTATATATATATATCATTGATTTATAATTGCTATATTTGTTTGATTGCAATGTTTATTTACATACTGTACGCATTTATTGTTATTCTTTAGTACTGGTTATTTCCTTGTCAATGTTGTCTCTTGACCTAAATAGTCCTGTTGGCCCTGCTTTCCTGAACGGCTGATGATATGCTCTGTTCTTTTAACATTAATACTCACAACCAATCCCCTTCCTCTCTCCTTTCCCCCCCTCCCTTCTCTATGCATGGTTCTTCTCTTTTTTTCTTCACCTCAATTATGGTGATGCAAACCAGTTTCACCTAGATGTGTATAATATGCCTTTTGGCATGATTAATATCTCTTAAATACTTCCTGACACCCTGTTTTGATTGTTTTATTGACACCTGTCATTAGTGTATTTGGTCTACACTCTTACATTTTATTTCTATCAATTTTTTCCCCCTCTCACTTTCCTCTTCTCTTCCCCTCTTCTTTTCTCTCTATCGTCGCTTTCCTCCTTTTTCTCTCTTCCTAACAGAGAGATAGGCAACGTTGTGCTCCAGCAGGGAGTTAGTGATCCAAAGTTGGATCGAACCCCTGTTTGCCCTCAGTAATGGCCGCCCCCGGTCCGGCATCAGCACATATCGCCGTTACAGGCGGGTGCCGATTGGCCGCATACATCGTGCCACACCCTTGGGTTACCACTAACCATTGATGTGCACTGATCTATGCATTCCCAGACCAACCCCTTGCCGCACTGACGTATATAGTGACACGTCAGCTACAGGTGCCGCCCACCTCCTCCGCACTGATCGGCACACCACTAGACCAATACCCTGCCGCACTGACGTGTATGGTCACACGTCAGCTGCAGGCGCCGCCCACCTTCTTCCTTACTGCACCAGTCCAACTCCTCCGAGTGATGGGCGGGCACAGGGGCTGCCGAATACACGCCCCCCTTCCTGGGGACGTACACGCCCCTCCACCAATGGCGGCGTCCATGCCGACAACCACGGGGGTATTTAAACCCAGTGGATACTGATATGGTCTGCACCGGAGCTGGGTCCCAGGACATGTGTATCATCATACACAACCCAAAAGTAAGTACTCGATCCTAGATCTCGTCCCCTATCCCTTCCCTATGTCATTGCAACCTCCCTTGATCAGGTTAATCGATTACAGTACCTTACCTGTATTGTCTTCATCTTTGTATTAGGAACCAGCGCTGCTACCAGCAGGAGATTGGTAACTCATTCACATTTCCTTCTTTGCACAAACTCGGACACTTGTGTTACTCAGGTTCAATTATTGTGGAACCTGAGCAAAAAATCCCCCGTTTTACTGGGACCCCTGTGTCCTGGGACCCCCACCTCCTTCATCTGTGTATACCTGTTGAAGCACTTGGGTAACTATATAATTTGATTTACAAGCCTATTCAATCACATGGTTATGGTCACGGGTTGTACTTGGACTTAATCACGTGTGTATTATTATTTCTCCACACGGGTTTCTCGGCCTCACTCTACTTCACTCCGCTGTTCTCAGCCCATGCATATTGGAGTTTGCATGAGCTATATCCCCTACACTTTTTTCCTCCCTTTTGTCCCCTTCCCTCTCTTCTCTCCCCTCTCCCTCCCCCTTTTCCCCTCCCCCACCTCATTTCCTTTCCCCTCTTCTTGAGTTTCTTTCTTTCTTTCCTTTTCCCCCTCCTTTTCTTCCTTTTTTCATCCTTCCCCCATCCTTCTCCCCCTTCCCCCCCCCCTCACTGCCCTTTTCTTCTTGGTCTTACTACTTTGCTCTCTTTTTTTTCCCCTGTCTCTTCCGTGTTCCTGTTCCCCTCTCCCTCCCCCCCCCCGTTCATCCCCTTTTCCCTGTTCCTCTTTCCGTGCTTCTCCCCCTCTTCTTTTAATCTCTTTTTCTTCTCCCTTCTTAATCCAGTTGATCCGCACTTTATTTTTCTTTTGTTTTCTTCCATCCACTCTCCCCTTCCCACTTTTCTTCCCATCATGACATATTATGCTTACATCAGTATCACCTATCCCTACCATCAGGTTGCCCCAAGAAACTTTCTTGGCTTTCTGGGAGCATATTACCCACGGTCTGTCTCGGATCTTGTAGGGACCATAGGACGATGTGCCGCTAGACAATTTTGAAAAATGTCCCCTACCATAAATGTAATTTGGTATTCAGGTGGCGTTTTCTATACACCACCTGTTAGCAATTGTTTGTTTTATGTTATTTTAATGTGATTTTTATCTTGCATTACATTTTAGACTGTCTCCTGACGAAGCGACAAACTGAGGTCGCGAAACTAGTAGAGACCACGAGACTGTTGTCTCATGACCCCAACTTTTTCACCGTGACCCCCTCTTGCTTGTTCATAAGGGATTGCACAACCGGTGACCTGATTGTGGTCAAACATGTTTGTATTGTTGTTTTAATGTTATGTTCTTTTATTCTGTCTGATGTATTTATGTGAATAAAAATTTTCTTACAATTTAACTAATGTGATTCATCCTGGTTGTTTTACAACCAAATCTTTACCGTACCGGTATAGTCCTCCCTGCCCATCTCTCTCTGTAGGAGCCTCTGGGACTGTGGGGAATCCCTGGGACCCCTTATTCTTTAACTGGTTGCTTGGAGACTATCAGGTGTAATGCCAAAGGCATCCTTAACAGCCATTGACAGGAGGGGAGGAGCCTGTTATACAGAATATGGAGACAGGTACTCTTCCTATTTCTGTATGCCAACATAGAGTTGGTTTTAATTATATCCAATTTCATCTATAAACTGGAGGTCATTTTTTTTTTAATTTGGTGCAGTAATATAGCCACTTTGTAAAAGTGGCACTATTAAGAACTACCTCAATCTGACACACATGTCAGTAAAGCCATTTAGGGCCATACTGCCCGTATAGTATCTTCAGGGCTTTAATGAATTCCCCCAGCAGTCTTGTCATATATGTAAACCTTCTTTCATAAGCAGGGTTATTCAATAACATCAAAGACATCGAAGCGAGTGCAGAACACCACCGCCGTGACCCGCTGCCCCACCGAGACAGGGCTTTTTTTCTGGCGGAACACACCTGAACACCATTCCGCCAACTATGCCAGATATTCTCTCCTTAAATTCCCAATTGTATAGCCTGCTGTGTGAGAGATCGGTTTGGCACTGTGTGTCGCATCGTTGATCATGCCTCATACTTTCTAAGCAGAGTTGGTGGAAGGTTCTTTGAAGAGGTGGTGAAAGATTATAACAAAAGTCACATAAGACTCTTATATCTGGTGAGTGCACTCCTGAAGGGGAGACCTTCCTCAAGTTTTGGCAATCTTGGTGGATGGCACATGAGTAATATCAACTAGGCTAATCACAGCACGAATCGCATCATTTGAAAGAAATATTGCTCATCACTTCATTCTTATATATATAGAAAATATATATGAAAGCTTGTCGTGACCGGACTGATTGACAACAGTGCTTCTACAACATTTTAACCACTTAACCCCCAGACCATATTGCTGCCCAAAGACCAGAAGACTTTTTGCGATTCGGGACTGCGCCGCTTTAACTGACAATTGCGCGGTCGTGCGACGTGGCTCCCAAACAAAATTGGCGTCCTTTTTTTCCTACAAATAGAGCTTTCTTTTGGTGGTATTTGATCACCTCTGCGGTTTTTATTTTTTGCGCTATAAACAAAAATAGAGCGACAATTTTGAAAAAAATGAATATTTTTTACTTTTTGCTATAATAAATATCCCCCAAAAATATATAAAAAAACTTTTTTTTTCCTCAGTTTAGGCCGATACGTATTCGTCTACATATTTTTCGTAAAAAAAATCGCAATAAGCTTTATTGATTGGTTTGCGCAAAAGTTATAGCGTTTACAAAATAGGGGGTATTTTTATGGCATTTTTATTAATATATTTTTTTACTAGTAATGGCGGCGATCAGCGATTTTTTTTTCGGTACTGCGACATTATGGCGGACACTTCGGACACTTTTGACACATTTTTGGGACCATTGGCATTTTTATAGCGATCCGTGCTATAAAAATGCATTGGATTACTATAAAAATGCCACTGGCAGTGAAGGGGTTAACACTAGGGGGCGGGGAAGGGGTTAAGTATGTCCCTGTGTGTTCTTACTGTGGGGGGGGGGTGGCCGTACTAGGGGAAACACTGATCATCTGTTCATACATTGTATGAACAGAAGATCAGCGTTTCCCCCGCTGACAGGACCGAGAGCTGTGTGTTTACACACGCAGCTCCCGGTCCCCGCTCTGTAACGAGCGATCGCGTGTGCCCGGCGGCGATCGCGCCCGCCGGGCACACGCACGGGAGTCGGGGGCGAGCGGGGGCGCGCGCGCGCGCCTCCGGCGGCGCGCACGCGCCCCGTAGTGGCGGCTCAAAGAGCCGCCGTATAGCTACGGGCTCTCGCCCAGGAGAGCCGACCTGCCGCCGTATAATGACGGTGCGCGGTCGGCTAGTGGTTAAAGGCATTTTAGTGTTTGGGACTTTTTTCAATGTCGTTTTAGTGTTGTTTGATTAAAGGCCCATACACATGTATATTCCGACAATAGTCAGACGGACGTGTTTTGGCAGCTGTATGCTCCATCAAAACAATTGTTTTCGGAATTTTCGACAACAAATGTTGGCTGTGCATGCTCTCAAATTGTGCGACAACAAATGTGTTACGTCAGATCATCCGATTGTGTGTACACAAATCCGTTGGACTAAAATCCAAAGTACAAACATGCATGCTCAGAAGCAATGCTAACCATAAGACAACATTAGTAGAAGTTGCCCAAAGGGTGGCGCAAAAGAGCTGAAAAACCACCTATTACGTCACTACGTTTGCGTTTGTTGGCTGAAAATGTCCTGCCGTGTGTATGTATACCAAGTTCACAGACTCCTTCGAACAAAAATCCACGGATTTGTCCGATGGAAGTCCGATCGTGTGTACGAGGCTTTTTACTTATGTTTACTTTTCAACAGCTGCTAATGTGAATACAGGCAGTTCTGCATTTATAGTTAGAATGTATTTATTTATTTTTAGTTAAAACTGTATTCAGAAAATATCAATTTCCTCAAAGTTTTTTTCTGTGGCGCCAAGCAGTGCTACTGGGCCGTTTTAAAGCACTTCAGGGTTTAAAACACAGGGTTATTCAATAAACAACTAAAGGGAAAAAACATGTAGTAACCTTAAGCAACCAATTAGATTTTACTTCACTGACCAGTACAACATGATGTATTAAGAGAACAAATACATACTGTATATTCCTGCTATGAAGTGATTACGTTTTCCAAAAGAGTTTCTATTATTCCAACAAATTGCTTTGCACATTGATACATTTATTATTCCAAACAGCAGGAATCATCTGTTTCATGCGTGAAACAACAGCAGGTCAATCCAAATAACCTTTTCTTGTTATTACTCTCATTTAATTTAGTTATTGTCACATGTTATACTGTGTTTTCTGTTTGTCCTTGGTTTGTTCAGATGTTAAATGCAAAAGGAATGTACCTGCAGAGATGGGGTAAGCAATTTATTTTAGACCAAGGCACATTCTTTTTTTCTGCAATGTGACTTGCAGCCTTATGGGAACAAAATATATTATTTCAATAACCTTAACTCAGAATATGTTGAACTGCATATAGGATATTTTTTTATTTTGATATGAGGAAAAAATTGTCACATTCTCAAACTGTCCCCATTTTACTAGGACATTTCTGTTTTTTTTTTTTTTACTTCCCGAGAGAATGGTCCAAAAATATGGTTTTTCTCAACTCCAGTCCTCAAGGTGCCCCAACAGGTCATGTTTTCAGGATTTCCCTCAGATGAAACGGCTGTGGTAATTACTAAGGCAGTGAAACTGATCTGTGTATAATGTGGTTAATCCGCGCTTATTCCTAAAAGTGCAATAGTGCAAAAAACAACAAAGTGCAACTGTGCAAAAAGAATATGGAAAAAGGATGATTGTCCACAAAGGGATGATATCCTGAGCCTGACTTGAAAAAGTGATGGTGCTGCAATTATTTAAAGGGGTTGTAAAGGTACAATTTTTTTCCCTAAATACCTTCCTTTACCTTTGTGCAGTCCTCCTTCACTTACCTCATCCTTCCATTTTGCTTTTAAATGTCCTTATTTCTTCTGAGAAATCCTCACTTCCTGTTCTTCTGTCTGTAACTACACACAGTAATGCAAGGCTTTCTCCCTGGTGTGGAGTATCATGCTCGCCCCCTACCTTGGACTACAGGAGAGTCAGGATGCTCTATACGTTGCAGATAGAGAAAAGAAGCTGTCTGTTAGTGGGCATCCTGAGTGGTGACGGAGTGACGAAATACACCCACTTACTGTAAATACATAGTGGACCAACGTCTTTTGCCTAATAACAACAGCAAGAACAGGAATCGTCGCCCATAGCAACCCTGTGTTCTGGCTGGTTTAAGGCAGAGGACGTAGCAATCTTAACCACTTGCCGCCCGCCAATGACAAATTGACGTTGGCAAAGTGGTTGTAGAATTCTGACCGGACGTCATATGACGTCCTCAGGATTCTGAGCTGCTGCGCACCCCCGGGGGCGCACAGCGCGGCGATCATTGTTGCAGGGTGTCAGTCTGACACCCCGCAACACCGATCTCGGTAAAGAGTCTCTCACGGAGGCTCTTTACCACGTGATCAGCCGTGTCCAACCACGGCTGATCACGATGTAAACAGGATGAGCCGTTGACGGCTCTTCCTCACTTGCGTCTGACAGACAGGAGTAGAGGAGAGCCGATCGGCGGCTCTCCTGACAGGGGGGTTCGCGCTGATTGTTTATCAGCGCAGCCCCCCTCGGATCGCCACACTGGACCACCAGGGAAGCACACCCTGGACCACCAGGGAAGGGCAACAACAAAAAACAAAATCTAAAAAAAAAAAAAGTCTATAAAAAAAAAAGTAAAAAAAAAATAAAAAAACACAACCATTAAAAAATAAAAAAAGATGCCAATCAGTGTCCACAAATGGGCACTGACTGGCAACATAGGAAAAATAAGTTCCGCCCCACAGTGTCCATCAGTGCCACCCCACAGTGTCCATCAGTGCCACCCCACAGTGTCCATCAGTGCCACCCCACAGTGCCCAGCCATGCCCAGTGCCCACCTATCAGTGCCCATCTGTGCCACCCATAAGTATCCATCAGTGCCACCCATAAGTGCCACCCATGAGTGCCCATCTGTGCCGCCTATGAGTGCCCAGTGCCGCCCATCAGTGCCGCCCATAAGTGCCCATCAGTGCCGCCTAAGTGCCCATCAGTGCCGCCTATGTGCCCATCAGTGTCGCCTATGTGTGCCCATCAGTGCCGCATACCAGCGCCGCCAATCAGTGCCACCTTATCTGTGCCCGTTAGTACTACCTCATCGATGTCCATCAGTGCCATCTCATCAGTGCCGCCATATCAGTGCCTGTAATTGAAAGAGAAAACTTACTTATTTACAAAAAAATTAACAGAAAAAACTAAAAACGTAATTTTTTTTCAAAATTTTCAGTCTATTTTTATTTGTTGCGCAAAAAAAAAAAATCGCAGAGGTGATCAAATACCACCGAAAGAAAGCTCTATTTGTGGGGAAAAAAGGACACCAATTTTGTTTGGGTACAGTGTAGCATGACCGCGCAATTGCCATTCAAAGTGCGACAGTGCTGAAACCTGAAAATTGGCTTGGGCGGGAAGGTGCGTAAGTGCCCTGTATGGAAGTGGTTAATACTAACAGGAAAACATCACAATTTTATTAAAACATCGCAATTTTATTAAAAAAACTAAGCCATGCTAGCTATAGAAATAGCTTTAACCTTAATAAAATCATTTAACTTAATAAAAAGATTATAAGAACGTATATATATATAATAATCATGTTCTATATGTCATCCCGTGTCCAAACTATGTCTCATGGAAAATTTGCAGAAAAAACAACAACAACTAAATACAAAAACCTAAATAAAACTAAATGGGTAATTATCGGAGATGAAACAGTTAATATCAAATTTGACATTAAGGCCGCCCGGGACCATAACTTTTGTTTTATGAATCCAATGGGATTCCCTTCGGCTGAGCTGTCTTAAAAAGTTACCACCTCTCCAATGCTTAATTACCCTCTCAACACCCCAGAATTTTAAACCCCTGGGGTTTTGATTATGAACTACCGTATTTATCGGGCTATAACGCGCCCCGGCGTATAGCACGCACCCCCGAATTTGAAGGAAGATTCCTGCAAAAAAAAAAAATACTTACAGTTTGGATGCCCCTCGTCGGTGTCTTGCCCGTCGTCCATCGAATCCTGCCCGTCGTCCAGCGCTTCCATCGGCGGCCTCGTCCGGTCCGGCGTCCTTCTGCGGCCATCCCCGCTCGTTCCCCGCTTCCCGCACTCTGTTCGAACCACTGCGCCGACATATACAGAGCGGAGTACACTCATGTATAGTCGGGCGGGCTTGGCTCCTCTCGCATAAACGACGTACAGGACGCACACGATGTGACCGCGAGAGGAGCCTGCCCGACTATACCCAAGTGTATTGCGCTCGGTATATGTCGGCGCAGTAGTTCGAACAAAGCGCGGGAAGCGGGTATAGGCGTATATCGCGCACCCACGATTTTGCCCTGTTTTTCAGGGCAAAAAAGTGTGCGTTATACGCCGATAAATATGGTAATTTAAAATGTTTGGATACATTGTGCGTCTTGAGTCCTTTCTTGATATTGTCCACATGATCTCCTAGTCTAACATGAAGGGGTCTCGAGGTCCTACCTATATATTGGAAACCACACTGACATTTGAGCATGTAGACAACACGCACTGTAGCAAAAGCAACAAGTTGGTCTATCTTAAACTGTTTATTTGTAGCTGTGGCTAGGGATGAGCTTTGTGTTCGACTCGAACGTATGTTCGACTCGAACATCGTCTGTGCCAAATTCGAGTGATGCGCGTCGGCCCATAATTCACTGCGGCGTTGCGCGCTGATGATTGACCAAGCATGCACCATGACCCTGCATGCTTGGCCAATCACAAGGTGCAAAAAACGAAGAACCACAATTGGCCAAAGCCAGGGTGGCTTTGGCCAATTATGGCTCAGGGGGTTTAGTACACGCCCCACACTATATAAGGCCGCCTGTAGTGTGTTCCAGCTTTGTTAAAGAAAAGAACAGTCAGACAGTTAGAGAGAGAGAGAGATAGATAGAGACACAGTGGGGCTGATTTACCAAGCCTTTACTCCATGACTCATGGAGTAAAAGCAGGAGTAGCAGCCGTTTTGACATTTACTATTGAAATACGCTGCTAGCGCAGTGTATTTCAATAGTTACTAAAGTGCTCAGTGCGCCCAGGAGAGGGCGCATTGTGCGCTTGTATAGACCTGGCGCACGGCACATTGAAATGTAAATTGCGGGGGTTCGGGTGGGAGTTTATTAGGGGAGGGAGGGGGTGATGCAGGGGAAGTGTAGTGACATGTGTTTGAATGTGTTTGGCGGGCCGAATTGAAAGTGAAAGTGTTTTTTGGAAACCGATCCCCGTACGCTTACACAGTGCGCCTGAACCTCGGGAGGTTCATTTGCATACTGGGCATGCGTACAGGGAAATTTCGGAGCTTCCCGTGCACCTTGTCAGTACGCCGAGAAAATCTTGGAAAATACCAAGCGGCGTACCCGTGATTGCGCTGCGTGACGCGGAGCACGGGAATCTCCGAGCGGTTTCAGCCTGCGCTGACCATGAAGGGGAACTCTGCGCCAAATTTCAAACTTGAAATCAGCGCGGGTCCCCCTCCAGGGGTACATTAGGCTCTTAGGCTTGGTCTGGAACGTGAGGGGTTAACCCCGCGCCGAAAATGGGGGTGGGGACAAGCGAGCGGCCCCCCTCCTGAACCGTACCAGACCGCATGCCCTCAACATGGGGGAGTGTGTGCTGTGGGGGAGGGGGCCACAGCACTCTTGTCCCCATGTCAGTGTTTACATATGTGGGCGGGACTTACGCAAGTCCCGCCCACATATGTAAACATCGTTCAAACCACACATGTGAGGTATTGACGCGTGCGTTAGAGCGAGAGCAATACTTTTAGCACTAGACCTTCTTTGTAACTATAAACTGGTAACCTGAAAAAAAAAAAGGTCGCCTATGGGGATTTTAAAGTACTGAAGTTTGGCGCCATTCCATGAGTGTTTGCAATATTAAAGCGTGACATGTTAGTTATCTATTTACTCGGTGTAACATCATCTTTCACATTATCACCAAAAATTGGGCTAACTTTAGTGTTTTGTTAATTTTTAACCACTTGAGCCCCAGACCATATTACTGGTCAATGACCGGGCCAGTTTTTGTGATTCGGCACTGCGTCGTTTTAACTGACAATTGCGCGGTCGTGCGACGTGGTTCCCAATCAAAATTGTCGTCCTTTTTTTCCCCACAAATAGATTATTAAATGTGCGTGTTCACTTCTGACTGGGAGGACAGGGGCATTTTAATTATTATTATTTAGTTTTGTTACGTAATAATTCACTAAGACCTCCCCTTCAGGCTGGAAAGCATGAGTTCAGGGGAAAAAAAAAGCTCTCATGCCATTGCAGCTTTGTTCCTACATGTGTGATGAACTGAGTCTGCTCAGACACTTAGAAACATTTTTCCTTTCTTTTTAAAAGGTGAAAATCACTTGGATGCTCATAGAGCTTGGTTGGGTTATTACCAGGTGTAAGCGCTTACAAGCTCACCCAAACTAGAGACTGAAATTTGTTCATGAGATTTCAATTGCTTCATTACTAGCACATGTTATAAAAAGCGTGGATCGATCAGTCCTCAGCTGCCCTCATAGGGGCAGGCAGGAATGCTGTTGCTAAACAGAAATGTGGGTTGGAGCATGTTTATTTTTATTTTGCCAATGTTTTTTGTTTATTTTTAAATGATGTTCACTTTGATGTATTTGTCTCTGCTGCCTTATTTTGATAAAAATTTCTGAAGATGTTGGGACGGTTAACCTATGTTTATTTTGATTTTTGAAATGTATTTTTGTTTGTGTGTGTGTTTGTTTGTCTTTTTTTGCTTTCCTTGTTTTGTTGACCAATAAAAATTACTTTAACATTTTGAAGTTTTGTTTTGTTACTTTTTCATGCTACATATTTTGACAGCTGCAGCTGAAATAGGTTTGGGCCTAACAAATTAGGTGTGATTTTTGTCTAAGCTTCTTTCCTGGTGTCTAATCATGAAATGTTTGCCATGTTTATTCTCCATGAATTTAACCACTTCCATACCAGGTACTTACGCAGCTTCCCGCCCAAGCCAATTTTCAGCTTTCAGCACTGTCGCACTTTGAATGGCAATTGCGCGGTCATGCTACACTGTACCCAAACAAAATTGGCGTCCTTTTTTCCCCACAAATAGAGCTTTCTTTTGGTGGTATTCGATCACCTCTGCGATTTTTTTTTTTTGCGCAACAACTAAAAAAAGGCTGAAAATTTGGAAAAAAAATTACGTTTTTATTTTTTTCTGTTAATTTTTTTGTAAATAAGTTTTCTCTTTCAATTACGGGCACTGATATGGCGGCACTAATGGGCACCGATGAGATGGCACTGATGGACATCGATGAGGTAGTACTGACGGGCACAGATGAGGTGGCACTGATTGGCGGCGCTGGTATGCGACACTGATGGGCACACATAGGCGGCACTGATGGGCACACATAGGCGGCACTGATGGGCACACATAGGCGGCACTGATGGGCAAACATAGGCGGCACTGATGGGCACACATAGGCGGCACTGATGGGCACACATAGGCGGCACTGGGCACTCATAGGCGGCACAGATGGGCACTCATGGGCGGCACTGATGGATACTTATGGGTGGCACAGATGGGCACTGATAGATGGGCACTGGGCATGGATGGGCACTGTGGGGTGGCACTGGGGTGGCACTGATGGACACTGGGGTGGCGCTGATGGACACTGGGGTGGCGCTGATGGACACTGGGGTGGCAGCACTGATTTTTGCCAGGTTGCCAGTCAGTGCCCATTTGTGGGCACTGACTGGTATCTTTTTTTTTTTCTTTTTTCTTTTTTTTTTTTTTTTTTTTTGTCATTTTTTTTTTTTTTTTTCTGTCATTTTTTTTTTTTGTCCACCCTGGTGCTCCAGGGTGGGCATCCCTGGTGGTCCAGTGTGGCGATCCGAGGGGGGGCTGCGCTGATAAACAATCAGCGCTAACCCCCCCTGTCAGGAGAGCCGCCGATCGGCTATCCTCTACTCGCGTCTGTCAGACGCGAGTGAGGAAGAGCCATCGGCGGCTCTTCCTGTTTACATCGTGATCAGCCGTGGTTGGACACGGCTGATCACGTGGTAAAGAGTCTCCGCCGGAGGCTCTTTACCGAGATCGGAGATGCAGGGTGTCAGACTGACACCCCGCATCACCGATCGCCGCGATGCGCGCCCCCACGGGTGCGCGCGGCATGAAATCCTGCAGGACGTTCTAGAACGTCCTGTCAGGATTTCATAACCACTTCCCGGACGTAAATCGGCCATAGGCCGGGCGGGAAGTGGTTAAAGAAAAAGTGGTAAGTATTTTCTTTTTACTGCAGTGGTCCTCAGCCCTCAAGTACCCCCGACAGGACATGTTTTGTGGATTTCTCTTATCAAGAATTGCTGTCCAGACTGTCTTTTAAAGCACATGTGCAAGATGAAGGAAAACCTGCAAACATGGCCTGTGGGGGGGGGGGGGGTCTATTGGCGGACAGGCTTGAAGTGCTGATTTACAGCACTGTGCTTAAATCTAGCGCAAGGCAATCCTATTCTAATTGTGGGTGTTTGAGGGAAGCCAAGTGCGTGTTAGAACCCCTGCTTGTGTTTTTTTTGGGTTGAGCTTTGTGTCCCTTTTCTTAAAATTGGCTTCAATTCCTGTCACACAGCTGAACAGGAAGTGAGGTTAAAACCCTACCAGTGTCTTTTCTTGGGGATACAGGTCAATCCAACTAGTGTCCCCATTAAGCAAATTACACTCCAGCACTGCTGTGTACACCCCAAGTCATGGGTCTTCAAATCACGGCCCTCCAGTTGTTCAGGAACTACAATTCCCATCATGCCTAGTCATGTCTGTGAATGTCAGTGCATTACAAGGCCTCATGGGATGTGTAGTTCTACAACAGCTGGAGGGCCGTAGTTTGAGGATCCCTGCCCCAAATGATTATTTTGTTTGGGGTTTAGTAAAGGCAAAGCCACTCTGCAGTACAAGCGTAGTGGCTGAAAATCAGAGAGGAAGCACTGATGTTTTTAACATCCAATCCTGTAGAAGCAAAGTTGTTTTGTTTTCTTCCTTGCTTGTCCACTTGTAGTGCAAAGTGGATTTGCCTTTAGTAAATGGACCCCAAAGTCCAAGATCCCTAATAATTTGGGGTGTACACAGCAAAATGCTAGTGCAATTTACATAATGGGAAACTATTTAGATTGATCTCTGTGTCCCCAAGAAAAGATATTAGTAAGGATTTACCCTCACTTCCTGTTTGGCTATGTGACAGGAAGTGAATGAATTTGAATTAGAAAGGGTGAAGACACTTCACAGATGTTGTCACTATCAGGGGTGCAGACATCCCCAAAAAATGAGTAGATAAATACAAAAATATTAATTTGCAAATAAGTATTAACATTGGGTGGTGTTTGTGGGTGGCCCTAACACACACATTCATACATATTAGCAACGCTGTATCCTGGCCTATTGGCATGGTAATATTTTCTTAGGACTCTCAATAAAACTATCTGAAATTTGTGCCTAAACTAAAACTATAATCAACACTTTTTATTTTCTTTAATTTTGGATAGAGTGAGGGAGGGTTATAGGCCCTGTCAGTTTATTTTGTATTATCTGTGTCCAATTGGGGAGATTTGCCTTCACTTCCTGCCCCATAGCCAAACAGGAAGTGAGAGAAAAACTATGCAAATTAAGGGAATCCAGTAACCCCCCTCCCCCCAGAACTAGTATGTGGGTCCCCTGAAAATTCCTGGGCGGGTCATACAAAAACAGGGTGTGGCCTTGACAGGAAGGGGTGGGTCATTTTTCTATTAGGAGGTGCAGAAATGTAGTCAGGCCTAGGGCAGCACAAAACCTAAAAATACTACTGCATATTAGGGCTTATTTAGACAGGATCCGATTTACAGCATGTTTTTATAGTGTGGGAGGAAACCCACGCAGGCACAGGGAGAACATGCAAACTCCAGGCAGATGAAGTCACGGGCGGGATTCGAACCAGCGACCCTTTTGCTGCTAGGTCAAAGTGCTATACACTACACCACTGTGCTGAACGAAAATGATTGCAGCTGAAAGCATGAGATCTTTTTTTTTTCCAATACCATGCTTTCCAGCCTTATTGACCCCGCCTCTCTCCATAAAGAGGACTTGTCACACACTAGTCCTATTACAAGGGATGTTTACATTCATTGTAATAGGAAGAAAAGTGATCCAAAATAAAAAAAAGTGACAAAAAAGTGCAAGAAGAAAAATATGAGGTAAAAAATAATAAAAAAATAAATAAAACGCCCCTGTCCCTAGAAGCTTGCACTCAGAAGCGAATATGCATGTAAGTCCCGCTCACATATGTAAACACCATTCAAACCACACATGTGAGGTATTGACGCGTGCGTTAGAGCGAGAGCAATAATTCTAGCCCTAGACCTCCTCTGTAACTCTGAACTGGTCACCTGTAAAAAAAAATTAAGCATCGCCTATGGATATTTTTATGTCCCGAAGTTTGGCGCCATTCCATGAGTGTGTGCAATATTAAAGCGTGACAAGTTGGTATCTATTTACTCAGTGTAACATCATCTTTCACATTATCTATAAAAATTGGGCTAACTTTACTGTTTTACTTTCATGAACCGTGTATTTTTTTTGGGCCAAAAAAAAAGGCGTTAGAAAAATTATTGCGCAAATACCATTGGAAATCAAATAAAAAATGACCGCCACTTTATTCCCTAGGGTGTCTGCTAAAAAATTATATATAATGTTTGGGGGTCCTGAGTAATTTCCCAGGAACAAAATATAATTTTTACATGAAGGAGAGAAGTGCCAGAATAGGCGCGGTATGGAAGTGGTTAAAGTGAAATAATAAAAGTGAAATATTCCTTTAAATTTCATACAGGGGGGGAGGGGGTTTACACGCATGTTTCCCGTCCTTAGAACTGTCCCTGTACAAGATGTAATTCCTGAAGTGAAAAAAAAAGTAATTTTAAAGTACTCATGGCTATAAAGAATACAGTCATTGCTCATTAAAACTAAAAAAAAAAAAAAATGTATGGGGGTCCCCCCAAATTAAATTACCAGGCCCTTCAGGTCTGGAATGGATATTAAGGGGAACCCCGCCGTAAAAACAAAAAAAATGGCGTGGGGTCCCCCCAAATATCCATACCAGGCCCTTCAGGTCTGGTGTGGATTTTAAGGGGAACTCCACCCCAAATTAAAAAAAAATGGTGTGGAGTCCCCCTAAAAATCCACACCAGACCCTTATCCGAGCACGTTAACCTGGCCGGCCGCAGAAAAGAGGGGGGACAGAGTGCGGCCCCCCCTCTCCTGAACCGCACCAGGCCACATGCCCTCAACATGGGGAGGATGTCCCCATATTGATGGGGACAAGGGCCTCATCCCCACAACCCTTGCCCGGTGGTTGTGGGGGTCTGCGGGCGGGGGGCTTATCAGAATCTGGAATACCCCTTTAACAAAGGGGACCCCCAGATCCCGCCCCCCCTATGTGAAATGGTAATGGGGTACATTGTACCCCTAACCATTTCACCCCAAAAAAAGTGACAAAAGTGTGAAAAATGACAGTAGCCGGTTTTTGACAAATCTTTTAATAAAATCTTCTTTCCGCGGTTCCTTCTTCTTCTGACTGAGTCATTTCCGACAGCAGAACACCCCCCTCACCCCGCTTCTCAACTTTCTTTAATGTGACATGTCACTGTCATCAGTGCCCCCCCGATTCTCATTTTTAATATGCCATGTCATTTTGCTTAGGGCCCCAGGAAGGTCAGGATCGGCACTGGGTCTTGTAATGACCTGGGGGGAGTGGTGGCGGGGAAACTCATGCTATTTTTTTCAATGATTTTTATCCAAATTGCAGGGACCAAACATTAAATTAAAGCCGCAAGCAGTATTAAATTACTTTTTTCTGAAAGTAATCTCATGTTGTGCAGGGACATTTCTAAACACGTGCCACTAATATAGACACCCAGCAGGTACCATATTTAAAGGATTTTTTTTTCACTTTAAGCATCATTAAAATCGCTGCTCAAGAAAAAACTACAGTTTTTAAAACTTTTTTTTCCATTGATACATGTTCAATATTGGGATTTAAAATGAGCACTTTTAAATTCGAACGTTCGAGTCCCATAGACTTCTAAATGTTCGCGCAAACGATCGGTCTGTTCGAACAGTCTGGTGCGAACCGAACGCGGGTATGTTCGGCTCATCCCTAGCTGTGGCAATAAAATCCTTACGTTTCTTGATATTACATTTAGAATCCTTCAACGCCGTGCATCACCCACAGGTTTAGAACCTTGAGAGGAAGGAAAAAAGCCTACTTTAAGACTGTACTGGTGGGTCAACCACCCCTGGAGCCAGTCAGTCATGTAGGGAGGGCGCTTTTTTATAAATAAAAGAGGGATGATCAGATAACAAAGGACCCAGTGTTCTATCTTGCTTTAAATGAAACTGATCAAATCACCTGTGCAAAATAATGGAAGGGGGAGTACTTGGACACCTTTCTCAATCCCATTGTTAAGAAGGGCAAATCATACCTCCGCGATAGCTGTCAACTAATTAACGAAATACAGCATATAGATGGGGCAGAAAGTCTGCTACTAGCTACCATTGATGTGAATTCACTCTACACCAGCATTTCACAAGCAGATGGAGTCATGGGGGTAGAAAAAGCCCTACACGAAAAAACTGCACTCAAGCAAGAACAAATCAACTTTATAGTTGAAGGCCTCCAAATGGCAATGGAGTGCAATTATTTTTGGTACCAAAAGAACTACTATGTGCAAACAAAAGGGGTTGCAATGGGGGCTCGGTATGCCCCCAGCGTCGCCAACCTACTAATGGACTGCTGGGAAGAGGAATATGTGTATGGACAAAATATTCCCCAGATTAAAATGTATAAAAGATACATTGATGATCTTATCATCCTATGGGACGGAACAACTGATACCTTTAACAAATTCCTGCTAGACCTCAACAATAATAGATATGGACTCACATTTACTGGTAAATGTGACCAAGATTGCATCGAATATCTAGATCTACAAATCTTCAAATATGGCTCCAAATTACACACAAAAACGTTCTTCAAATCCACCGACCGCAATGGTTATATACCATCTACCAGCTGTCACCACCCAAGATGGAAAGCAAATATCCCAAAAGGACAGATGATGCGACTCCGTAGAAATTGCAACCTAATTTCAGACTTTGAAATTCAAGCGGATGTGATAATAAAAAGGTTTGAAGAAAAAGGATACAACATTGACCAGAGCTGACCAGACAAAAGGAAGAAGTTCGGAACATGAATAGGAACCTAATGCTGGAACCTAAGGTTAAGAAGAAACAGAAGATGGCAGATGTGGCTTTTATTACAGGGTTCAACTCTCAGTATAGAGACTTTGAACATATCATCAAAAAATACTGGCCCATCCTACAGGAAGATCAAATCCTGACCAGCATATTAGGAAAAAAACCAACATTCATCTACAGACGGGCTCCATCATTACGACAATATCTGGTACACAATGTCATTGATCCACCGCAACCTGTTAGACTATGCCCAGAGCTGAAAGGCTTTTACAAATGCCAAAAATGTCTAGCATGCCGGGTCAGTAAAAAGCAGCCAAGAAGAAAAACTAGCTTCAAATCACGCTTTGATTTCAAAGAATACAAAATTAAAGAGTTAATAACTTGCAATACTACACACGTCACATACGTTATTGAGTGTCCGTGTCATTTGCAATACGTCGGCAGAACTACCCGACCCCTAAAGGTCAGAATTCAGGAACACATTAGTAGAATAAAAAGTGCCTACCCTAAACACAATTTGTCACGTCATTTCGAGGAATACCACCAGAAGGACCCATCTGGGCTCATCTTCTATGGCATCGATCTTATCAAGGACAATTGGAGGGGGGGCAATAAAACAGTTGCGATCTCCCAGAACGAGACAAGCTGGATCTACCGTTTAGGTACTTTAGTGCCTCATGGCCTTAACAAAGACATAGATCTGAATTGTTTCCTGGCCAATCCATGACACTGGGGGCCTACCCTATATGTTCTCTATTACTATTATGGTCCTTTACTTCTCATTTAGCTTATAATGATTATGGGATATATGCCATTTATATACACCAATTTATACTTCTCAGTTAGGATATACTTTCATTCCAATTATCCAAGCAGGAGGGTCCACCACCCACCTAGCTCTCAATTGGAACCTCTACCTCATGGTATCTTCAAACTGGGGAATGTTAGGATCTGTAATTAGGGAGTGGCAGGTATGCTTACTGGCGTTTGGAATATTAAAACTTCTGGTATACATGTGACACGGTGTATTCCTCACAAAGTGCCACTTGTGCTTTTCTCTTCCTTAGTAGGACATACGTTTCCATCTAGTATGGGTGTGTCATAGTACAGCCCTATCAGCTTACCACACTCCTGATATTACCCTATGTACACATCTATATTCCCTCACTATCACACTTACCAGGTGATAATATAGGTCATGGCATTATTATCCATGTCTCTGGATTCATCTATGTGATGGGTACCGTCGATTAGAGACTTGCGCATTCTCTACTACCCCTGAGATTTTTCATCTTCATTTTAATACTTCCCTCGGAGAGGCCTTCTATTCCTATATTTTATATTTATTTCTACTTAGACCCCTTGAAGCTGCTATTCAATATTTCCCTACATGCACATGCTATAATAGATATAGTGCGGCATCTCCGAGCCATTCTATTCCCTACATTATTATTACTAAGTCTATTTTTCCTACATTTATACAGCGGAATCCCTGTATTTTATACTAGCATTTATGGTTACATCACCATTCCATACACACTTGCGCTGCATATTCCCCTTTTCATATATTATTCATGTGTATATAAGCTTTCTCCCATTTTAGCACTGTTTGTGTATAAGTGCATGAGGTGACAAAGCGATATCAATGAAGGGTTTGCATGATTTCAATGTATCACAATGTTCAGTCCGCGGTAACCTTAAATATCCCAAGGGAATTGATTCGTTTAGCTAACCCACTAATTTGGAGGGAGTCCTGCACAAAATTCCGATTGGCTGATGCCGTTAAGTGGGCGGGAGGTTACACGCTGACGTTTCTTATATAAACCGGAAGAAGAGGTAGGCGTGTACCCGCTTCAGAAGACGTGATTGGACGAAACGATCGTCAAGCGGATACACGCACACCCCCACGCACTTCCGGGAGACGAGCTGGAACGCACCTGGAGCGCACGCCGCTCGACAAGCTCTGTCACGAGTACTGGACAACAAGTGCCTTGTGGGACACTGCTGGATCAGCAGTTTTTTTGCTTTTGCTTTTAATTACATTCGGCTGGTAAATCCAACCAGCCTGGATCCCCTTTTTTAAAAAAACTTTTTATTTATTTTTATTTTTATTTTGTCCTATATCTGAGTCCCTGATATCTTTTGTTATTTGTATTTCTACATACTTTTTGCTGGCACAGCCAATAAATTCTAGCCCAAGTGCTATTTCATACATACTACACTATGGGAGTCCCTGTCCTTTTTATTTCCGGAGGTATATAAGGAGAGCAGTCTACTCTATTGTTTGCCCCGCTGTGGAATCTAAAGGGAACGTTGGGAAAATCGAGTGCCTGGAGATCTGAGCTGAGGAGCGCCTGGTGGAAAGTCTTACCCACGCTTGTTACCCCTGCAGGGGTGTTCAACTCTGGTGAGTGGGGACACATAAGGGGGAGCACCGGAGCCACAGCGACTGCACTCTAAAGTATCTGTCTGTTCACCTAGCAAGTCACCAAGATGACACCCACCGAATGAACTTTATATCTGCTACCGTTTATTTTTATATATATATATTTTTTATTATTTCACAGCTGCAAGCCGGAAGGACTATTTGTCTTATTCTTATTTTGACTTTAATGTCAGATTATGCACATTTGATTGATTATTAATTTATCACACGTTTGCATCCAGTGTGGATGATAGAAGTATTTCCACTATGTTTAACATATCTTTACCCCACTGAATGGTTTATGTATACACATAACACACCAATGTTTACGGCTTGATACTAGCCACTTGGTCACACTTTGAGTGTACCTGCACTTATATATATATTTATATTATTTTTGGTATCACATTTATTTAGGTATTTCTAATACCACCATCTAGTGGACAGAGAGTACTACTACACTACCAATTAATCAGTTTGGTCATCCACTTTGTTTATTTTATTTTGCTGATCCTCGCTATCTAGCGTAGGACTGTCCACAGGTTCACACCCTGGTCACACAGGGACTTTAACAGACAGCGCCACTACCCCCATTTTTTGTATTTATATTCTTTATGTTTTCCTTGGATAACATGTTTTAGGGGGGGCAGCAGTCTGCTATTCACTTTTTTCCTTCCTTATACCTACTTTACATACGCGCAGGCAACACCCTTTCTTCAAAATAATGGAAAGCCTGAAAATATGACCTGTTGGGGCACCTTGAGGACTGGAGTTGAGAAACACTGGGCTAAACCATATTTTGAATTGCAAATTGGACATTTTTTTATTTCGGTTTGAGGATGAAATGTATATAAATTGTATAAACAGTACATTCCCAAACTGTCCCCATTTTAGTTGGACATTTCAGATTTTTTAACTTGCTAAGAGAAGGGTCTTCAAATATGGTTTGGTTAAATATTGTCATATTCCAGAAAGTATGCAAATTGGCAGGGCTTACTGTATAAGTAAACCCAATCACTTACATGTTATATATATATGTAGCCCCCCTTACTTTCAGTACGGGTACTACACTAAAGTTAGTGGAGAATGGGAGAGTTAATGTTTGCTCCCATTGGCGATTTGTTAAATTTGGGCTGCTGTAATTCCGGAACTGTCCTATGGGTCAGTCTGCATTCCAGGGGTGCGATCCCACCCCTGGGCGACAGTTGGCGCTAGAGAGGTTCTGGCAGAGTCGCTTTTCCCCAGCAGCCAATTAGAGGAGTTTTCCCTTGCTGGGTATGCTGGGGAGGGGTATATCTGTGGCAGACGCCATTGGTTTTTCCTTCTTCGCGCGGTCCGAGTTCCAGGTGCGGCATTCCCCGCAAAAATCCATACCAGACCCTTATCCGAGCAAGGGCCTCATCCCCACAACATTTTAAAAAGATCAGGAGACGGCTTGGGACAAGTCTTTATTAAAAAAAAATGTAAAATAAAAAAAAGATTGCAGCGATGTAATCCATTCTCGATCTCCAGCGATGTAATCCATTCTCGATCTCCAGTGATGATCTCCAGCGAGGATACGACGCACACGATCAGAAGGCACCCGACAAATGATGCGCCAGTTTCCTGTTGCATTAGAGGGGGCGGGGTCACTCATACACGTCACTGGGTAACCCCAGCGATTCCCCTTGCATCTCTGGTCCCGCCCTCAGCTATATAAGAGCTGTCAGTATGGTATGGTTAGAGCCCGACATTCCATCAATCTTCCTGCTCCAAGCAGTATTACCTCTTTAAACACACCCCTTCTGGCAACTGCTCATAGGAAAAGAAGAGCTCACAGTACAGTGCAGTACAGTAACACAATTGAATTTATTTAAATGCCATTAAAAACATTCACAAAATAAATTAAAATAAAACGACATTCAAGAAAGATTCCCTTCAGCTCTGCAGCAAGGGCAATAGGCAGCCCCAGTCCCAGGATTTTCAGTATGTCAGCTGTCTGTTCGAAAGCCAGAACTGGCACACTGAATCCTATACTATATGTGCTGATGAGTGACTTCAGCAGCTGGAGCCTACTTGAAGGTGAGGAGGCTGGTCAAGCAGGCAACATGTTTATGAGCAAACAACCCCCTTGTCAAACCTATTGGCAAAAGATGCTTAGCATGTTTATACACACTAATTGACTAATCGACTAATCACACGACCGTTTTCCGGGTTGTAAAAAATGATGTTTTTAATGGTCTAGAACAGCCCTCAAAATTTCCCCTCGACTACTCGCATTTTGCGAGTGCAAAATCGTTTCTGGCGAGGAGCTGGGAGTGGGGGGGGAGCGCGGGTACCACCGGCATGCGGGGATTGATCGGGAGCCGTTCTCCCATCAATCACCCTGGGGAAGAGAAAAGCCACGGGATTACATAGCTGATAACCCGCTGTTACAGCTGATTTTACATTGCAGCTCCCTCCGCTCCGCTCGCGGTTACACACAGCCCTGCTTCCTTACCCCGTGCCTGTATCATATAGACAGAACACGTCCCAGCATTGGACTGGCATTCTGTCAATCTGATACAGGCACGGGGTCAGGAGGCGGGGCTGTGTGTAACCGCAAGCGGAGCGGAGAGAGCTGTAATGTAAAGTCAGCTGTAACAGAGGGTTATCACCTATGTAATCCCGCGGCTTTTCTCCTACCCGGGGTGATCGATGGGAGAACGGCTCCCACTCAATCCCTGCATGCCGGCGGTACCCGTGCTCCCCCCCCCCCACTCCCAGCTCCTCTTCCCCTGGGGCTATCCTCTGCACAGGTGAGCAGAGGCTACAATCTTGGGCACAGTGAGTAAAGGCTGAAATGGTGGGTACAGTGCATAAAGGCTGCAATGGTGGGCACAGTGCGTAAAGGCTGCAATGGTGGGCACAGTGGGCAGAGGCTGCAATGGTGGGCACAGTGGGCAGAGGCTGCAATGGTGGGCAGAGGCTGCAATGGTGGACACAGTGGACAGAGGCTGCAATGGTGGGCATAATGGGCAGAGGCTACAATGGTGGGCACAGTGGGAAGAGGCTGCAATGGTGGGCACAGGCTGCAATGGTGGGCAGAGGCTGCAATGGTGGGCACAGTGGGCAGAGGCTGCAATGGTGGGCACAGCGGGCAGAGGCTGCAATGGTGGGCACAGTGGACAGAGGCTGCAATGGTGGGCACAGGTGTGGCTGCACTGATAAAGTTTGTAACTTAATTTGGCATAAAACATGTAAGTGTCATTTCATGAGATAATTTGAGGGCGTGTTTAGGGGCAGAATTAGGGGTGGTGCAGGGTAGGGATTGGTTGGGTCAACTGGTGGCGAGTAACCCTTAAGGCCTGGCTAGTAGCTCAGGACTTGAAATTTTGAGCCCTGGTCTAGAAAAAACAACGTTTTTTTCAACCCGATCATTTAAACGGCCTTGCCTACACACGTTCGTGAAAAAAATGCTCTAGTAAAGCGCGGTG
Source organism: Rana temporaria (assembly GCF_905171775.1). NCBI lineage: Eukaryota > Metazoa > Chordata > Amphibia > Anura > Ranidae > Rana > Rana temporaria. The sequence goes on along the minus strand of NC_053490.1, from coordinate 319,754,508 downwards.
ACATACAACACTTACGACGGCACTATAAAGGGGAAGTTCCATTTGGATGGCGCCACCCTTTGGTCTGCTTTTGCTGATTTCGTGTTAGTAAAAGACGATTCGCGCTTTTCAGTATGTTACAGCGTGATGAATCCATTACTCCATTACTAACGCTAGTTTTACCAGAACGAGCGCTCCCGTCTCATAACTTGCTTCTGAGCATGCACGCTTTTTTCACGTCGTTAAAGCCTGCACACGACCATTTTTTACGACGTTAAAAACGATAACGTTAAAAATGACGTGCAAAATTTGAGCATGTTCGAAATTTTTAATGCCCATTTTCTACACCGTGAATGCTCTGGAGCCCACACACGATCGTTTTTAATGATATAAAAAACGTAATTTTTTACAACCCGTGTGTACGCGGCATTAGAATTAAAAAATAAATGATAGGATAAAAATATGTAAAAACAAAGTGAGGACTATAAACTATATCTTAAACATGAAAAAAAAATAGATAAAGTATATTTAAAAACACAAAATATACTAAAAAAACACAAACATTTATATTTTATTCGATTTTTCTATTTAAGAAATCTTTTTTAATGCTCACTTTGTTCTTACAAATGGTTATTGTTCCCTGCAGTTATTTTGTAATTCTAAGTGTGTATACCAATTGTTATGTTGGTTCTTGTAGTCCTCCTCTCCCAGTAAGAGAAACCTGCTAATCACCCTATAACAGGTAGGCTTCACAAAGGGACGGTTCACTCTGAAATGCGTTGCCTGTTTGGCCAACCCCCTCACCTACATGTGTTCTCTGACTGCTGATGCTGCTCATGAGGGCATAGTGAACTTTTTATTAATTGAAAGTTGTTTTACTTCTAGTGCACTCCTGCGCCATGTCTCTGTTCTTATCATTTATACCGGTTAGATTATCCTTGATCCTTTTCAGGCACTATGCGATGTGTGGTGTTAAACTCTGATAGGCTGCATTTAAATAGACCACCTTTATTATGTCCATCTCTTTGGACTTTTCTGGACTATCTTTGGACTTTTATGGACTTTTGTGGGTTTGTAGGTCAGACTGGGAGTGCCACTGTTTTATATTTCTTAAATTGTATTGCTCCCTATGACATATTTCCCAGACTTAAAATTCTTGTACAGGCATGCTACTTTTAGTAAATTGAAAAGTATCACTAAATCAAGAGGCCCATGGAGAAATGTTTAAATTTTTCTGGAAATATGCTGCAATATACACTTTGTTAAGGTATACTTTCATTATGCTCATGTATACATTATGTGTGGATGAATAAGTAACTAAGAATAATGTGTTATGCACTGTGGCTTGGTGGGTACAGTGTGGTTTAGTAGTAGGTACTTCTGCCTTGCAGCACTAGGGCCCTTGATTTAAATCTCAGCTAGGTCTCTATCTCCATGGATTTTTCATGTTCGCCCTGTGCTTGTGTAGGTTTCCTTTGGGTACTGTCCTCCTTGAGGGCAGGGACTTATGTGAATTGACAGTTTTATATAAATACTATAATAACTTCAATCACAGCAAAGAAGTATTTGTAAGCTGTAAGCACAAGGATAGCTTTTGCACCTAATTTAAGTATTTTAAGTATTGGACAAGCAACAAAGAAATATGTGTGAGACTCGCATGTGTTTCAAGTATGCAAACAGCCTAAAAAGGTTACTCAAGTATTAACACATTTCAAGGCTTGCAGTGAGGAATGTAATGTTTAAAATAAGAAACCTTCATTTCAGAAAAATTATTTGATGAGCTACTGATTACAAATATTATTTTTACTCTAGTGACTTGAAATATTAAAGGCCTGATGCAAAAATGTTTAACCACTTAAGACCCGGACCAAAATGCAGCTAAAGGACCTTGCCCCTTTTTGCGATTCGGCACTGCGTCACTTTAACTGACAATTGCGCGGTCGTGCGACGTGGCTCCCAAACCAAATTGGTGTCCTTTTTTTCCACAAATAGAGCTTTCTTTTGGTGGTATTTGATCACATCTGCGGTTTTTATTTTTTGCTATAATAAATATCCCCCAAAAATATATCAAACAAATTTTTTTTTACTCAGTTTAGGCCGATACGTATTCTTCTACCTATTTTTGGTAAAAAAATCGCAATAAGCGTTTATCGGTTGGTTTGCACAAAATTTATAGCGTTTACAAAATAGGGGATAGTTTTATTGCATTTTTATTAAAAAAAAATTTTACTACTAATGCTGGCGATATTTTCGTGACTGCGACATTATGGCGGACACTTCAGACAATTTTGACACATTTTTGGGACCATTGTCATTTTCACAGAAAAAAATGCATTTGAAATGCATTGTTTATTGTGAAAATTACAGTTGCAGTTTGGGAGTTAACCACAAGGGGGCGCTGATAGGGTTATGTGTTCCCTGAAGTATGTTTACAACTGTAGGGGGGTGTGGCTGTAGGTGTGACGTCATCGATTGTGTCCCCCTATAAAAGGGATGACACGATTGATGCAGCCGCCACAGTGAAGCACGGGAAAGCCGTGTTTACACACGGCTCTCCCCGTTCTTCAGCTTCAGACCGGGTCACGGGAGCGCGCCGCGGGCGCGCGCCCGCGACCCATGGCTGGGTACTAGTACAGGACGTACCTGTACGTACATGTGCCCAGCCGTGCCATTCTGCCAACGGATATGTGCAGGAGGCGGTCCTTAAGTGGTTAACAGAAGGATACTGATCTTTATTTCAGTAATGTGGTTGTCGTTTTATAAATCTCCTTAAGCCCCGTACACACAATCGGAATTTCCGATGGAAAAAGTCTGACAGACTTTTTCCATCGGAAATTCCGACCGTGTGTATGTCCCATCAGAGTAATTCCATCGGAAATTCTGATGAATTCCATTGGAGTTTAGATAGAGAACATGTTCTATTTTACTCCGTCGGAATTTCAATGTGATTTTGGTCGGACAAAGGTCTGATCGCGTGTACGGGGCTTTGTAATCAACTGGAAATAACTGTCACGTTTTGAACACAAAAACAAAGATTATTATTCTGGTGTATTTGTTAGCTTTGTGTACTAAACATTAAAATATACGTAAACCCAAACAATGAAATTATCTTATTTACACCCTTTTGGTCTGTTACATATATAATATTTTTTTTTTATAATTGTATGATAATTGTTGGACCTGTTGTTGGGCCTGCCAGAAGTCTTGTAAGCAGAACACTTTCTAATGTATGTTCTCTGCCAGTGCCACGCAGTTATCAGCATTAACTTGAGTTCACATTGTGGACTTCAGAACCCCCCACAGATTACAGGTCTCAGGGAATTTTTGTAAACCCTGTATCACTAACAGAGTTTAAGAAACTCTTCTTCAGAATGTTTTTCAGGAAAAGCTGGCAAAACATGGCTCCATTGATTTTAAAAATCATTTTGAC